>NC_089144.1:12758913-13080837 GCF_009819655.1 Sylvia atricapilla
TGGATAAAACCTCTGTCATGGTCTGTAGCTGCAAAGATAAATTTGGCCATTTAAACAGACCCCCAAACTTGGCCTGCCTAGAAATACACAAGACCCTGAGAGAGCAACAATAGGATGGGTTTGAACTCAAACAGGGAACCCCAGCCTGTGCCATTCAACCCTGAGTGCAGTCAGAGAGCTGGGTGGTATTAAGACCCCAACCAAGCAGTTATCTAAGCCTGGGAGTTTTGAACCCCCTATAAAAGGGGACCACAAAAAATAAACCAGGCTGTTTGTCACATGGTCCTTGGTGCCTTGAGTCATGTGTCTGTCTCCAGCCTAAGACCTAATGTAATAAACCTCCTTTCAGGGGGTTGTGGAGAGTGATAAGGTCCTCTCTGAGCCTCCTTTTCTCCCGGTCAAACATCCCCAGCCCCTTCAGCTGCTCCTCCTCAAATTTGTGCTCCAGACCCTTCACCAGCTTTGTTACCCTTCTCTGGGCATATCCCAGCACCACAATGTCCTTCTTGTGGCGGGGGCCCAAAACTGACCACAGGATGCGAGATTTGGCCTCCCCAGTTATTCACACAGGCCAGGAGGCCACTGGCCACCTTGGCCCCCTGGGCACACTCTGGCTCCAGAGTCCAGCTGCTGTCACCAGCACCCACAGGTCTTTTTCCATCAGGCAGCTTTGCAGCCACTCTGCCCCAGCCTGTGGCACTGCCTGGGGTTGTTGTTGTGACCCAAATGCAGAACCTTGCTGAACATCTCACAGTTTGCCTTGGCCCACAAATCCCAGCTGTTCACATCTGTCTGCAGAACCCTCCTGTACAGCCTGGAGTCATCTGAAAAATGGCTGAGGAAGCACTCGATCCCCATGATCCCAGGCTTGTCTCTAGCCATGTGGGTTTATCTCTTTCCCCCTTCAAATCCAGTTGAGAAGCTGTATCTGACACAGGAACTACTTGAGAGTCTTGCCTAATTGTTGTGTCAATCTGACTTCTTTGTTGAGGCAGCCAACTTCATCCCACTAATGCATTCTGTATCTGTTTTCAATTGCCAGTTTCTGAGCTGTATCTCAGGGGGGAGGTGGGGGGAAAGCTCTTTTTAAAACACAAACCTCACTCTGTGAGTTGATTAATTCAGATGAATGGCAATATGGAAAGTTAAGAAAAAATGAGCTCTGACTGATGAAGTTTAGTACAATTACTACTTCAACATTTAGCATTCTTTATTTCTTGCTTCTTTCTACTTTGTTTTGGAAAAAGGTGAGAAGAAAAAATGGAAAATATCAAAGGCAAGTAAACCCTGCTTTGCCCCAATTATTTTGCATTTATTTTGGACTTTAAAAACTGTAATTTTTTTTAAAAAAACATAGCTTTCCTTTCACCTGACTATTTAATTTCAAGGTTACAGTGCAGCATTTTATCAATATTAAGAAAGAATAACCATGATTCTGTGAAGCAGTTAACCTGAAGTAAAGTGAGCGAGACATTCAAACAATGAAGCCTTCATTTTGAAATAGCTGGCTTGTGAATATTCTTGACACGGATTAGTTAAGATATAGTAAAACTGTCTCCAGGTGTCTGGCCTTCTAGGTGGAGTAGAAAGCATAACAAAGTAGAAATGTGATAACTCTTTCTTGTACTTGTGTTTCTCTAAAGTGCAGTGACCATAGAATATGTTCTCTGCTGCTGCAGGAATCGAGCATCTCTCTGACATAATGACAGTACTGGTGACTTTGTGTTGGTCCCAATCCCCAATGTTTATTTGGGCTGTTGCTAGACTTCATAGTTTCATTCACAGGGAAAACAGAGGTTGCGAAATATTCGTTTAAGCCATCCTCCCATTTTGAGGTCTCACAAAGTATTATTTCCATTAAAAAAAGACTTAATACCACTATGGATTTAATGTATTAAAATAAAAAAAAAATACTTTTTTAAAATTAACATATTGTTTTTTTCTCAAAATGAAATTCTGCTCTTAAGCCAGTTTTCAGAAAGAAGACACTAATCCTTCCTGCATTTAGACCCAACTGACTCATGTAATTGTGTTCTAAGAAATGGTTCCTTTGCAAAACACCATCACTGAACCTCAAGACTCTTGAACCTATCAGCTAAATTAGTGGTGTGGGCCCAACAAAGGGTGCTGCAGAGAAGAAAAATGAAAATAAGATGATATCTGAAGGTTGCATATTTCATTTCAGTAGTTCATCTTTGTTAGCATTATATTTTAATATACACTTGAGTAGCCTGGCATTTATTTTCTCACGACAACCTCACATAAGGACAAAAATGGATCAGAGATTAGAGTCAATCTTCAAAGAAACTGGCACCTTATTAACATATGAATTGAAATCTAATCCATATTTTAGATTACTGAAGAAAACAAGTAAATGTGAAGTGGCTGAATGATAATTGGCTCCAAAAATACATTGATGTGGCCCATGAAGAAACTGAAAAGGGAGAGCAAATGTTTAGGATTTAAAGATGATTGAAAACCAAAAAGTGATATTTTAATTCCCAAAAATATCAAATGCATATATTAAAATTTCCATCTATTCCTTGAGAGTCACACTTAGGACATGTTCAAACTGAAACTCTGATTCTTCTTGTTCTACTTTAGCAATGGGAAGAACATCAGAAGAGTAAAATTTTACAGATTGGGGATGGCAGAGACCTTACAAGGTAAGCTGGAGAATGTGATCATTGAAATGAAACCTGTACAACTCAGGTCTAAAGTTTGAAGCCTCATCTTCAACTCATTCAGTTTAAATCTGATCTGAACACAATCACTGCCCATCTATCTGTATTAGATAGAATGAAAACAGATAGGAAACCTCTCTCTTACACAGACTCTCCATACAATTCACCAGTGACCTATTACCACTGCAGCTGAAATTTCTAGTAAGATTAAATTCAACATCATTGGCACTGAGAAAAAGTCATCTAAACCCTGAATATAGCTGGTAAGTACTCTGACCTGCCCAGTGACATGTTTTATACTGTTGCCAGCTCCTACAACATCTGAACAAGTTCCTGAGAAAATAGACTGGTGCTACCACAAAACCTGCAGTGGAACTATTAAGATTCTGACTTTTTCTCTGCCCTACATGATTAAAAAAATAATGAAATTGGATTTGGGGCAATTCAGAAAAGGAAGGCTTATAACTTCCTGTTAAAGTAAATTTCTGGGGAAAAAAAATATTGTACAAAATTTCTAAAGCATTACTGTGTAGAAGACTTCTGACAATCTTTTTATTGTCAGATTCTGGTTTTATCCAAGTCCTGTTAAGGTATAGTTCCCTAGCTAAAGAATGCTCCAGCATACTTCATAAGCTATTTTTCTTCACAGAAATAATGAAATAATTGTCTGCTACTCAGTTCTACATTGCATAAAAATAAATTAGCAATTAGGCAACAAATGGAAAATACTAGATTCTGGGGTTTTTAACATTTATTTTTTCAAAGCACATGTGTTTAACTGAGAGCAAAACCAAGGTCTAAAGTATACGTTTATACTGTGAAAAAGAAAATAATTGAAAATTCTTTCAGTGTGAATAAAAACAAGGACTATTTTTTCGGAGTTACTTTATTTGCAAGTCAGTTACAATCTTACAGGAGTCAGGGAAGATACTCGTGTTTTAAAACAGCAAAGGCTGGAAAAAACCTGGCCCCAGAGGACCAGGTTTATAGCAACATTTCTAGACCACAAAGAAACTTCCAGTGTGTCACAAGTATCATCGTCTTTAGCTCTCTAGCTAATCCTGCTACTGAGCTATTAATCTGTACACAAAGATGAAGTGGTAATACAAATCTCAAATTTCCTTTTTCACATTTAAATAAAATGATGCATTTCCTAGAAGAACCAGAATGAAAAGTTTATCCTTGAACTTATAGGAGAAATAAGCTGGATGGAAGGATTTTAAATAACATTTCAGGATTTACCCTGGCCATAGACAGAAACAGTGACCTCAAAAGAATCGCCCCATACAGACTGATGATAAAAAACCCAACCCTGTCGAGGGGTCAGCCCTTTGCTTAGCTGCAAGGCTCGATGTGCAATAAGCCAGGAACAGCAGTGAAGAATGAAACTCTCTTGGGGGGGACTTAACAGCATTACACTGAGAGGAACATCTGCTTAGAAAGGTACTGAAGTTTAAGCAATGATAAATATAGAAAGAAAGATAACAACCTAAAGATATAATTGGAAGAAATGAGGGTCCTTCAACCCTAGTATTTGACCCCTCTGAAGTGCCTGTGTTGGGGCTCAGCTTGAAGGAAACCCATGACAAAGCTGAGACCTGGGTCAAAACACAAAAGCATAATTTTAATATCAATAGCCCAGTAAAGAAATAAGTGAAAACCTTGCAGGCTTGATTTGATGGCACTGCTTATATATTGAAGTTACTCAGGTGCTTAAATGGCTCTCAGAATGGTTGAACTTTGAAAGGACCTCTGGAGGTTGCCTGGCCCAACAATCCCACTCAAGCAGGGCCATCTCATGGAAAGTCAAATCACACAAAAAAATGATCAGGGTGATCTGTTAATGTAGAAAGGTATTTATGGGGGCATGCATGGAAAGCTGTTTTATGTCTGTTTTAATTTTCCTCAACATAGAAAAAATTTGCTGATTTAGCATTTTCCATGAACACTAAATTAAATTAAAAGAATAAATTAGCAGGAAATAATTAAGACCAGTATTTATTTCCTAAATCTGTGTTGTCTGTAATGAGAAGAATCATCCTTTTGGTGTTCTCTAGAGTTTTCCAAAACGTTTTATAAAGCAATCTGTGAATACTCATAAGAATCTATCATCAGGTTCATGCCCTTGTGAGTGTTATTGCTGGTATATTTTCCATCTTGTAAGTATTCAGAAATGTCAGTTTCCAATAAAATTTTCTCACTGGAATTGAAATTCAGTTATGGCAGTACATTCCTAGGTCTAAAAGTGAACCAAACTGTTTTCATGGCATTGTCTCTCTGCTTAGTCTTACAGGTTTGGTTTTTTGCACAAGGAAAAAAAAATGTGACTAAGAGACCTTTGCCTGCTGTTCATCTCCTACATTTTCTGAAATATTTAACTTCAAAATTGCTTTTGTTCCCTTCCCCTGGTACAGTATTATTTGAGATTCACTCTTCTGAATACCTGATATGTCCATATTTTCTGTTTGGCACTTTTTCTCTATGAATACTGGATAGGATTTTCTTATTATAATGGTTTGAACTTTAGAACAACAGACATATATAAACAAATCTTCTGATTATTTTCCAGTTTCCAGCAGCATGAGACTTGAAATGTGGATGAATGGCTCTACCAGTTGAGAGAAGAGAATGTTTACTACTGTACATCTTAGAACAGGCTTGAGGGAATTTGTCTCTAGGAATTAAAATAAGACAGTTCACAGATAGTAAAGCAGAACAAATGAGAGATACAAGAAAGACAAGGTTCACAGAGATAAGAATAACAATCCAGCTAACAGTAGGTAATTTGCATTTAAATATCAGAAGATAGAGTGAGCAAATAAGAAAAAAAATTCTCATTCTTTTCCCCCCAAGATTAGTGTCAAACAGTGTAAAAATAAATGAATGAGATGTATTCTTAACTTTGCACATACACAGGAGAAAATGCAGCAATATAAGTATATATTTGAAAATTCTCTTAACTGCAATTGGATCATGCACTTTGGCATACAGATTATAAATGCCACTTTGGTAAAAAATCTGTTTGTCTGAATTTAGCTCATAGCCCATATTCCAAGGATATTATACAGAGAAACAATGGATTAATGAACACAAATGGAAAAACAAAATACCCTCCCCCCAAAATTCCCAGAGCCCAAGAAAGATTGTTTGTGGAAGAGTGAATCTTACCCTGTGTTGAAAAACTTTATATAGGTGAAAAGTTTGCAGTGAGTCTTGTTAGACCTATATTAAAGCTCATAAAATTGTTAGTTAAGGTATGTACACAGAACCTTTTGAATGTAATCTTCCTTCTTAGAATGAGATTTCCCATCCTGCTGACATGTTTACTTACACTATTTATCCTTCCATTCTTACATTTTCCATCCTAGCATCCATATGCAAAACACAGCTTTCAGTCTATGCACTGAAATCAATCAGGTCACGATTTTCCACAGGTCATTTGCTCCTAAAGCACAAATTATGAGCAGGGTCATTTTGCTGCTCTCTTAGAGCCTGATGCTTAACATGGTAACACAGTTTATCTGTGGAAGTATCTATTTACCGTGCTTAATCAATCAAATAAAGATATGTTAATCACTTTGCTTCTCACAGTGCAATTGGGCAAATGAGATCCCTTTGATCTCAGAACAGTAACTAAGAAAGCAGCTGCTTTAGGGCTGTTTTGACTTAAAACAAGATTTTGTTTTGCCTTTTAATTCTGACCTTGTGTAAGAGTTAAATTCATGCATAATAAAATCTTTTACTGGACATCTTAAAACTGCAGCAATTATTTTTTATGCAATACATTAAACAAATCTGTGAACATGTATTCCACCATGAGACTGGGAGTAATCCTGATTTATTTCCTGTCCTTCCTTCTGATCTTCTGAGTAACTTCTGAGTCACTCAGGCCCTAAACTGTTTTTCTTCTTATTGATTTGAATGTTTTGCCACACAGAAAATCCTATTGATTAGGATAATTCAAATGATTGAAATATAAATAGTATTGTCTAATAGGCCAACTTCAGCATTACTATCTGTAAAACAAATGCAATAATGGATAACGTAGTAAAATTTAATTTTTTTTTTGTTTAGTGCATTCCTTGAAACACCTATTTTTTTAAATTAAAAAAGCAGGAGATATTTGCATCAGAAATTTCTATCTACTCTAAGTCCATATGTTCTCTTGAATGTCTTCATAGGAAATTTCCAGTGGATCCTCAAATGAAGCTTGGATAGGTTCCCTGCTCCTTGGTGGAAGAGGGAGATCTAATGCTCTCCATGGTTTCACCTAAATTTGGATGAGTATTCACAGTATGAATCTGGAAGAGATAAGCTGCCACCTTTTCTCTCCATGGTATGCTGATTACAGATGGAAACTTTTCCTGGCATATTTTAGAACAATGAACACCTTGTTTTAAAGAATACGATGGAATATGGATCCTGGACTGGATTACTGCACCTTTTGCTCTTTACTCAAACCTATAACAAAGATTTCCCTCTGTCTTGAACATCCTTTATTTGGTTAGTAGAGACATTTGGTTAGTAGAGGCATCCAGGCAACAGATTTCAGTATATGTGCATCCTTTATATTGTGAACAACATTATGATTTATTGGTGTTCTAGGAGAATATTGACCTTGGGATCTCCTCAGTTAATATTTAACTCTTGGGTCAATAGATCTGGATAGTCACTTTTTCAGAAGTCACTATCAACTTAATTGTTATTGGCAGTACATACTGTAAAAACCTTTGGAAGTTGATAATTGAGTATTTGTTACTAGATGCTATGAAGAGTATCACATTAGAAACCTGATATAAACCTGACAAAAAGTATCTTGTGTCATAAAAGTTTTGTATATAGCAACATGAGTGGTGTTTGAATGGAAAAATGCAAAAAACCAGACATCATATGTTAGTACGTGTTTGGTTCTTTAATTTCTTCTCTTTGTTTAGATCAGTAGCACCAAAAATTTTTTTCAATGACTAGAAAGAATCCAAATTTCTGATTCTCATTAAAAATGATTACACAGTAATGAGCAAATAGCCAGCATTTCAAGGGAGTACAGACACTTCTTTGTCTGTCTGCCTGGAAATCTGTTCAGCATAATCAAATTCTGAAACTTTTTGTGTTTTATCTTTGTGCAGTCATCACGTACCAAGCTCAGTAAGGGCATTGATCCCCATCTGCAGATAACACAGTGAGGCATCTGATAGTAACAGTATCCACTTCTCCTGCTGGTGTAGCTTCATGCCATGGTCCCAGCCACAGGGAAAGGAGTGGGATCTGAGCTGCCAGCTCTCACTATTACCAGCACCAGGAACTCCTAGCTGATGAAGCCCACTTGGGCTGTGCTGGATTTATATGAGGTCTCTGTAGTGGGTCACCTGCCAGTCACTCACCCAGCTGCCCTCAGCAGCGGAGGGGCACTGGATTGTGGTACAGAGATAATTCTTCATACCCAGCATTTCATTTTCTCCCTCAAACCCAGTATTGCATTTTGTCCCTCCTTTTTGACACTGAGGCTCTTCTTGGGAATGACACAGATACCTTAAGGCTCCAGAACATCCTCACCAAATCTCTTAGAGGGGCTTAGAAGCTTTTTATGTACCCTGAGTTGGACACACCAACAAGATATTCTCAGGAAGACAAACAAACAAAAATTTCACTGGCAAGCTTTAAAAAATCAAGTAATTTTGGCAAAAGTTTAAAGCAACGTTCGATCAATGTGAAGCATTTCACAAAGCATTAACTTAACTTCAGGAAGCCCCCTCAATTTAGCAAACTCCACCTTAAAGTTACTCAGACTCTGAGAGGAAAAAAATTAGAGGGAAAACATAAGAGATAAAGAAAAGAACAAATACAACTACCACACCTGCTTCCATTGCTGCCCTACCTGATAAAAAAGTCACGACAAATTTAAGACCTAGAGTTCAAGACCTATAGTTGTGTTGCGTTCTAGTTTAAGTCCAATTTGGCTTTCTAGGCCAGGTGTCACCTGACCTAGGCCAGGTCCCACCCTCCAGGTGGGACTTCTGGTTTGGTGGGCACTCAGGAGCTGGCTTAGGATGCCAGAGGGGGGCTGTGGACCATTGCTTCCAGTCTGCCAGGGATGTGGCACAGCCGGGATACAGGTGGGATGTATTAAGCAGAGCACTGCCTTGCAGTGGAAGACTTGACTTGCCCCTTTCCCCACACGTGCACCTGAAAGGTTTTGAGCCTGCAATCCTTGTGGTCTCTCATGACTAATGACTTGGAAAAAAGCACGTATTTTTACTTTCCCATTGCAGCTCATCAACAGGATTTAATTTTAAATTCTGGTTCTTGGAAATGTCTTTCAGTTGGATTTTTTCTTAACACACTGTAAAGACAGGCGTGCCCCTTGTGAGATTGCTGGAGGTTTGGGTACATTACTGTGTCCTGCAAGAACCCAGCAGGGTCTGCTTGGCTCTTCTGAAGAGCCACTGTGTGCAGCAGTGGCAGACTGATCTCTTTGAGAGTAACAACAATATCATTTGTCTTACAGAGAAACAAAGAAGGATGGCAACAAGTTCTTCTGCTTTCATTTGGGCACTCACAAGTGTGACATTGTGGCTTGATATTTGTTCTCTTCTTGCGTAGTCCTATGATGGACAGGAAATAAAGATGAAGAAGAATGAACTTTTCTGGGGCTAGAATCACTCCCTTTTGCTGGTCACATGCCTGGTACATTGTCATATATACATACCTCCTACGCAGTAAAATAAATATCAATCCTGGCATGGCTTTTACACCAGCTTCATGATTAAATAGTACTTAGGATGAGGACACAAATGATTAAACAGGTGGCAACAGACTGATTCAAGAAAAACAAAGATGTATATACATATATATATGTATATATAAAAAACTAATATAACTAATAATAAGGCACATAAATATCTTTTTAAATAGAAATCTATTAGTGTTCCAAGATACCTTCTGATACTTTATTCATTAGTATAATGGACTACATCATGTGTATGAGTAATTATTTAAATATATGAGTATGAAGGTATTTAAATAATTTACTTTTGAGATTATATAACATTTTTTAATTCAAACTAGGTTGATGCCAAACCTCTGATAATACTGACAAGTCAAGCTCTGACAGCACTGGAGCTCTAATGATGTGGTTGATGCTGAAGGTCTAAAAAATAAAATAGAGTATTTCCAGGATCAAGCCAAAATACACAGGTGGTTAAATTTCACAAATGTAGATACCTAACACATCTGTGGAGATAAAGAAGCAAGACTGAGAAAAAAGTTTTCCTTCAGTTCTTTGTTTAAAATTTTTTGGATTTTTTTATGTCCATCCAGACAAGAGGGCTTTGAGTGTAAAGGAAATAGACTTTATAATATGTTTTTCTCCATTTAGCCTCAGTTTTAAAGATCACTTAAATCTTGCCTAAATATAGATTAAGAATCTTAAAAGCTCAAAACCAATCTAGTCTACCTATTTTCCAAGAACATTGCGCCTGTAAGTGCTTACAATCATAGCATGCCCTTCTGTTCAGCCTAAATCTCTCTGGATACCTATCTATAGCTGTTCAGTTGCATGGAAAATAGGAGCGAGATGAACTCCCATATCTTCCCTAAGGGTGCTTCGTTTCTCCAGGCACAATTCCTGGAGAAACTGCCAACTTTGAAATGAGCAATAGTGATGCTCTACCATTACCTTTTCAATTTCTGCTAAACAATTAAATGATGAAAAGTTGTCCACCAAAAACTTGGGGTGTGTGCCCATGCTTCATGGAATCTTGAATTTACAATACTGGATAGTTTATTTTTCATTTCTGTTGTGCAAAAAATGCAGTATTCTTGTAATAACTCTGACAGCTTTCTGTGACTGCTGGGATGAACTTAATTAAAGAATAGGTATTTACCTGGCTTATCTTTAATAGCCAAGTAAAAGGCTTATGCAGCATGATAAAGAAAAGAAAGATAGCTGCTTAGGAGAATAGGGAGGACGAATTTCCTTCATCAGCCTCTAAATACTTCAACAGCTGTAGTATGTGAGGACCCAGCAGACATTTTAAGATGAGGTAGAACAATAAGTGATGATTAAAATGGCATCAGGCAGCCATTTGAAAAAACCCACATAGTTATAGTTACCATATGTGGTGGCAGTTGATGAAATTGCCCTTGGACATCTGAAGCCCTGTTTCAGTGCCTGATGTAGAACTCCTGTGCTGCTCTTCTCCCTCTCCTAGCACTCACCTGGCTCAGTAATGGTCCTGAGCAGAAGCCTCTCTGAACTGGCACAGTGTTCTTGCAGGTGGATGTAATTACATCTCGTTTTGGACAGCATTCCTAACAATGCTGCTACTATATTTGTTTAAATCTGACATTCTAACTTTACTAGAGGAAAGTGTTCTTGCACTCCAGCTGGCAGTGTGATATGTCCAAGGAGTTTCTCCAGCTGGCTGACATGGGAACTAACACTGACAGCAGAGCAGGTCTGCCTGCAGCAGTGGAAGATCACAGTTACCTGGGAGCTGAGCAGCTCACACTCTGTCAGATCTGCCAGACTTGTCATTTATTATACGAGACTTTCATACTTAGAGGGCTCAATTCAGATTTAGTTATATAAACAGACTTTGTAGCTTCAGAAAATCCATTCAAACAGGAAGAGCAGGTACCCAGTTGCCTGGTCTCCTTCTAGACATTGAGGTCCTGCTTTCTTGACTTACGGTGGTTAGCCTTTAATAGGAGGGGAGAAAAGCATGCTGATTCAAGAGACTGCCTGGAATAATATTCAGTGTTGTGTTTCCAGGATTTTCACTTCTTGAGTCTCTGCTTTAATTTCTGAACTAAAATATAAAATACAAGCACAGCAGCCCTGGCTCATTATGTTTTATCCTCAGAAGAGGACTGGGTAATTTGGATGACAAGTGAATGAACAATCTTGATTTCTTCTATGCTGCATGGAATACTTGACTGTAGGCCAAGTGACTTCTCCTCTGCAGGATTTCAGCAGCACTGCGAGAGCACAGAAATCTCAAGCAGATATTTTAGGCATCATGTGCTGCCCCCAGAGCCAAGTATTTACCTTTTTGGTGAGATAAGCTTATGTTAGGAACTTCTGTGAGTGAGTGGGGTTATGTTTGGAAGGGATGTAGCAAGCATGTATGTATGTATGTATGTATGTATGTATATGTACATCTCAGGAAGTGTACATCTCAGGAAGCAAAGCTTTAATCATATATCAAAGAGGACATCCCAGGACCCTGAGGATGAAACAAACCTGCAGTCCTCAATTTGGATCTTGGCATTTCACTCCTCACAGCACAGGAAGCAGATGGAGCTTGGGAAATCTCCCAGTCCTCATAATCCTCTCCTCCTCTAAAGCCTGCAGGAGTCATTGGGAACTGCTGAGATATTTCTGCTTAGAACAGCAGTGTCAGTATTCTGCTCTAGTTTGTATATGCCTACACCATTGCACTGATAAACACTTATGAAACTACTGTAAGCTACCTGATCATCCAGCATCATGAGCAGTTCTTTTCTTTCCCTGAGGAGAAACTTTTCACATGTCTTTGAAGATTCTTTGATAAATATTATGCATACTGTGAAATCTGTGCTTGGTAAAAATGCTGAAGGTGTGCTCAGAAGGAAAAAAGAATGGGGTTTCAATTAATGGTTGTGCTGGGTCTGAGCCTGCCTCTGGATGTCCTGCCTTCCCTTGCAGTGAACATGAGAGAGGCATCCATTGTTCCCAGCAGTATGGTGCAGTCCCTCTCAAAATTTGGGATATACTAGAGCTAGGGAGCTATTAGAATGCAAAGATGGTTTTGTTGTGTTGAGTACAATAAGAATAGCTTCAACAGGAGCAGAAAACTTTGAAGCTATTCCCAAATAAGATTTTCTCTCCAATTTTAGGTATAGGAGATGCCCTTACTTTGGAAACAGCCGTTCACAGGTTGGTCTGTCAGGAACTTCCTAGTGGAAGCTGAACTTTCCAGGAACCGAAATGGTGAAACGGCAGGTTTAACTACAGTAGAAGTGTTGCTGTAACACTGTTTCAACACCTCTTCTGCCACCACCCGAGTACCTGGCTTGGGAAGATAACAGCTGTTCCCAAGACATTTGTGAAGATCTTTGGTTGTAGTCTTCCTTTACAGAGGAGTGAACAGAGTGAGATAGTGACAGTTTTTAAATTTGTAGTGAAATATGTTCCTGTGAAAAGCACCTGATCAGCAGAGCAGAAGATTCCTGTCTCTTTGAGGAAAACTGTTTAGCTTTGTTGCTGAGGCAACAGTGGTACAAGGGAAACAGATTCAGTGTTTAAAACCAGGGCAGACTTTCTGTGCATCCTTAGGATCCTCAGGCATTGACTCAGTAAAGCAAGATTTTCCAGTGATGTCATTATAGTGTGTGTTTGAAGATGTGGTCAGAGGAGGACTTTTTTCTGTTCACCTACTTTGACTATTTTATTTGCAAGACATGTAAGATCCTTAGGACCAGAGCTGTGTCTCACTCTGTTTGTTCAAGTGCCCAAAACAAAATAGATCTCTGGTCCAGTCCCCAGGTGCCAGCATAGCCCATGAATTAATGGTCATGGTAAACACACAGATAGCTCATTTGAGTTAATGGAAAAACCTCTTTATTACTTTATGTGTTTCTGTTTTCCTTTGAAAAGCTAAATCTAACAACAAAAACTCCACTGTACATAAGTTCAAACAAAATATATGCCTAGAATGTCAGCAGATCCAATGGATCATATGCTCCTGCTGCCAGGGCTTTGCCTGTCATGGCATGGAGTAGTCATGTGCTTGAGGGGGCTGGAAGTTGTGTTTCCATGGTTATGTAGTTCCCGACTTTCTTTTAATAACCCAGACAAGAGATTTGTTAATGTTCGCTACCAATAATGGGAAATTATAGAAAAAAGTCGTTCCCAAGAGCTTTTTTGTTTTGTCTGCAGTGTACAAAAGATGAGGTGAAAAAAAATTCATCCACATAACAAGGAGTTTCTTAAAACCAGCAAAATGTGACTTTTATGCTTGTGAGCAGCTCAAAAATGAAGGCACAGTGAACCTGTTCCAGCTGTAAAGGGACCTTTCTCAGTTGAGAGTATTTACCCTTGGTGGCAAATTCGTGAAGAGCATCATGATACAGGAAAGGTTACTCTTGCAGTCAGTGGTCCATTCTTTTCCTGTGATTGCATCACATTCCAGGAATCCTAATAGAAATAGACATTGCACTTATGGATAATATGTTGAGAGAGGCTTTTATTCATCTTCTGCATGAGGGTATATCGAGATCTTGATTTTCTGTGGTCAATTGAGCAATAATTGATGCTAATGATAGGACATGAGGTAACCAGTAAGGCTCTCAGAGTTTTAAAAAGTCATGCAGCATTGTGAGTATTCAGTGTTAATATCCATCGTATTTTCTGTGTTGAAAGGGCAGTTACAAAGGAAATAGATTGGCTTTGTTAATTCACTGAAGCTGGCAATTTTTTTGGGAGAGATGTAGTCTCAAGATCTGAATGTCTATTTTAAACTAAGAAACAAATCCAAATCCATACAAAGAAATTAGCAACTTTTATTGTTCCAGTTGAGATATGTTCTGATGAATATGAAAATATATTCTGAAAAACTAACATTGCAAAACTGAATGCAGCACCTGTCAAAGTTCATGAGAACTGATGGCAAAAACAGAGTTGGGAACTTCTGGATTGTACTATCAACAAAATTACATACCCTGGTGATCTTTGGGATGTCACTTAAGTGAGAATGTTGACATTTTTCACCTTGATTTTTCAGAGGAACTGAAAAAAAGTATAATTTTAGCTAAGGCTCTCTGGGAACCTCATCTTCACAGGGAGCTAGAAATCATATTTGAAAACAATCCTTCATGTATCTGATTTTAGACAGACACATATGATCTTATCACCTATATGACATAACTTTCTAAAATAATAATGAATAATGATGGACAATAATGGATCATTTTCAAGTTTAACATTTTTCCCCTCTGGCTCACTGCAGGGTTTCTATAAAGGAATTACAGAATGGTAAAATAGTATTTTATATTATAACTTTCAAATTACTATAATAATATTAGAGGAATTCAAGAAATGCTGATCCAGCTACTCTTTTAGGTCTTGATTTGATTAGACACTTGAGCAAGAGCCTGATTTATAGCCTATAAGTTGGATCATTAAAATTAGTGGGTTTAGAGAGAGCCTTAAGTATTAGTGACCATCCATAGCAATTACAGGAGTGATGCAAATACTTAACTGCAAGTGTACCATGTCAAATCCATATTTCAGTAGTGATATGAAAGGAACTTTATGGGAGCCTGGCTTAAAAGTTGCTGAAATTGTTTTCAGAAAAATAAAAATGTTTTCATTACATTGAACAGATTAAAAGAGGTAGATCTTCCAAAGTTATTTCATATGTGGCTACCTGTGGCTCAGAATTGTGTCTTAAAACTTTTAAAAGTAAGATTAGCCTTTTTCTGAAAGACAGTGATCACATGTGATCATTGAAAATGTTTAGGAACTTTCTTAGAATGATTAAGTTTATTAGTTTTCAGCACAAAAAGAAAATTATTATTGCTATCTGTGTTGTATTGAGATCTTACACATCATGTGCAAATGTTTATAATTTTAATACCTGCTACTTTCAGACCTCAATGCCATCTGACTTAATGCAGAATTTAAATAAAATGTCTCAGGTTAGGACCTGTATTACTCTACTGTGATCTGGAAATCAATACCAAATCAATAACTGCATACTTAAAGCTGTCATGTTTTTAATCCATGTGTCAACTGTGAGGTTGTGAAGCCTTAAATATATTATAACATTATTTCCCCAAATTAAAAAAAAATATTGAAAACAATTTTGAATTTTTAAAGTTGGAGTTTCTCTTTGTGTTTGCTGGATTTAAGAGTGCAAAAACGATAATTTAAAATGTAGAAATGGTTACATGCCATATTACATGACAAGGATGCTATCAAGTGTCACAACATCTTCTTAGGATAGGATGGGTCAAGAACTAAGGAAAGGAATAAAAGTATCTCTAGGCTGCAGTTTCAGGTAGATAAATAGATAAGTGTAGGGAAAAATTTGTTTTTGAGTCCAATCACGAATGTCCACTCCTTCTAGAAGAGCAGACAGAAATTATGTCTAGGGCAGATGCATAGCAAGATTATATATGCAGAGATTTAAGAGTTCTTCTTGTCTGAGACCCTGAAGGAAGGATTCCCCTAAAAAGTAAAGATGGGTTTGAAGGCATGTGGGAGCTGCTGAGAAGGGCACTGCAGAGGTGATGCTTGAGCTGACCTGTGGGTCTCCCATCGAGCCTCATTAATGTGCTCATGATGAATGGAATCCATTGATGTGATAAATTGGATCTTGGGAGAAACCTTCCTTTTCCTTGTGTCTGCAAGTCACATTAGAGTGGGTAAATTTCATGAGTTAAAGGATATGATCAGTTAGAATTTCAACAGGTAGAGCAGAATTTGTTCCCCACATCAGATTATTTGCAGTCTTGGACTATTTTTCTCCTAAGAGACTGAGCTTGTAGCTTTGGCTCCTCTCAGCATGTGGGTGGATTTGGAAGTGGTTCTTCTCCAGTCATAAAAACCCAAAAGGCAATCTTTATTTTCCTGGGTTCACACTAGTTTCAGGACTCAGTGCACACGTGAATGTTTTCTCAGGGCCAAGGCTGCAGGAGGAACAAGTAGGTGTGGTGGGGGAGAAGAGTGCAACTGCCCTGTTCAGAAGGGTAAAGCATGGAAGTTTCTTCCAACCCTGGGTGATTTAGGGAAAGTGAGAGATGGTAGGAATGGCTGTATCAGTGCAGATCCAAGTGCCACATGGCCCAGTGCACTATTTGCAGCAGTGGACAATTTTTAATTTCCTGGATGTCCATCAGAGCCAGGACAGTGTATGCTCACTCAAGTCCCTCAGTTTTGGATGTTGACAAGGGACTGATGGCATGTGTCTGTTCGTACCAGGCAGAGAATAGTTCTGGTTGGAGCTGAATTTACTGTCCGGACAGGGACTTCAGGGTGCTTTGGAGTCATATGGGATTTAGGAGATACCTTTTTCTTCTGGGGGTCCTGTTATACTTCAGTGTCTCTTTGCTGGCACAATTCTTATTGCTGGCACCACTTTGAATTCCTTCGAGGACAAGGAGCCAAAGAACATAAACATTAGGACATTAGAGTGCTCAGTGTAACAGTGTCTATTTGATTTTATTTTCCCTTGGAACAAGCTGTACCTCTAATGAAACAAGTTAAACCTGATAATAAATATCCCATCTCCTGACACAGACAATAATTACTTCTTCCAATGAGCAGGTTTTGTAGTCCAAGTACTGAGACCTAGTTCTAAATCATAAGGTAGCTTTCTTCTCTTTGAAGAGGACCAGAAGTAGAGTAATCAGCGACAAGGACATAATTTACTAAGACAGAAGTATTGTTTAAGCTGCTCTGAGAGAAGAAACTCTCCAAGGCCAGATTCACCCAAGCCTTTAAGTAGTGATCCACTCTGAAGAATTTTGTTTAATGAAACATTTCACATGCCTAACCTGAGAACTTGTTAATTACCTAGTTGAGCTGGAGTCAAGAATACTCTGCAATCAATAGCATAATGAAGAATTTAAGAGAAGCCTAAGAAATATTTTCTACTGTTCATGGAGGATCTTGAACAACAAATGCAGAGACCCATGTAAAGTCCTGAAATCCAAAGAAACAATGGTCTAAATTACAGTCTGGAAGAAATTATATGAAATTGAAAAAGAAATGTATTAACTTTTAACTGGGAAAAATTAATGGGTATTTCAGAACTAATAAACAGCAATTTGTAAAATAATGATTCACTCATCTCAGTCACAATAGACTTAATCAAGTTTTTCAGTGAGCTCATGCAGTTCACAAAACTGTGGGTTTTGCTCCTGAAAAAGCTGAGTCTTACATTTTTACTAAAGAGAAGATATTGAAAAAAATCAAGAACATTTATTGTGGAAAAATAATAAAAATATACAATATAAAATTTCAAAATAAAGATTTTATATTGAAAAAATACTAAAGAAATTTCTCTAAATAATTGAAAAAATCTGTTGAATAAAAGATAAGGAAAAATTCTTTAATTAATTTAATCTTTATTTTGCAACAAGATGTAAATATAAAGTTCATTAAAAAGTCCATTTATTTCTGTTGATATTTTCCTGTGGAAAATGATTCTCTTCTAAAGGGAGGTTACTTGATATTAAAGCAATTTAAGCATCTTCCCCCTTCCAGATATGTAAAGCTATTAATGACCTGTATATCTTGACATCACGTCCCTTTAACAGCTATATGACATTATACAACATTATTTATTTCATATTTCATTATTTATTTCTCTCCTTCCTACAGACCACAGCTCTCCATAGCCCTCTTGGTGTTTGTTTCATAGGTAACAACAGTCAAATTGAGAGCTGTCTTTAATACAGAAAAAATCTGGATAGAAATTTTAAATTAGCCATTGTTAGAAGTCTATTTGCTTAACCTATGTGTGCTGATTTGAAAGATATTTTTAGATGTCTTCAATATTTGTGGCTCCAGGTTTGATCTTTTTCTCTTGTTGTTGTGTTACATATGCAAAATCTAATTGAATATTTTGGTTTACATAGTGGTTAGCCTCTCATTTAAAAAGAAAAGAGATACAAAGGTTTTATTCCACAAATAACAAAATTAAATTACACGCTTCTTATCTTCAACGTTTTGCTGGAGCACTTGGGTACTGTAAGTCTTGTCACTTCTTTTCTGAAGCCAGAGCAGCACCTTTGGCTGTTGTTCCTCTGGTAAGGGCGTTGATTTAAGCTGTTCTGATCTCTGCTTGTTCTGTGTCTGCACTGTCCTTTGTTGTGGAGGCACAGCTTTTGTGGAGTGTGTGATGGGCAAGATCACGAGCTGATAACCTGTAACAAAAAGAATGGTTTTATTTGGAGGATTGCTGGATTTTCTTGCAGTTATTTTGACCATGGGTCCACTCTGTCAGAAGGGCCACTGCCCTTTTCAAACACCACTTGCTGTTCCCACACTAGTAAACAAGTGCAACTGAGGGGCAGGAGGTGTTTCAAGGTGTTGTTTATGGGTGAGGAGGAAGCACACTTAACACACGTGAGTCCAGTGCTTTATTAATAGCATGATGGAAATACCAGCAGCCTAATTCAAGTATCGTTATTACTCTGGACCTATTTCTGGCCTTGAAAAAAAAACTAATTATGCAATTAGAGTCCTTCTCTACAGAAAAGGTGTCAATAACAGTGATATAATTGAAATATTAGCACTGAGTTCTTGGTTTTCTGTGTTTTTCTTGAGGAATGCTTACCCTTGTGTTTCTCATCTGAACTAACAGTCACAGCTTTGTGCTGCTGGAAAGAGTAAGACCATAACCCATCAGACCCTGATCCTTCAATGGGAAGGCTCCAGTCTTGGTCTTGCTGGTTTCTTCCCCATAGTTTGCCTGGTTTTGTACATTTTCTACCATACACCTTTACTACCATACACCTTTGCCTTCATTCATGGTTTTACAGTTCCATGTGACACCCATACTTAATCTTTAATGCTTGCTTTGTGGAAGGTAATGCTGTTTTCTTCTCTTTGTTACCATCAAACCAACTCCTGGTCTGCAATCCTTTGCCTGCTGCTGGGTGGTTTATATTTCTGGACACCTCAATGCCAGCCTGGGCCCACTTCTGATCATTCCAGACAGCCACTTTTCTATGCTGCATCCTGCCTCTCCACTTCCCAAGTTTTTTTGGTATTTCTCTACCTTACATTGTTGTGTTAGAGGTGTAAGTATCTCATTCTCCATGGCGCCTTGTTTCAGCTCTCTGTATAAAACCACGGTTGTACCACATAAAGGTAAGCAAAAGTAGAACAAATTAGCCATAGAGTTGCAGGAAAGTTAAGAAAAGTGCAGGCAGAGCAGCCTTGACAAGCCTCAGTCCTTATGGCCTCTCATTTAGCAGTGTGGTGCTGCAGGGCTATAGGATTACAGTGCTGGGGAGGCAGTGAACGGGCAAGGGCCTGGGTCAGAGACTGTTAAGTCATCTGTGCAAGAGAAGATTGCCACGGCAGTTTAGTTTTAAATCAAAGACTGGCTATTATAAAATCTAGTGGATGGCTTGTAATAATATATGTGCTAGTGGTTTTGCATCAGCTCATGCAGGCTGAATATGTCCTAATTTCTTACTAGAAAAGCATTTAACACACCTGTAGGTAGTGTGAATCTGTTGGCTGGTCAGACTGAAGAATTTCTTTCAAAACTCTCTTTGTCTGTGGTGCACATTGCACTCTCTCTTGTGACAGGACCAGCAGTTGCCCATCCAAGAAATTAGGGACCTCCAACTGATCCCATCACAGTGAGGGACTAAACTGAATGAAGACCTCAGCCTTGCTTCTCCCTCAGTTACAAAAGCTTGGGTGATCCCAGATGAGGTGGTTTGAGTACTTCACCAGGGTCAGGGTAATGATAGGACTGCTTCTTCTAGCAGATTCCCAAAATGCTGTGGCATTCCTCCCAAAGCCTTACAAGAGGTATTGAGGATGGCTTTTTGGCTGCCTCACTATCTACCTGGAAAGCTTATGAGCATTTACAGCTGAGTTTCCTTATGCAGTATGTGTTGTGTAGATGTAGATATTCAGCTATGTCTCCCTTGTGCTCTTTCTCTACTCTTTTTTTCAGGACATGACACACTAAAGTTGGCTTGAGGCCTGTTAGCAACAGATCAAAATATAGTATCTAGATGAGGGAATAACCAATCTTGTCTAAAAATAGCATGTCAGTTCAAAAATGCTGAAAAAAGATATGTTGGATGCACTTTGTGTTAACTAGGGATTTTCCATAGCACAAATCAAAGACAAATGCTACATGAAACGTGGGCATTAAAAATGCTCTGGGATGTATTCTAAAAATAAATTATCATCTTAAGATATAACTGTATACGGATGCTATTTTAAACCACACTGTAAGTGCTAGGGGAATATTGCTCAAAATCCATGTGGTGAATCAAATATTCTTTAAATGGCTCTAGTGGTCTAAGCAAAGGACTAGCATGTGAGGAAGGCATGCCTCCAAGAAAGGTGATTCTGAGTCAGCAGCTCACTGAGTCTTCAACACTGAGAAAAACCCAGTCCTGCTCTCTGTCTGTGATAACTGCTGGCTGTAAAGTACAGCTGATGGGAGAGCCTGAATTTCAAAAAGAAGAATGACTTTAAGACTGTCGATTATTTCTTTTAGAGACTGGAAATATGAAGTGTAGCTATTAGCAAATGAAATGTGGGTTTGTGGTTACGCATGAAAACTGTTCTGTGGTAAAAGCCCTTCAGCTCTTACTCTTCATAAAAAAACACAGGGAACACATTTCAAATCAACTGCATTAAAAAGATCTATTGTCTTAGAATCTTGGCAGTGAGGAGTCAGTGTACCAGTACTGTCCTGTTCTGCCCATTATCCAGCTTGAACACATGAGATACAGTCTTTGGTGGCAAAGCTGGCTATGAAAGTTGCTGCTCCCCTCTGCCAAAGCCAGGTTTAACTATTTATCATGCTGTCCTGGCACAATCAGTTGTGTTTTCTGTTGTGCCAGTTTACTATTTGTAGTGGTGTACTGTACACAGGTGCATGGTTACTTGGCTGTAAAAATTCAAGAAACCTTTTATTCCTGGACTGTTGTCTTTGACCAGATCCCCTGGTCTACTTCAGCTGGGGTTTGTGTGTACTTGTTTTATCAGTAAATTTGGTGTGGTGAAAGAATTTTTAGTATAATCAAAAGCAACAATGAAATCAAGCCAGTGGCAAAATACTTGTGGATTAAATAAGCTCAGCTTTCCACTCAGAATAGATGTTAGCTCTGTATTGTTATTATCATCATCACCATCATCTATTCTGCACTCTTGAATAATACATGCCATAAGGCTTTCCTGAATAAATTTGCTTGAATTACATTTTTTTCATTAAAAAAAAAAACAAAAAAACCAAACCACAACACCACCAAAACAAATCAAAAAGCTAACAATGTACCAAACATTAATATTGTTAGGTTATCTTGGTGGTTGCTTATAAACTTCTAAAAGTTTTCACCTTGTTTTATTTCTCAGTCTGAACTTTCCTTGCTTCCATTTACAGTCCTTGAATCTTCTTTTATCTTTATTTATGAGGTTGATGAGCCAGCTACAATCAGATTGTTATCCAAATTAGAATTAACAGCCCATAATCAAATCACTTTTTTTTTTTTAACGTAATGGATTCAGACCTTTGAAAATTTTGTTGCAGGCAATGTTTTTCAAACTGTCAATCATCCTGAATCCCCTCCATTCCTTAATTCTTCTTCAATCTCTGCGGCAGCAATTTAATATTCTAGTGTCAGCGGTTAACTGCTCCTAAACCTCTGATACAATGTCTCTACACAAATCTGGTGTTTTCTTCTTTTGTATGAGTGAACCATATTAATCTGTTCACCCAATGCACCCTGGAAGGAGATCAGGTGGTTGAGTGTCAGTGATTGCTCCTGTCTGACTTGATGTTACTTGTAGGATCAGGAAGATGCAACATTTTCTGCCCCTGCAACTCGATCTCTAACTTCTCTGTGAGCACAAAATCCCATCCATGAACCAGGTCCAAATTGGATAATTCTTGAAGAGTCACCCTGCACAACAAAAGTGCTATTACCTCCAAAGCTTTATTTCAAAGTATGACATCTTGAAAATAGAAAAAAAGAGAGAAAAAAAACAGAAAAAAAAAAAGAAGAAAAAAAGAGGAAGGAATAAAGAAATAAATCATGGCAGCTGAGCAAAACTTATTTATGAGGCACTTCATAAACCCACATAGATAGTATATAACTTCCATGTACCTTCTCTTTTATTCCTTTACACACTGCAGACTGCAGCCTGACTAGTATATTCTGGGCATGACTATCTCTAGACTTCATTTCTACACTTCTTTTGACCATTAGATAAACTAGAGATGGACATAAATCGTTATCCTCTCATACTCTTCTCAAATGTCTCACATGGAGAAGTATTACATTCTTGTGATCCCTTCTACTCTTCCAGTCCAACGTGGAATAAACAGACATTAACACCCAAGTGCAGACTAGGAGTAATATATTGGGTAATTACCTGAAATCCATTAGGATTTCCATTTTGTACACCTAAAGCTGCTGTGTTGAAATGCTGGCAGATGGGATTAGTATGCCTTCTGCTTTGGGGACAAGTCAGTGTTTAATGCCGTGGCGTACGACTACTCAGCTCCTGGGGTAAGGCACAGACTGTTCCATTCTGGTACCTTCCACTGGCCCTGGGTCTGAAATTAAAGTGACTGTCAGATATGACTGAAGAGACAACAGAAAGGTTGAGTTTTTCATTTTGAAGACAGTTTTTCTTCTTTATTTGGCTATTCATGTTGTACTGCATATTATTTCATGCAATCATTCTGAGTTTCCAATACAAGTGATTGCGGGCCTGATCAAGGCTCTATTCATTGGACTGTTCTTATTCTTGACATGATACATTCACTGAAATAAAAATTCGGCAGGGCTTGTGGAGTGAAGCCGTAGTTTTCCACTTTTCCAAGTGAAAGTCCCAGCCACTAATCTGCTTACTTTAAATTTATTCCCAATTGTATCACAAGCTAGTCTTGACAGAACAAAGTGTACCCTGACCCAGCATGAGCAGCCTGATAAGGCAAACAGAGCCTTAAAATTTCTTAAAATTTTATTTTGTCTGCTAGAATAAATTGTTAATACTTATGTAACCTGGGTGACTTGATCAGATTTCAGTGGTTTATGCAAAATATGACAGGACCGTGCACCATTTCAACAGTTTTCTTAACTTGAAGTTCCGTTCCTACTCTCTGCCCAAAATAAAGTCCAACATAGGATTTTTCTATACACAGAGTTGCAAGTTCTGATTTAGGAAATGGCCATCTGCTATAGATTTCAGGAGTGTGCATCCATTAATTGAGATGCAGTGTGCTGTGATAACCTGGCCTTTTTTTCTGTATGTTCTTAGAGAAAGTCATCTTTTAGAGAAAGTCATCTTCTCCCTGTTAGTATGGAGGTCACAAGCAGAGACCAGTAAGTGTGACCAATCTTTTGCTCCATCTGGTGTACTGGCATAAATTGGGCAGCAAAGAGGTCAAATTAGTCAAGAAAGATATCATCCTGGAAATGAGCTGTGGCAGAGCTTCATGTGCTTGGGGACTTAACAAATCAAAACCTGAAGTACTATGGAGCTTTGGCAATTGCAGAGTTAGGATGCTTTAAGTGCAGAACTCTCAAATCATAAATTGGAAGCTGTGCTCTTAAATCATCTCTAAATCTATTTTCAGTCTCTGCATCCTTTTTGGGGCCAAAACCTTGGCTGTAAAAGGCTCACAGAAAGTTACTGGATCTTTTGTATGAGTCAAATAGGATTTTGGTCCCAATGTGTAAAAGCCTATATCTTCACTAAACCCAGGATCTATTATTTTTTGTGACTGCTATTTTCAAAATAAACAATAAATTAATTACTGTATCTGTATGTATAAATCAATATTATTTCAAAATTTCAATAACTTCCTGTTAAAATATATACAAGGAGATTAAACATCTTTCCTGGTCTGACAAAAATGAAAAATATATGCTATTAGTGCTGTAGAATTACAGGCAAAAAATTACTAGCAACATGCTGTATTACAATTAGGTGTTAGAATTAGTACAATCCATGATCCTGCATACATAGAGAGGGAAGTAATAGTAGTAAATCAGGCACAGCAGTGGCTGGAAAAACTTCACCTTGCTTTAGTAGAATAAAATTTGTGCATGATTAACCCAGAAACTGGGAATTATAGAAGAAGTTAAAGCTAGGGCTCAAGCAGCAGAGGACATTAAGCACTTCATAATCAGAATGCTTTTTCTTGAAGAAAAATTCTTCCAAGATGTGAACAGAAGTTTTAGAGGGAAGAATACTCTAGGTATAACACATGAACTGTGTTTTGGCAGGAGATCTTCAGTAAGGTATATTTTAAGTGAGAAAAGTCAAAATATTTTGGAAGTGTTAAAAGAGATGACTGCAGTAATGTGTATTATAAATGAAGATGATGCAAAGCAAAGGAGGAACAAGGATGAGTGATTGAAAAAGCCCCCAGGTTGTGTTATCCTTGACAGGTGAGTGCCATGTGGGATAGAGGCCTCCACCTTCTGGAGGGCTACGTGTCCCTGGCTGATCATCCTGCAAAAAGCCATTGGCATGGGGCTTGACAAACTGGATTTTCTTGTACAAGAAGAAGGCTGATTGCTGCTCAGTGTGGACTGAGTTCATGTCTGGAGGAGTTAGAGAGAAGCTGGTGGGAGAAGCATGGCCTTGAAGGGGAGGTTGACATCAGCATCATCTCCCCTGTAGTTTGAAGAGAATGAGTGATGAATGTGCCTGTCCATTTTAGGTGGAAGGAAAGTTCCTATGCTCAGTTGGAAGGGGAAGAATAATGTACGTGGCATAATACTGGAAAGAGCTAGTACATTGAGTTTTAAAGTTGGCAGCAAGGCATTGTATTGAATCTGTCAAAGTGGAGATGGTACAGCAGCGAGAACAGCATTATGGTAATGACATTTGAGAGAAGAAAAAAATGTAATCTTGAAAACCAGATATATGTCAGTTTGACCTAAGTATAATGAAAAGCTTTTGAACAAATTTGGAAGGGAAGAATAATTAAGACATGGAGATAAATGGAAAATGGGATTAAATGCAATATCAGTTTATGAAATCAGATCAGTCCAAACTAATTTGCCATATTTCATCTAAGATGTGCCTAATTTTCTAGGAAGAGAAAATATAGTGCATCTCATCTGTTAGGATTTCTGCAGAATGTTTGAAGTTTCTAGGTCAGCTAGGAAACTTAATACATGCCCAGCCTCCTCTTTCAGATATATATTTCTGAGAAGAATGAAAAACAGATAAGATATGTTTAGGACTATGCATAACATTTTTAGAGTAGACCATTGGTAAAAGCCAATTTGATATCTAATTTTTAACTGATTATTCATTTGTCTTGAACTTACTACTTATTTAATTACATTAAGGTACATTATGCTACATAATGTCAGAAGCCTTATTAAAATAAGCTACATAATATATTTTTCCTTTGTTCTTATCTAATAAGTAATTTAATGAATCTAGAGTGGTTTCATATTAATTTTCTTGACTAAATCATGTTGGTCATTGTTTATTATTTAATTATCTTTTGGACATTCACAAAATGAACCTTTAATAAGTTTTACAATGTATTTCAAGATTTGGAACTAGGAAGATTAGATCTGTATTTCACTAACTCCTCTTTTTTCCACATTAAATTTGAGATAGAGAATCTGGTAGTCCTTTTCCAGTCCTCAAGGTATTATCTGTTTCTTACAGCTTTTAAAAGATAGTAATCAGAGCTTATTTTGTCTATATCCTTAATCATCCAAGGAGGAATTACATCTGTCCATGCCTACCTGAATACATCTATGTTAGCTAATTATTCTGTAAGCTGTTTTTCTTAGTCTGACTCGTAATCTATTTCCTTGAAAAAATATTAGTAGTTACGTTCATTAAAAACTTACTTTTTTTTTGTAAGGGCCAGAGAAGAGCAAGTATTGAAGTCTTAGTCTTGTTTGAATCACCTCATTCTTCCAATTGAATGCGTAATTCCAATGTGATGTTTGATTTTGTATGCAATTTGCCATCTATCTATCTATCTATCTATCTATCAATCTATCTATCAATCTATCTATCTATCTATCTATCTATCTATCTATCTATCTATCTCTATATCTATATGTATCTCCTTCATGATCTAGCTTTAAAAGCAACTGCTATGCTCTCCTGTGGCTTTTCAGGTTTCAGTAGTTACAACAAATAATTGCCCTCAAATAGTTTATATATGACTATGATTATTTATATCTCCAAATTAGGCAGTTTGTTCTACCTGACTGGTATTATGTGGGTACTTGCATTTATTTGAATTTAGCAAATATTTCATGAACATGTATTTTCCCTGTGGCAAGCATGAAGAGGCAGAGAGAAATTATTTGACTTATGTTTGTTTCTTTGTCAGTGCTGTACCTCCTCTGGATTTGCTTGGCAGGTAATGCAGCATTTTTGAGTGCTACAGTAGTCTCCCTCACTCCTGCATCCTCTGATGCAAGCCTGAACTGGCTGCTTACTCTGTACAAATTTGAATTTCACTATTGCAGCCAGCTCCACAAGATTACTGATGCTGAGGAAAATTAGCCCAAAAGAGGTTTCCTAAATACTATTATTTTATATCAATGCCAATTCCATTTTTTCCCCCCTGGGATTTGTATCATAACTTTTCCTTCTTTATTTTGTGAGTTTTCAAGGACATTATTTCTGTGCGCAATGCCTTTTAGAAATTTATCTTGGCTTTCAGCATTCTTGATGTTGATTTATCCTAGGTGACAATCATGGAGAGTTTGGAGGCACTGCATGTGCCTCATGTAAGGCTTTCTGTTTCTCCAGCTGAGTGAAGTTCAGTAGTTCATCATATCCCACGATTTTACATCTTGTGGCTGTACTATGAAACTATTTACACATTATTTGCAAATCACAATGCCACTTGCAAATGTTCATAAATGCAGATGTTCTCACACCCGTGTGTTTCTCCTGGTTAGATGCCTCAGCTACATCTATGACAACTGTGTAAATTCTATTTGTACTTAGGTTTCTTAACAGAACCTTGTACCAGCAGACTAAGCAGGCAATGCTTGCAATTTACATTAATTTAGAACAGACATCTGAAAAAAACAGATGATGGAATAATATCAGACTTGCAAATGTAAATATTCAACAGCTAATAATGGAACAGGAATAGATTTCAACCTTTTCCAAACGAGGTGTCACAGCCTGCATATAAAACCAGAGTGTATATGCAGAACGTGCACCAAGATGAGTGATTTATATCATAGTGGCTTTAAGCACCATTTAAGTCAACAAGGATTAATTTAAATAATGTTTATCCTTTTCTCAAAGATATTCTGCAAAATAAGTCTGTTCTAATTAGCTGAAATAATTTGATAAATTTAATGAAGTTATTTGCTCAGTGAAAAATGCATGTCTACTACATATTTGTCTGAGTTGTAATAAAACTTCATGCTTTTATTGTGCTACTTAGTATTTATAGTTTTATTATGCTGGAAATCAATGAATCAAACTCAGTATTTAGGGGATAATTCACCTTTTTAATTATTATTTGTGTGAAGTTGCATTTTAAATGGAAATTCAGTTTAGTTGATTCCTAGTTAAAGATTAATGGTATTTTTATATTCTTTATTTGGGACTTAAAATGACAAAAAACACATTAAAAAGCTCCTCAAAAGAAGCTTTAATGCAAATTAAGGTATTGAATGGAAATAATAATCATCACTGGCCAATGCTTTTTTTTCTTGCCATGTTCTTCAAGTTTTTAAAATGGGTAAATCTCACTGTTTCACACCTTATTATTCATTTACAAACTGAAACTGGAAAATGAGTTTTCCTCCTTTTTCAACGTGATCTGGTTCTCACAATTTTGCTTCAGCTCAGCATTAAACTAAAGTAGTGAATTGAAATGAGATGAAACATATTCTTGTGCATCTTCATGAAACACAACTGTTGTCAAAAATTAGCCCAGCAGAACACAATTTTAGTTTTTTTAACAGATAAATCCTAGGTCTTCATGCTCTGTTTTTAAACTGTAATGGAAAACCTGCTCTGCTTAATTGAATATAAAAGATGTCAAGGGGCTATTAAAGAGTCAGAATATCAATTATATTGTCTTTTAAAGGAAAAAATGTTAAATTTACACTGGACAATATATATCTTCTAAAGTGAGTCTTTATCTGTGCTGATCTGGTACAAAATAACAGGCACATGCTTTGCATGAATGTGTAAATAAACCCTGGCTATTTATGCTTTTATGGTATAATTTAAAATTTATTTTATTCAATAGCTACTGCATTCCTTAAATTGCAGCTTCTTAATTGGATATACCAAATCAGCTCTCTTCGTTAGCTATTTCTTGTCCAACATGTACCTATCACGTGCTCAGTTTTTAATTTTCTTTTAAACACTGACCAGCCACGTGCTGGTATTTTTTAGAACCAACTGTCGTACCTTAAGTTCTTGCTCCCAAGCAGTAAAAGCCAGCTTAGGACAAACCACTTTGAAGGTACAATTTGCTTCTCACAAGAGGCATCACTTTGCATTTGTCTATACTAAATTTCATCTGACACTTTATTGCCCAATCTGTCTTGTCAGTTCTTCTGCAACACTTCACAGTTGACTCTCATCTTACATATCTTTACATGTAAGTATCTTTAATAACTTGGAACCGTCAACAAGTCCTATCATTGATTACTGTCCTTTCTAGGTAATTTATGAATATATTCTGAGACCAGCAGAGGTCTTAGAACAGATCCTTATAGAGACCACTGCTGACACCCTTGATATGTAAGAACTATTTATTTGCTCCTTTTCTAAGTTTTTTATATTTTTTTCAAATATTTTTTACATGACAGGACCTTCTTTTTTAAGTCATTGCTCAGTTTCCTTTAAAATGTCTTTGGAAATCAGGTCAGATGAAACCCTTCAAATAATTATTATTCTCATAACTTTTTACGTTAGAACCATCTAAGACAATTTTAAACCAGGACTTGTCCTTAAAGAAGCAATGTTGAATTTTTAATCCAACAGTATTTATCCATAGGTCGACTTTTCTGTGTAGTTACACTGCAGTCTTTCCCTCAGTTACTTTGGTTTCAAACACATTCTCTGTGGACACCCTTGACCCTTTTCCCCTAGATCCCAAGGAAAGATTTTCATGTAAAAATGCCCCAGTTTTTTTACTGAAGTTAATGTCTTTTTGAAGAATTAATCTGCCTTCTTAAGTAGACTTGTTTTTCCTGAGCTCTCCTTTTTACTTTGGGCTCTTCTTTTTTAAAATACTGTTGCAAATGCTGGCACTCCTCCACCATTTATTTTAAAAGTTCCCTCCAACTCTTTTGATTTTCAATTCCAGCTGACTTTTTTTTCTCTTAGGGTTCACCTCTCCTGTTCAAATCACCTTTATCCACAATGAATATGGAGTAAATTTTTTTCTTTCTATTACAGAATCATAAAATTGTTAAGGTTGGAAAAAACCTCCAAGATCATTGAGTTGATCATTGCCAAGTCATCACTAAACCACGTCCCTAAGTGCAAATCCACACACCTTTTGGACACTTCTAGGATGGTAACTTCAACACCTCCCAGGGCAGCCTATTCCAATGTCAGACCACCCTTTCAGTGAAAAAAAATTTCCTAATATCCAACCTAAACCTCCCCTTGTACGACTTGAGGACATTTCCTCTCATCCTGCCACTTCATACCTGAGAGGAGAGGCCAGCCTCCACCTGGCTACAACTTCCTTTCAGGTAGTATTGGAGATCAATTAGGTGCCCTCTGACCCTCCTTTTCTCCAGGCTGAGCACCCCCAGTTCTCTCAGCTGCCCCTCTTCAGACTTGTGCTCCTGACCCTTCACCAGCTTCATTGCCCTTCTTTGGATGCGCAACAAAATGTTTCAACAATCATTTTCCTCCCCTTTTCTTTGCCTGTTGGGGTTGTGATTCCTTATGATGTCTACCACATTCGTGATGACCAGAAGTCTTTGTTTAATCATCCTCAAAGTAGCAAACTTTTTTTCTGATGATTATGTCTTCTACTCTTATCAACATTTTCCCCTCTCCAGTTTGAATCCCTAATTTCACAGGAGCATCCTTAGTGCTAGATGCTACACTGATATTATCTAGCGGGGAGATCATGTCACTTGTAAGTTTTTTTTTTACCTTTCCCATCTTCTATGATATTTCTGAATTTCTTGAAGAACAGCTCCATCTCATTAGGTAGGACATATGCCCCTTTCAAGATTAGATGGCTCCAACACGCCCATGAACGTGCTGCTAGTTAATTTTTCTGTCTCTCTCAGTTCCTGTTATTCAGCCTTCCAATCACATAGGCTTGAATTCTCTCTCTGAAGCTTTCATATTGCTGATACAATTGCTGTGTGACATTTCACCACAAGGCAGGTACTCAGCATTTGGCATGTCAGAGGGTAAACTGAGAAACTGTTTCCCTTTTGGCTGGCTTTCCCCTTAATTTCTTCTCCACATAATGCAAAGGTGACTTCAAAAGCAGTTCTCTATGTCCACATGACTTAACTCACCTCACCTCCCATTGTACTTCCATAATATAAAAGCCACAAAGCATGAACAAGCACTACAACACTAAATACTGTAGTAAATATATTAGTAAATATATGCTTACAAAGTAGCAAGAGGGTAAATAATTTTTTTAGGTTTATGTACTTATATTTAATTGCAGAATCATATAAGCCCCTTTAGAGATGGAAAAAAATCTAATATTACTTTAGCTGAATTTTTAAGTACGTCCTCAAAGTCAATTTCTAGAAAAAAATTAAAAGGGCAACTTCTCATCTCACATAAATTCTTAAAATTCCAAGAAAATTCGGAATCACATAAGAGTTTTCCATATGCATTCTCCAAAAAGAAAGATTAAAAAAATATCTAGTCAATCTCTGTGCAGAAAATAGAATGAGGCTGTTTTGTACGTCATTCTCTGAGACTGACATTTAACACAAATTCCTTCAGTGGTTCTTTCATCTTGTAACAACTAACAGAATACCAAAGGAAGATCAGACTATCCTGAAAACTGCATCATCAGACTGCTATTCATAAGGCATTGCATGGGGATATTAAAAAATACTACTAAGTGTACAAGATGCTGTTGCTCAATACTGAAACTGCAGCGCCTCTAGAAGGCACAAACCAAAATAATCTTGTGTAAGGTGGTATAAACAGTTCTACAGCAGGGTTCTAGGACTGGAGGCTCCTGTAGACTGTAGGCTTGTCCTAAGGTAAGCACTAAACCCCAGAATTGTTGTTTTCTGTTTGAAAACTCAGTATTTCATGTGAGACAGAGAATCACAAGTGAGACTCAGTGCTCCTGTTTATAAAAGAACCGAAATTTTTAAACCATAAATTTTCAGCAAGAACAATGTTTATTGGCATTCACATCTTGGTTTTAATCCGACAGAACTTGATTTTGAAATCTAAGCCAATTTAAGATAAGGTCAAATATCCAAAACATTATGAGGCATATAATTTTTTAATGTTTCATGTGAAGAAAGTCAATTTATGTTGTATGTGTACTATTTCTGAAGAAAAAAAAGTCTTTTTTTTTTTTTTTTTTTTTTTTGTGCAGTTTCAGACTTAGAAAATACTACCTGCTGTGTGTTGGCATTGGGTGGATTTTGTTATTGCATTTGATTTTTCCCTAGACTGGTTAATTTAAGAAAAAAGCGTATGATTTTCTACAAATGTATATAAGCAGATAAAAGCAGGAGTAGCTGCAAAATCTACTACGTAAGAATCATCTTAAAATTAATACAAATGAAAGCTGCTCTTATGAGGTATCATGGGTAAATCTATAATACTTGAAACTGTACAGTTGAAATTGGAGTCTTGCTGTGAAATAGCTGCTGGAGGGAGCCATGAATAGAGAGGCTTATAGGACGTTCCAATTACTTCCTATGGCAGAGATTAAATGTACAGCTCCAATTTTACCTGGATACCTGAAGAAGAATCTCAAATAGCAGCAGCAGTGATATCCTTCCTCACTGCATGTTTAAAGGTTGTTCCACACATTGGTTTTGCAGGCACAGGCACAAATCCATCAGTTCAATTTTCTCCTGACCAACCTCCCTAGCAGCTGCTTTGTGGGAGTTTTCACACAATCACAGACTGGATGAGGTTGGAAGAGTCCAAAGCCCTCCTAGGTAGGGTAATCAGGACCTTGTCCAGATATCTTTTATCTCCACAACCACTCTGGGTGACCTGTTCTACCTGAAGATTTGACCTGGAGTTTTCTACCTAGAGTTATTTCTTGATGATCTGAAATTAATTTTTTTTAATTTTGTTTTTGGATTTTTATTTTCTTTTTTTTAATTGTTGGTTTTGGTTGGTTGGTTGAGGTTTTTTTTTTTTTTTTTTTTAATTAATATATATCCCTTGAGCATGTATCCTGGGCTGCAACAAAAGCAATGTCAGCAGCAGATCAGGAGAGGGGATTCTGTGCCTCTGCCTGCTCTTCTGACATCTCACCTGGCATACTGCACCCAGCTGTGGAGTCCTCAGCACAGGAAGGACATGGATCTGTTGCAATGAGTCCAGAGGAGATCACCAAGTCAACTTGAGCACCTCTTTTATGAGAAAAGACTAAGAAAATTGCGTTTGCTCAGTCTGGGAAAGGGAAGGCTTCAGGGCAACCTGTTTTTGGCCTTCCAGTGCCTAAAGGCAGCCTACAAGAAAAATGGAGAGGGACTTTTTACAAGAGCATGTAGATAGGACAAGGGGGAATGACTTCAAACTGGAAGAATGTAGGTTTAGATTAGATATTAGAAGAAAATATTTCCTCTGAGGATGTGGATACCCCAATCCTGGAAGTTTTCATGGCCGTTTAAATGGAGAAACCTGGCCTAGTGGAGGGCGTCCCTGCCCATGGGAGGTGGGTTAGAACTAGATGATCTTTGAGGTCCCTTCCAACCCAAACCACTCTATGATTTTATGATTCTGTGGCACTATTACGATGGAAATGAACACGAAACAGAGAAGGGATCCTGGCCAGTGCCCTTTGGTCCTACACTGATTACATGGTTGCAGACCAGAACTCCCTTGTACCAGACTGGACTGAAGCAGGTGTGCAACTCTGGGCATCTGCGCTACTGTGCCTTTAGCTCAACAGGTATGCTTTGGGACAGGCAGTGGCAACTGGAAGAGAAGAGCACAAGGTGAGCTGAGTATACCACTTAAGTGCACGGGAATTAGCAATACATGACAACAGATCCCACAGAGGCTTTCTGGAATAACCTGACACCTGCAGCAAGAAGTGTTTGAAAATCAAACAGTATTCATGAGCACTATTTTACTCTCCCTCTCTTCATTAAAATGCTTTACTATGGGCCAGGCCACAGAGGACTAATAAGCAATCAGGAGGCAGCTATACAGTTTTGGTCTGCTGTCCTTTGGAAACTGGCAAAGTGTTTAAGAGATACTGTGACACAGTGGCACAGATTTCCCTGCACATGTGTTGGCAGGGAAGGTTTACACAGAAAGACCTATTTTCTAAGTGCAAGCTAGTTGCCAAAGGCTCTGCTAAAAGAATGCTTCACTGAGCAAATCTGGTTTAAAATGTGTGTGATTTATCAAAATTATAAACTGTGGGGGTGACTCAGCTGACTCTGTGTAGGCTCTATTTGATCTAGACACTCCTGGCTCGCTTTGCAGTCATTAAAGAGGAACAGGCACTTTTAGATCATAACTCATCTACACTTAAAGTGGATGCCATTTATGTCCTAATACAGAGAAGCCTGTAATTAGCTGTAGGAAGTTGAGTCTGACTGCTGTAAGTGTAGATGTGTAAAGTCAGGTGAGATGATTCCCATCCTGAGGCACTGTTGTGCCAGCATGGCTCTTCCCTCAATTCAGTCACAAATGTGAGATCCACAACTCAACAGAGAAAATGTGTGATTGATACTCTTTCTATCAGTGATGCAGAGCTATAGATGTGAACTTTGCAATTTGTTAAAGGAGGTCACTCAATGACTAACCAGAAAGAAACAAGTAGCCAAAGACAGATCTGTAAGAGCAGAGTGAATATAGAATTTGACAGAAACCATGCTGGACAATTATTTTCACTGGTGACTGTCCAGTGTTACACATCAATACTAATAGAGCTGAATTTCCCTTACTTTGAGCTTTATTCTACTCACAACATTCTTTCACACGTGTAGCTGCATGGTTCGCAATGAAGTTACTCCTGGTTTATTCAGTGTACATGGCAGCATCATTAGTCTTCTCTTGTAATTTGCTTCTGTTCAATCTATTTGTTCTTAGTAGAAAAAGATTTCCTGTCAGTTCCTACAATGCAGCTTTGTGCTGTGCTTTGCACAGTGGTTTCAGCATTATTATTTCCAATGGAACGTTGTCACTCAGACTTCATTTTATTACTGAAAATTTACATTACCCTTTTGATCTCCTAAATATCTTCTAATAATTAAAAAGCCTATGCTTTTGCTCTTGAATCTTTATCTTCATCTCTTTTCCTTCTTTGCTGTTCTCCAGACTGTGCTCTGCAGAGTGACATGACTGACTCAGATGCCTCGGTACTATGGAGACTCGGATATTATGGTAATGAGCATGATAGGTACATTAGGCTCCAAGAAAGACTTCAGGGTCATCACAGATAATTACCTTAACATGAGATGCCTGCAGTGCTGTGACTAAAAGGGATAATGTGAACTTCAGAATTACATTAAGGGGAAGTTACACCAAGCAGAGGTAGGAAAATAATCTGAAGTTTGTCTGTGTGTGCATCTTTGCCTGGAGCATTGCTTATGGGGCACAGCTGGAGGCAGGTCATCAACACAGCTCTGTCAGTGCCCCAGTGATTTGCAGGTAATTCATGTCTTTAGATGAGCTGCAAGTGTAAAGCAATCACACATTCATGATCAAGGTGTTTATCAGAGTTTGGAAGAACATTTTTCCTTCGCTTGGACAGGTTATTTTGGACAGTAGCTTGGATTATTATTATTATTATTATTATTATTATTATTATTATTATTATTATTTATAATCTGTCTTCTGCAGTATTAGATAAGGAATATATGAGATAAGTTGTATTTTCCCTTCTTGGTGTCTTGACTCTAACCAGCTCTCAGACTGGTGGTACATCTCTCTTTTCCCCTCCCCTTGTTCACACTCACAAGATTGAGGGGCTGAGACCTTACAGGCCTAGGTGGCCTCATTGTTGCTTCTCTATTTCATTGATATGTCCATGCTGGAGGCAAGTGTGCTCTTCATCATGTCCTTACTCCCTATGTGGTGGTTACCAGCACTTAAACTTCCCTCAGTTTTCTCTGGAAGCAAACTCATTGGATAGGCAGAAAGGCATCCTGTGCATCTTGGTAGGTTGCCTATATAAGCAGCCTGGAGAGAAAGGTGGTGCAGCAGCGACTCAGTTTCTAGGGAAGATTTATGTTTGGCCTGATGCCTGAATTGTGTAAACTTCTTGAGTGACTCCTAGGAGGGGATCCCTAAGAGCATGACCTTCTGTTTCTCTAAGAGTGTGCAAGAAAAATTATGTCCCTGAAAGAAAAAAATGCTTAACTTTTTGTCAGTAATGTATATGCTCACCAAAAGGCCCAATATAATGCATGGGCATGATATTGTGAACACAGTATTTACATTGTATTGGGAATACAGGCAGGACCAGAAGAAGCTTTTGAGTTCAGAAAAGCATGTTTGAATTTCTGCTGCAGTGTTGGACCATTCATATTCTCCCAACAATATTCTAGCTAAACTTCTGGCTGAAAAACAGTTTTGCACTATCACTGTCTTTAAATGCTCCGTATTTGCCCCTTTAGTACAGAGAGGATGAATACAGTACTTGTTTTTTGCAGAACAGAGCGCTGATTTAATGAGACCCATGAAATCAATCAAAAATTTCTTCCCAAGTTTCCTGAGATTTCCAAACACATGGAGAAAAGTGTTTCTAGCCTCTGGTGTAAGAGATTTTCAAAATTCTATGATATTTCTTTGAACTTATGTCTGAACTTCCTTAAAGCTAATTTAATGACAGAGGAAGTAAGGGCTGGAGAGGGAACCTGCCTAGTGTGTGACCTCAAAGATTGACACTGTAGCATTATTGTGAGATCACAGGGTAGAAAAAAAAGCAGATAAATGTTTTAAATGGCATGTCAGACTAACACTAAGGACTTTAACAAATGAAACTTTCTTGTTAACAAACTGACATTATTGTATTTAAAGGTCAGCTGACAAAAGGGTAGGACTCCCAGGCAATCTCTCTCAGGCTGTGAGCAGGACCTCCTTGGGGAGACACTGACCTTTTCCAGGGGAGGAGCAATCAAGGCTGATAAAACTCAGTCATTTCCAAAAGAAATATAACAATAATTATGCACTGAACTAGGAGTGGACTTCTAATAGCTGCATGGTTATTCTAGGGCAGAAGAGACACTACAGAATTCATTGGTTCCCTTCTTCTGCATGTGTTCCATGGTGACTGCATGCAATGGACTTGACAGGAGGCCTGATTATATAGAATCAGTTTGCTGCTGTTCAAATGAGAAATAGTCTTGCCATAGAGGCTGTTTGAAAAGTTCTTTCCAGGTACTTTTGGAATATTTTTAAATTCTTCCATTTGGAGAGTTTTTTGATGACATTATCCCCATTGGTGATGACTGATTTTCTTGAAGCTTTCTTGACTTCAGTAAATTAAATGATTTCTGCATCAGCTGAGAAACAAGTCTTGTTGCTTGAAAGAATGTTAAGATGAAATTTGCTTTTGCAGCCTCCATTTGGGCAAACCTGTTAATGAGTATTAGCTGAATGATTGCAAGCTCCTTGAACCAAACAAATATTTTCTCGGGTGCTGCACTAAGCTTGACCCAGCTAAAGGCAGATTTACAGAACATTCATAGGAGACTACCTTAGATCCATCTTGCATGTTCCAACATCCCTGTCCCCAGCTGCACAGTGACCACAAATTCAGAGTAACTACATCTGATAAAAGGATAGTACAGAGTAGAATCCAAAAAGAGGTTGGTCATGTAGACTGTTCATTAATACAAACCGTCAGTTCAGAAGGGCATCCATGGTGCCAGTTATGACTTGTGTTTGTCAGAGTTGATACTTGCACAAATTGTCAGTGAATATGTCATGTAGCAAAGCTCAGTAACCAAGTTCAGTCTAATTAATTAAAAATGAGATATGGAAGAACTATGAAAAATGTCTTAAGACAAAGTTTTAATAGTGTGAGGTTATTTATATTTCCTCAGTACCTTTCTAGAAAAGAAGCTGATGTAGAACATTATGGAGCATACTAGGCTACCCTGCATCATCATTATGGAAAAATTCCAATCATTCTCAGGGTATGTACTCCAATTCAGCTGTAAATTACTGGATGTGACACTGGAATCACTTGTGGGAAATTCTGTAACCTGAGCTATACAGGAAGGAATAAATGTTCATAATTATCTTTTACCTTCAAACTCATGAATCTATGTTCATTGCAGACTGTTTTTTCTCTGTCAGGGATAAATCTTTGAGTCTGTAATTCTGCAGGGGAAAGTAGCAGTGCAGTGAGATTTTATCTTTTTTCTACCTACTGAAAACCTGCAGTTAAATAAAAACAGAGGTGAAATCCACTGAGCTACCTATGAGAACAAATAATTCCAGAGGTAGAAAAATGAAGGACTTATTTATAAGGACTTGTAATTTGTCCACTTAAATTATTAATTTGGATTTATATTGGGGCACAAAAGCTTGAGAGGAGTTCTTAATGTACAGCAACCAGAAACTTGTTACCCATATCCTTTATGCTGCACTGACTGGAGACCCTCAGTTTCCTGCATGGAACTCAGCACTGGGGAGGTTCTGTTTTGTCTGATAAACAACACTGCCTGGGTTTGGGGACTCTGGCTGAGACTGTTTTGGCATTTAGACTCATGGATCAACTTTGGTGACAGATGAGTGGCTGGAGGCTGCTGTATGAGTCTTAGTCTGTATTAGTGCTGTATTAGTGCAGTATGAGCAGCATTAACAGCCACTGGGAAGGCAGCTGCACCCTGGTGTCCTTACCTGAGCCACACCTATCCCTTTTTTGGGATAGGACTGCTGGGAATTTCACTCCTGTGTTGTCAGCTATATGTTTCAACCTGTTTCCTGCCTGAGTCTGTGGCTGTCCTGTTAGGAATGCCAAGACATTTTCCATGAGTGCTGTTTCCTGACACCCCTTCTGCTTATCCACCACAGATCTCATCTCATTGAGACTCTCCTTTCTGACCCAAGCATATTTAAGTCACTTCTTGCCACTCTCATGCTGTACTAGAAATAGAGGCTGTATCATCTGCCTTACAGTCATTAATGGGGATTTCATATTTAGTTCAGGAATCTGGTGCAAATTACTCAAAGCTCTGACCTAGCTATCAGTAAAGCCATTCATCTGAAACTCCTACCAAATTCAAAGAAAGTGTCCAGCAGCTATTAAAAATTACAATTTTTGAGGCAGGCTTCCTAGCTCTCTTTCTCCCCTATCTTTCCCTTTTTACTATAATTAGCTATCTTTTCTGGCCAATCCCAATCATTGAACAAGACCTTGCCTCTATGGCATGCCTACTAAAAGAGAGAGAGCTCCTTGTTCTTTAATTTTATTGTCTTGTTACTTTAGGATGGCTTATCTATTTGAGTTTGTTGCTCTATTGTGCACCCTCTAGAACATTCAGGGGCTCCTATTTGTGTCAATGGCAATGTTCATCTGAAGATAATGTTGAATAGGAGGCCTACTATGCAAGAAAAAAGATCTGCTTATAAAAGCTGTCACAAGGTGTGCTGGCTGCACAGGCTGTGGACATACATTGGTGCACTTGGAGAGCCCATTCCTGGGCTGTGTGGGATTTGGGTGGTCTGTCAGCCCCTCTCTGCTGAAGAATAGAGTGCTGCCTCTAGGCAAGGCTGCATTTGTTCTCATCATGGTTAAGCATGGAGGGTTTTATATAAAGGTATCTGCAGCACCATTATTTGGGTTGCTTGCTGCATAACGTTGGTTGCCTGACAATTCCCTGTATCCAGCTGGGGGGTTCTCACATTCATGAGAGTTCCCACCTTACTGGTGAGCAATGGAGAAATCGATTTACTGTCATTTTTCTTCCTCTTGTATTCACCTACTTAGAAACAAATCCACCCAAGATATGCTCCCCAGCAGGTTTACCACTTCTGCCTTTTTGCAGAATATCAGTGAATCACAATTCTCTTACAAACCTGCATGACTTCAGGTGAGGCAGATTGAGGAGAACCTCAGGCAAGAATAAGTGCATAGGTCTGTGCCACTAAATTCAATGCAAGATTTATGATTGATTTCAGTAAACACAAAAAATCACTCCAAGATTTTTTTTGAATCTTTTAACAGAATTGACTCATGTGTCTACTTTTATACATTGCTGTTGTATCAGTGCTGCTTCAAATGTCACAATTGGTTTAAACTAAATAATATATAAATGCTGCTCAAAAATCTATGCGCTTCATATGTGGTAACTGGGAGTTACTACTCAAGTTGATGTCTTTACAAGCCATGGCAACTCCCTAACGTGTATATATCCTCTCCTAGGTTTACGAGGGCAAAATAAGTCCACCATTTATGTGTTTAAAAATTCATAACATTTCAAGTTGTTGCTATCCTGTTCCCATATATCTCTGTAAAAGCTACCGAAGCCAAGACTTAAACTTCATGCTTAAGTTTTTGTTCTTGCTATGGAGACAATTCTATGAAATTACATCAGCAAGCTGTTCCCACATATTCAAAATGTTTTTGGTAAACTCAACCAATTTTCCTTAAGAGTCTAAAACAACTGCTCTTTTTGAAAACAAATTAGGGCACAATTCCAGAAAATGGAATTTTTTGACTTATAATTGTGAGCACTTAAAAATATGGATGATTCACTAAATGAGAGACCTTTCATGCTTAGCTGTAGTCATTACTATTATTTCCTTTAGAAATGTATATTTCTTTTCTCTAGCTGCTGAAAGCATAAAGTGATATGTCTAGAAAGGATTTCCCCTACATGGGAAAAGAGGTCTTTTCAGCTGAGTTCCTAATTGGCTTCATTTGTGCAACCAGAATATTTTGACAAGGGCATGTGTTCTTTCTGTTCTACTCTGTTCTATTCTACTCTGCCCTTTTCTCCTATATTCTGCCTCCACCATCATAATTCATTAATTCCTTGATCTGGAAATTATTAAATGCTGAAATAAGAACAAAAAGAGTTGTTTTTTTCCCCCTGAAGAGTTTCCTCTGCTAATCTGTTGAACTTGGTTGGAGATTGAACTGATAGCCCAGAATAACTGGGAATAGTTCAATGGCCACAATTTAAAATTTAAATATAATTTCAGATTAATTTGAGAGTTTGGAGACCTCCTACACTGAAAACATGATTCCATCAACATTATTGATATTGGAATTCAAATAAGTATCTTACTTTATTGTCCATTTGTGCTGTTAGATTTGAGTGAATTTGTTTGCTGAAGAATGGATTAGGATTGTTCCCTGATACAAGTTCTGTTCTCATCAGGTTCTTTGAAGCAAGGAAACGCATCAATTACTCTTCTTCCCTTTCTGATTAGCAACTACTACATAGTGATAGATCTTGTCATGTTCAGCAAAAGTGCCTTAGCTGTTCCCAAGTCTGAGACAGAAGTTGTCAATAAAGGTAGGGCTCATACTCTCATCCCAAATTTGATTAAGTTGCCACAGAGCTCTTTTTTTGAATAACTAAGTCTTTAAATACTTTATTTACGGGGCTGCAGTTGAATGATTTTGCTCATTAAAGCATGCAGTGTTTCACTGCAAGGTTGCTTTGGTTTTACAACTTGAGCAAGGGCAGGTGTAGGATTTCTTTAGATTACTTGAGGTTAGGAAAACACTAATTTGCATAGCTTCAGGGCCGTTGGAATCCTTTGGGAAGTGAAAGTAATTTTCTTTTATTTACTCTCATTTCTGCGGTTCCTTCTGTCACTTATTCTCATTGGGTCAGCCTTTCCCTTTTCTAATGTTTGTGTCAGGCTATTGCACCAGAATTGCACAGACAGATTTCACCTGAGCTTGTGGAAGGGTAGCATCAATATTTTGTGAATTCAAAATTTTGCCTCTTCTTCTCATAGAAGGCAGCCAACAAATCTTCTGTTTTGTCAGAAGAGAAAAATTAAATTTTATTTTTATTTTCTGTCAGAATTTTTGGCATATTCTATTACCTTTTTTACCTTCCCCTAGTTATTTATATGCTGCCACTGTTTCTGCATCTGTACCCATACCCATATTTAATATTTCTGATACTTACTCAGGTAACAAGGTGGCAAAATTACAAAGTAATTTTGCTATTTCTGCTAGGCACTGGTGGTCTTATAAGTCTGGGCTTCCTAAAGGTCCCCTTTATTCTGTTACCAATTATCTGAGAATTCTGTCTGTTTCTCATACATGTCTTCCTCATACCTTAAAACCTAGCTATTCCTCATGAGGCTGTTACTTTTGTCAGCCTCCCACCTTGTTTTTTTTAAACCTAATTTTTTTTTGTATCTCATCAGCAATTTCTCATGCCCTGTTCAGTTAACTTGGCCTAACCAACATCCCAGTCACCCACCTGTGACCCTAACACTGCCCTGCTCTCAGTGGAGATGCCCCCCTTTTCCATCTCTGTGCCACAAAGCCCAGGCAGGTGTCCCATGGCATCCCCAACATGGGCTGCACACCTTGGGGCAGGGGCCTGACTCTGTGCAGGGTGTACTGGGCTGCAGGGTGGCTTTTCACCATTGCCAGACTCCACACAACCCTCTAGAACCAAACAGCATGAACAGAGTGGGGCATTTCCACCACTCAACGCCCCAGTGAGAGCAGCTGCCTGCTCCTCTTCTCTGGTCTTGTGGGTGCAACATCCACTCCTTGGGTGTTGCTCACTTTGGTTGGAAATATTCTTTTTTGTGTGCCCCAAACGTGGTGAATGAGGGTGATGAGGTTAGGTAGAGAAGGGCACTTCTGACCTGAACGAAATGCTTTTGCAGGCACACTGTCACTGTATTAACAAATCAACTTAATAACCATCTCTGCACCTGGTCTTTCTTGAACAGGGGCAACAAGAACTATATACAGAATTTCACTTGATGTCTTACACAATCAGGGGTTTATTACTTTTCCCCAAGACAGTATACATGTCCCATGGGACCACTTTCGTAGTTGAAAAATATGGTGTTCCCAGGACTGGGTCTGGGCAGACCTTCTTCACTTCAGAAATGAGCCTAATAATACAGAACTCAGTAGTCACAGAAGTGGTCAGATTGAAGATGGACAGGGGAGGTAGTGCAGACATTTGTGTTGCTCTATAAAAGGAGGCTGTGCTAATAGTGATAAAATTGGCATACCTGAGTAAGTGCCAAGAGGAACTAGGAGCAACTTTACCAGTGATTAAACTGGTCTCTTTAGGCTGGAGCTAATCAAAATGATGTGTGTGGTAATCAGAACAGATACATGTCAGAAACTCTGGCTGGTGGCAAGGGCAGAGCTCTGTAGCTGTTGTGTAATACTGTGCCATGTCAGGTCTCCTGCACTGAGGAGGAGCCAGTGCCCCATTAGTGACTGGCTGCCAGCTGGATGTAACTCCATTCCCCACCACCCTCTGGACATGGCCATCTGGTCAGTTTTCCACCCAATAAAGAGTACCTCTATCCAAGCCATGACCAGCCAGATTCTCCAGGAGAATGCTGTGGGAAGTGGTGTCAAAGATGATGTATTCTCTGCCCTTCCCTGGCACGGAGGTCAACATGGCAGGTCTATGATTCTCTGTATCCTCCTTCTGGCTGTTTGTGTAGCTCGTGTTATGTTTGCTAATTTCCACTCACCTGGGACATCTCTGGTTAACCAGAATTGCTGGTAAATGGTTAAAAATGGCTGGTGGGCTCTTTCATCAGCTCCCTTGTTACTCTTAGGTGTATCCCATCTGGGCCCATAGACTTGCAGATGTCTAATTAGCATAGCGTGTCACTAATTATTTACTCTGGATTGTGGAGGCTTCACTCAGCTCCCCATCACTAACTTGCAGCTCTGGTACCTGGTTATTGTGAGGAAGAGGGTGGTGGGGAAAATAGTTTTTGTCTGGTGCTCTTTGTCCCATTCTTTACTATTTTACACTGCAAATTTATCTGCAGTGTTCCTAAGTGTGTTGTTCTGTACATTGTATTTCATCCTTTTTCTTCTGTGCACAAACCATGGCTGTCTTGCTCTTTCCTGGTGCTATCCCAGTCCCTCTATGTGCTCACTGTGCCCTATTTAGCAGCATACATCTACCCTTAGTGCTTAGGCTGTCAAAAACATTTTAAAAGATCAATGGTAGGGAATGGTGAACTCTATCCAGATTGGTATTTTCCCCTCCAGCATGGCCAGGTGTGATTTTCCATAAGTCATTTCCCTTTCCCATCAGAATTAATTTACTAATTCCCACGCAGTTAGGTGTTACCAACTGTTTTCCATAAAGCACCGTATTTGAAAAGCAGATAGCAAATACCTACTATATTTAAATTTTCCTCTAAAAGTACTTTCTTACTGAGAAATCAGGCAAGCCACTGGCAATCTGTTTTTTAGGTAGTGGAGATCATTTCATTTCTGATTTATCTGTGTGTTTTCAATATTATTTTTTATTCCAAAAAATGCTTCTCAATTCTTGTATAATTTTAAGGTTTGACAAAAATGGTCTGGTAGCTATTGGCGTCTCTTTTCCTATATGTTTATTTTTATTTCCATAATTTATAAAGAAGTGTTTTTAGCATTTATATTTTCTCAAAAATACTTTATACTTTATAATGGAGGTTGCCCTGATTTTTATTTATTTATTTATTGTGCAGTAGAAATTGCCCTGTCCTCCTAAAACTCTAAATAAACTATATTGCTTTCACCTCAGATGATAAATTCACCATCCTGTACTTACTTGGATTTTCAATTACTTTTTCAGCATTTATTTGACACATTGGTTCTAGTTCAATATTATTTTAAAAAACTCTTTCTTTTTCTTATATTGTGCCCTATTTCTCATTTCTTCTATGTCTTTATATGGATAAAGACCATTTGGGATTTTTTATTTGTTCTTATTTCCCACAATCCTTTTCAAGATTTCTCTAAGCATTTCCTTTGACCAGTTTCACTTTATTGCAGTATCACTTTATTTCTAGCACCTTAAATACAGAATCAGAAGGTTTAAAGAGCCTTGAGAGGTCATGTAGTTCTTTTTCCTGTCCCAAACTAGTACCACTGCAACATGGTTGTCTAACCTGCTCTTAGACATATCCAGGTACACAGGCTATCCCACCTACAAAAGTTTAGTATTACACTATAATTTCTGTCAAAATTATTTCTGCTGTTTAATTTTAATGTTCCTTACTTGAACTTAACCTGATTACTGCTTGTCTTTTTAACCAATAAAATAAATAACAGATTGTTTCCTTTCTCTCAGCAGCAACCCTCTGCAATTTTGGGTTATTATGGCTGCCACTGAGCTACCCCTTCCTCTGTCCAGCCAGTCCCACTTTTTCCCTCTTGCTGAACTCGTGTGAATGACTGAGATTTGTCTCATTACTCTTCTGCAAGCTCTGTCCAACTGATTCTGACCATACTTGAACCCTAAACTGATCATCAGCTGAGTTTGCCAGGATGCTGATTGAAGTACTTTAGAAAATGTGTTCCTGCACGTATGTTTTGGATGGTCTTTGTCCCCTTCCTATGTTTTGTAGCTGATTTCTCCTTCCCTATAATCTGTATCTTGCTCTTGTTCCTGTTTCACAGACAGCGTTATGCTTCTGGTTCTCTCATGAATTATCAGGATTGTTTGAATTCCAGGTGAATGTACGTGTAGTTTCCTCCAGGATGATGTCACTAGCAAATGTGAGAAACATGCTTAATTCCATCATTCAACTTATTCTGGAAAATATTAATTAGTTTCCATCTACATCAGACTTTTTCAGAACCCCATGCAATAAATCCTTTCATTTGCACAATGAACCTTTGATAACTACTCTGTCAATCTTTGTATCAATAAAATATTTTTCTATTTTTGTAGGTTCTGTTCGATGTTCTTTCGATGTTCTGTTCTTTCCTACAGAATTCACTTAGATAAGTCTTTGCATGGTTGACTTCAGGTACTCCAGGCTGAATTATTAGAACACCTTGTCTCTAACTTGTTGGGTATTTATTTATCTATTATTTATTTGAATTTGACATCAAACCTTTTTTTTAAGTGGAACTATGGCTGCTTATGTTTCTTCTCTGTGTTTCACTGCAGAAATACCCAAGAGTAAGTTTCTGCACACCATCACAGAATCCATTAATTCAAACAGAAAGAAGAGTCACACCTGGGTAACCCCAGAGAAAGAGTAAACATCAGTTTGAAGATAAGAGCACACAGAAATAGATGCAAAGCACATATACCATTCTTTGCCATACACACTTGTTGATGTAAATTGATTATTCTTATGTTTGCAAACCTATATTTGCAAAAATTATTTACTGTTGTATGTATCCTGCAAAATTTATTTCTGGCATTTTTTAAAATGTCATGATTAATGGAAAAAAATTTCTTTTACCATCATTTTTTTTGAGGATCATGGTCAACTATTTCTAGCCTCCTTGTTTTTGCCTTGTCTGATGCATTTTAAGTGAATGCCTTTCAGCTATAGGCTCATTTGTGTGGCAGTTTTCTTAGAGGGAGATTTAGTGTGACATTAAAGCACACCATAGTAGCAGAACTATCAATGTCTCAAGTGACCTCAAGCCAAGTCAAGCCAAGTTTAGACATTGCACTAATGCCCCTGGCTGGACTTCTGCACTCCTATTGTGCATCTGAACTCTGGGTTTCACCCAGTCTTTTAAGAAGAATCTTTTCTAAAGCACTTTGCTGAACCAAGTTCCTTCATATATTACAGGGAATTTCTATTTTCAGCCACTCTACCAGATGCAATAAGTATTATAGCTATGCTTCAGTAAACAACTGCACTCCGCAGAATCTTGTTTTGATTATTAAGGCCAATGCACTTTTTCTGTTCCCATTTTTTTCCATTTCTTTTTTATAGTGCAGCATATTTTCAGTTAATCCAGGTGATGTAAAAATTTAGTATCAATTAACTATTCTCCTGTTTCACTGCAGCAGGATTTGCACAGTTATTCAAGGTTAGCCATATGAACCAGTTCTGAATTAGTTTGCAGTAACACTGTATTATAATTTTACATGATACCTAATAGGAATTATTTTTGCATTCATACTTGGAATGGATTCTATTGCGTTTCTCTTATGACACAAAAAATGTTGATCTTTAAATTTATTGATTCCTCCCTCTTCTGTCATTAATTCTGTCTTTTCCAACTTAGATGTATTCACAGGCTTATAGTTAAACACTTCATGGTTTCAAATTTAACAGATTTGTCTACAGAATTCTACCATTAATACATTTCTAGAATATTTTATTAAAGTTTTTCTCAGTTTTTTAATAACTTTGTTGGTGTTTTTCAAGCTGAAGTGAAAATGTGCATCTTTGATGATATTGTCATTTTTATAATAATTTTTTTTCAGCAATTACACTGCCATTTCATTCGAGGGGTCTTTTTGACTCTTCCTCTATCATATATTTTCAGTTTTTTCACTTTTTTTTTCAGCAGATGCTGAAAATCCTGGTGTTTAACCAATGTAGGTTAGAAGGGTTATTTATTTTAAACCAACCACAAATTGTTTATGGAGAAAGAAGGAAATAATGTCCTCCAGGAAAAAACCCACCAAATCTAGATGATTGTCACTTTATGAATTTTTTGCCTTTCTTTAGTCCACATGTTTATTTTAATTTCTCTTGGCATGTTTTTGGGCTACACTCACAGATGCATAAATTTTATGTACATATTACACTATAATGACCATGTAGCCTGATTTCTTCTGTAACACATGAGGCATGAAATTCCTTGTAGGAATTCTTACCAGAGGCCCAGCAGCTTGTGCTTGAAAGGCACTATTCATCCATCTGTCAAACAATTGGTTTGATCAGTACAATAGATTTTCTTTGGGGGACAAAGTATTTAAAGGCAATTTGACCCCAATACACATCTCAGCCTTTTAAAAGATCATCCTTCTACCCTCCCAACATACGAGATGACAGGTAACATTTCTTCAGGCTCAGTCATAGTGAAGATGCTGGCACATAAAAGCATATATTAAAGGCACACAAAGTTTTCCCTGGAGGCTGGTATGTTGTTTTGCCCTTAAAGTTTGTTGGGGTTTTGAATGCCATCGTATAGAATGAACAGAGTGAATTACATTGCCTGATTAAAGTGATAGATAGTGCTAGCTCAAAATAGTCAATATACAGCAAATGGTGGTATAAACCCTGAAGGAAAAGTCTTTCTTTCTTTAGAATCAAATGGATTTCACTTCTATGATATCTATTAAATACAAAACCCCAGCAGATATTCACAAATCTAGTTAAAAAAAAAAGGCTAATTTACTTTTTTTTCTCCTGTTTTAAATTTAGAAAAATATATAAAAAACACCTAAAATTATTAAATAGAATAATGTGCTGTATTGGTGGGATAAACTGACTTCTCTCTGGATAACAGAACTGGCTTTCTTTGTCTGGGTGAAAGGTAGGTTTCTCCACTTGCATACTTGAGCACAAGTCTAAGTCCCAACAATGAAAAATATATTTCATGCAGCATCTTTCTTCTGCTGCGTACTCTGGCTGCCTTGTAAATGTTGCTTTTGTGGAAGAAAATGTCTCTGACCTGAGACTGTTTTGCATTCAGTTTATGTCCATCTCAGAAGCTCTTTGACGCTGAATTGACTATGATATTTTAATGCACTGGTGACAGAGTAGTGTTTCTGCTCCACTCCTAATTTGAATCTCTCATTTATTTTTTTTTTAATGGGGATCCTGTGTATAATAATATTAAATTATTATACATGATCTCTCCATTGGCCTCTCTTTTGGAAAGTGAAGGAAAATCTCCCTTTGACACAGGAAAGCTCACAGGAACTTATTCTGGACAGAACTAATTCAGTCTAATAATGCAAATAGCCCCATCCTTTTACCCTTAATTTCATTATTAATAAATCATATTAATTTTGGGATCCAACTCTGTAAATTCAAAGAGCCTCTCTCTTCAGAACGATTTAGAAATTTCCATTCACAGTGAAAATTCCAAAGGAACAATGATTTACAAATCATCTGTTTGCCAAGACCTTCAGCTCATGAGTGACATTATCCACAACAACTTTGTGAATTGATCTCCTTCTTTCCTCCATCGAATCTCTCTTTATTTTGAAAGCTCAGTAGACATGAGCAATGTTACTAGTCACCAAAAGGCTGATTTTTCTAACCCATTCTGAATTTACATCCCTCCTATTTATTTTAGGACATTAATGAGATTAGGAGCAATAGGCAATCATGCATTAATACAAGCATAAAGGTACCATTTTTATAAGAAATGGTCAAGGCTGGCCCCTGCTGAAGAGGGTAGGCTGACATCCTTGTTAAGACAATGTAAGCAGTTACAGCCAAAGCTTTTCATTTGCTTTGGGTCCTTTTTTATTTTTTTTTCTTGTCACCTTGCAGGGTGTAGTGTGCAAGAGGCTTTTCCAGGTTTTTATTTGAGTAGCGCCATGTGTTAAAAAAAGGGTGTGGTAGTTCAAACTGTGTGTGTGTCCTGGAAGGGTTGACCTTGGCACTAAAATAAACAATGCCTTGATGTCAGATATGTCCAATTTTAAGGACCTTTAATAAATATTACACAAGTTGCAATTATTACAGTATTATATGATACAATACTACAAAGAGTTACAAAAATGTTGAGAAATCTGCATTATCGGCAAGGAGGATACTGATAGAGAGATCCTTTATCTTCCATGCCAGAGGAGAAACAAAATCTTTTCTAAGCGTGGCACTCTAATATGTCACCTGTTTTGCAGGTCACCTGTTCACCAAAACATTTTCAGATGATAAGGTCAGCAATGGATATGTCAGGAGAAATCTTACAGGACAATAAGCAGCAATCCTACTGAAATTGTATTAATAAATTTTCTGGTAATTGAACAGTTTTATTCTGACCATCTGGAAACACTTCACTTCTTTCCATATTTAGACATCAGATAAACTTTCATTTTCCAGGCATTATTAAAGGGAATGTGAGACTAAAATTAGTCTCACCATTACTAATTAAGGCATTTGCTAAGGATAGTCATTATTATCCAGAGCAGTAATTAAACTATCAAAACCAAACTCATAAAAGAATTAGTTCTGTTTGGCCTAAGAAGGATACAAAGGGAAAATCATAATAATGGTACTGTCACTTGTCAAAAGTTATACTAGAAGAGGATAAGTTATTTTTTACAGGGCTAAAGTAAATAGGAAAGTGAATTAACTTTTGGCATTAAAGAATTTAAGTTAAACATTAGGAAACACTTTCTAATCACTGTGAAAATTATCTATTTAAGGTAGATAAGATCTATTTAAGAGAAGAAAGCTCAAAATCTCTTTACAGGCTCCTATGAACACATCAAACATGGACTCATTCATGAGCACCACAAGGTACTGGATGAGATAATCCCTAGTGGCTCCTTCTGTATTTCCAGTCCAAACCTTCAGTTCAAGATTATTCCTTAGAAGATTATTTTCTTCATCTTGAGTGTAACAGTTGTGATTGGTGGGCACACTGCACACAATCGAATTGTTTAAGAAATCTCCGGTTTTCTGTGTTGGCTATTAAAATTTGTATGCACCCAGTGTGCTCCCAGCTGTCAAACACGAGGGAACTGGTTGTATTATTTCTGTTTTGCTTTCTATTTCAACAACTTGAAGGCCAAAAGCCTTCAGGCTGTTGTTGACAGCAGATTTTTAATGAGAAGTGAGTACTACACTGTATTGTGGAGAGCACTATTTAAGAGCACAGAGCTCCCTGTTCACAAGCCATCAGTAACATCTACTATTTCACAGTCTTCCTTTCACTTTTGTTTATTTGTACTCTTCTTTTTGATCCACATAAGAATGACAGTATCTACATATAGAAATTATTTTTCCACCATCCTTTTTCTCCCACCTCTGATTTTATATATATGAGTTCGACTTCTTCATTTTTCTTCTGATGTTTTGAGACTAAAAACTCAGGAAAATGTCATTAGATTTTTTTTTTCTCTTCATGAAAATATGCATATATAGTTCAAAATTTGTGAGCAAGATATCCATAAAAAGGCAAAATAAAACTGTCATCTCTCTCAATCATTCTAGCATAGTCAAGAGTTAATTAATATTGATAGAAAGAATGTCCAAAAATAGATGTATTTTTTAAAATTACTGTATGCTAATTAGCCATCCTGAAAGCATGAGAATCTGAAGTATTCTTCAAAAATCAATATGATAGGAAGCATTTGCCAGGAGAGGTTTTACAAAAAGATCCAAATGATTTGTAGTGTTGCCTCATAAAAATGGTTTATATTTTAGCGTAGCAATGTACTGCAACATCACTCACAGAAAAGGTCCCCTTCTAAATTCCAAAACACTAGACCATTGAGTCAAGAACTATTTTATGATTTGTATACTGTTTACTGCATATGCAAGCTGCAATGAAGATAGCAGGAGGTGTTGTTGCAATTTATTTTTATCAATTATTTTATGTGGAATTTTGTTGTATAATATAATATAATATAATATAATATAATATAATATAATATAATATAATATAGCAGGAGCTTTATGAAGCTTTTCTGTGTGCCAAGCTGGAGGCACAGAGGAGTATTCACACTGTTGAAATGAAGATACCCATCTAAACATACACAAACCTTTTAATAGTAAGCCCTTGAGGCTTCCATGCAGTGGCTGCAGAGTCACTGAGCAGTAGGTCAGGCCCCTTGTACACCGTGACTTGTAGCAGAGGATTAGTGAGCTAGATGTTTTCCAAAAATCAGCTTTTGTTACTAACACTGCACATGAGCCCTGGAATTGTGTGGATTTCCAGATACATGGTCATCCTTGATGAAATATCTGATCCCTGAGCACCTCGGCCCCTGGTGATATTTATTCAGAAATGTCCTAATATTTACCAAGAACAAGGGAGGCCTGTGACTGGAAACATGAGCCTCTAAATCCACTTGGAACTAGGAAAATTCTGCTTAGTAACTGGGTAACTCTATTAGTTCTGTAATTTCTGTTATCCCATGGGCTCATAGTAACTGCTGTGGTGCTGAGTTGTGTTCCCATGCCCACACTATGGCCAAATAATCTCTTGAACAGCATCATCAGAAAGAGTGGGGAATATTCCCATCACCTAACTGCAGACCCTGGTACCTCACTTTCAAAACAGCAGCCTAGAGGCAATTCCTCCTGCAGGTCTGTTTTGAAGGGATGCAGCTGGAGTCACAATTTTAGAGAAATAAAATCTTTGCGGAGTCCCTTGGGCTCCCAGCTGAGTGGAAGGTTGGTGTACAGCTTTTGGCACTGATGTCACCCTGCATATGCATAAATGCAGAAATTTGGGTGTCTGGGAATCTTCAGAGTAAGGTGTCCATGTACATACTGACATTAATGCACCTATAATGGGTGGTTAACACAAATGATTTCCTTCAATCAGAATGTTGGATTTATTCATTTGCACCCTGCCCAGTTTGAGTAATTTATCTCATCGAGGAACTCAAGATCTTACATGATCTCTTACATACACACTGTGAAAATGCATGTATGTTTTCAAATTGATCTGCATGAGCAAATGGTACAATTATCATTGCTGGTTCTGCGATAGGAATGTCCCTCACTGAGGGAGTGATTTTTTTAAGAAATAATTTTTTTAGGTTTAGAAACTGAATTCCAGGACAAACCTAATGTCAGTCAAAAAGTAGAGGATTATCTCAAAAAATACTGTACTGAAAAAAGTCTTCCATTCACCTTCTAATCTTCCTGTCAACTCTCTCATTTAACCTTATTTGCACTCTTAACTTTTAATTTATTTCATATTCTGAGTCACACAGTGAATATTGTCCTTGTCTTATCTTCCTCTTTTTTCCTTTCTCTTAGAGGTATTTCCAGCTGTTGCTTATTTAGGCTATTAGAAATGTCCTGTTAGAGATTCAAAACTATCAGCTGCCAGATCAATAGTTGAGCTGTGTGCTGTGATACCAGTTATTTTTCCCTCTCCAGGTAACTTGCCTTCTCTCAAGATATTATGGTTAATTCAGTCAGAAAAGGGTTTCAAAGCCTGAGTTGCTGAATAGTGAATTAGCAGAACTTCTGCTGTTAAAATTAGCTATTAGCCAAGCTGGTGTGCAAATATGCTCAACAAATTTCAGCTGAACATAGAGCTCTAGCATTCAGCTGTGATAGTTTAGATTCAGATATACATTCTCAGATGATTAGCTCTGTGCCTGGTGTTAAACACACCAAGGTCATCTAAACCCACTTTCCCAGACAGAGGTCTGCCTGGAGCTAGTGAATTTTTAGAGCAAAAGATTAACCTATGCTGTTAGTACATGGCCAGTCACTTGTTAGGGAATGCACTGCTGTAGCCTCTTTGGGAGCAAGGGGATGCAGCATGCAGGAGATGATATCTAAATGGCTTGAGTTCTCTTTTCCATTTGGAAAATAACTGTCTTGAACAGTATTCACTATTGGGAACTTTCTGAAACTCTGCTTATATTACTTTACTGACCTGTCAAATTTGGAGTCTGATTAATTTTGCCAGTTTAAAAAGCATGTCGCAGCTCCACCTGGTATGTTTCATTTCCCGTAATAAAATACTTTTTAAAATGGATTCATGCTTTGAAAAAAAAAAAGTTTTATTTCATATCAAAGCAACTTCTTTAAAGGGAAAGTAAATCTTTTAGGTTTTTTGGGTAGTAGTACCTTGAAGTAATTTTGAAGCTTTAACATTAGGAGCTCAGGACCAGATCCAAATCTTGAGGTATAAGAGGAGCAGTTGATCTAGATAGTGTTAAAGGTGGCAGGACGTTGCTGTGCCCAGGTTTGAGACACAGCTCCCAGTCCAAAGGGGTACCAGACCCTACTGATGGCTTCCTGAGCCTGAGCAGCTGTATAAATTTATTGCTTACATGGGTATATTTTCTGTAGAAACAAACTGTTCTAGTAAAAGTGACGAAACCCAGTTTTCTACGGCTTTGAAGACTACATTTTATATCTACTAAAGGTCTCTAGATCTTTCCTGCCTTGATTCTTCTGCTTCCTCCAGGCCTTCTGAATAGTCCCAATTTCTTCCTCAGTTCATTACCCTCAGCCTTCTTGAAAAGCACTTGAGGAAAACTATGGCATCATGATTTACATCTGCAGCGCTAGAATAGGAAAAGAGCTTTTTGTGTGTCTTAAAATTTAGGAGGTATAACTGGCTTGCAGGCTAATAGTAAGAGTTGAAAAATGCAAACAATCAAATTTAAAATTAAAATTAGCATGACTAAAGGTTTTCATTTGCAGAACAGGATTTTAGCTGTAATTTGGCATTTGACTCACAGTGAAGATGACAGGTTACAGACTCAAGAATAATAAAAACTGCCTCTGGAATTAATTTTCTTTTACATCTTGTTGCAACACATTACACACATACATTATTTATCATCACATGGATCTTGTCTTAAAAACTCCAGAGCCTTGACCCAGTCACATTCTCTACTCTGATTAGACTGCAGCAGGAGATAATTATTCCAGGAATATCTCTGTGTTTGGGTTTCACAGCTGTTGCAAACTTACAACAGAGATAACATAAACATTGACAATAAATAAAACCAAGGGATCTTCATGTTTTACAATTTCTTGCAGGAGATGCTCCACACAGCTAAGAAAAAGCGTAGCCTACCTTTTTTTCTGAGACTTCTTCACACAAATACAACCAAGCTGACTTTAGTGGGGAATGAGAGGAAGACTTCTCAGATCCCCTTGAGAAGAGATGTATCCTGCTTCCAGAATTTGTCTGTGCCAGGAGCAAAACTGGATTCTGCTTAAACTCATTTTACATGATTTGACCACAGCCTAGTGGGAGCAGAACTATTACAGGTGCTGACATAAAGTGGGCTGAATGGCCAAAAGAGGATAACACAACCACAGTTTGCAAAAATGGTTTTGGATTTTCTCCACTAATGTTGGGAGACAGTCGTGATTCTGGCACCCCTTCCCAGCTAAGCATAAAAGACAAAAAGTAAAGGTGACTTCCATAGTTGAAACGTAACTGTTAAATATTCAATTTCATCTTCACTTTGGTTAAAAAAAAAAAAAAAAGGAAAGAATAGTATTGCAGTCATTTTATAAACCCCAACAGTCCTTCCCAGCAAACACAAATTTCTCACAGGAAGGGAGAAGAAACCTGTCACAAAAAGTGTCAAGTTGTGGATGATGGGAGGGGGTTTTCTCTTCACTTTGTTACATCAGTCTTGCTCTGGAGTAACTCCATGGGTTCAGTTGCATCAAGCTGACAGACCAAGCCAAGAACTGGGATTGTGTTAATGAGCTCTCATGAGCTTGCTGATGAGTGAAATTTTTGGGACAAGAACATGAGGTATTTGATTACATGCAATATTCTCTCTATTCTGCTGTTCCACTTGGAGCTGGTTCTAATGTACACAAGATGAGAGCTAGAAAGGCTTTGTAAAGAGGCTTCAGGTTGTATCTGCCTGGAAGGTCAAAGGACTTATCTAACTAATAAACAATGATAGAATCAATGAATAATTTATTTTTATTCCTGACAGAGCTCAAATGATAAGCCATATTAAGGAAAGAAAAAAAAAAGAAAAGAAAAAAAAAAAAAAAAAAAAAAAAAAAAAAAAAAAAAAAAAAAAGTAAAAGTATGAGAATTAAGTTTTTACTTTAAGAAGAAAATTTGCTGAATTCCTGACAGAAACCAAGCTACTAGTTTACTAGCTCTACCAACTTTGCAGGATCTTGAAGATGGAGATTTGGGTTGTTTCTAACAACTTAATATCTTTCAAAAATTCTAGGACATCACAGTGTAAACAAGAATACATTAAATACTGAGAAATAGATGGAACATGATATTTTGGTGAGAGGCAAACAGCTTTGTAAAGCAGAATGTCCTCCTTTCTCACTTTTGGATCATTCAGCATGCTGTGACTGTAAGGAAGGAAAAAGACATTTAAAACTGAAGAGTCTGTGGGAATACAATAGACTAGACTAGAATATTTCAGATAAAAAGTACCTACAATGACCATCTAATCCAACTGCCCAGCCACTTCAGGGATGGCCAAAAGTTAAAGCATAATATTAAGGGCATTGTCCAAATGCCTCCTAAACAATGACAGGCTTGCGGCATTGACCACCTCACTGGGAAGCCTGATCCAGTTTTTGACCATCCTCTCTGTAAAGAAATTCTTCCTAATGTCCAGTCTGAACCTTCCCTGGGGCAGCTTGGAACCACTCCAAGTCCTTTCACTGAATATCAGGAAGAAGAGCTCAGCACCTCCCTCTCCACCTCTCTGGAAGCTGTAGAGAGCAGTGATGTGCCTTGTTTCCCTGGCAGTGACCTCCTGGTGTGGGCCAGGCTGTCCATGCAGTTCTTTGCTCTGTTTCCATCACTGTGAATCCATTAGGAAAGAAGTCTGTTGCCATCCTTCTCTTGCTTTATCAGGATTCAGCCCTGTTCCTTTTAAAACAAAAGTGGACTTCTCATTTCCCCTCAAAGGCTTCAGATATGTCTTTTACATTCAGAGGACTTGGATGCCCCTGACATTTGTGTACCAACATCCTCTGCAGTGACCAGTTCTGTGTTTGTGTCTCAACCAGATTTCCAAGGGTCCCTTATAAAGCAGTGTATTGGTGGACAATATTTTGACACATATCATAATTAAAGATAAGCAAATTCCCAGTGGATGAAAAAAAATACTGTGCCAATAATTTCATCTAACAAGAATTTCACTGAGCTTAAACACACAGTGTTTGTGAGGAAAAAAAGTTTCATTTGGCAGTCTGAGTGCAAAAAAGCTTCTTTACCGTCCCAAATAGATTACAAGACAGTGGCTTGCAAGAACTCCTATTATTGCTTTTAAAATTTCCCCTTTTAACAGATTAGATCTGGCTCTAACAGACCCTTTTAATGCTTAGCTTTGTAAAATAGCCTAAAGAAAGTGCTATTTTTGCTATTTAAAATTAGAGAAAAGTTTTGGTTGGAAATCATTAGCTACCACAAAATTTGCTATCAGTTGTAAATATTTGGTCTGCTGGACAGGATACAAAATTGTGATGTTGATAAGCATTTGCCAACCGATTTCAACAGCTTCTGTATCTTGACATTTGTACACTCCAAGTGTCTATCTGCTGTTGATAGTCGTGAAAATTGTTTTCTGGCTCTTTTATTTTAGCAAATGCTTCTTCTCAGTGCTGAATATTTTAAGGAGAAATAGATGAGGAGCTAAATGTAACCTCAGAAAACCTTGTCTCAAATATCTGATGTACTGTGGAATGGCATCATACACAGTCCAAAGTCTAAAATTACATTATCTTAACTTAAGCAGTGGAGTTAAATGTGGAACACTGAAAACTGTATGTGAGCAACTATTTCAGTCCAATAATGGACTGAAAGTTTATTTTAGTTTGGTATGTGTTGATTCACAATATTTAAACTAAATTAATTTAATCCAAAATAAAAATATTCACACGAAGTGTTCACCCTTATTTAATTAAATTAATTGAACAGATCAGATTCTCTTAACTAAAATTAGTTAACAAAAAATAATAGTAAGGAGGATAAAAATTTCCTTAAGATCCATGGGTGATAGAAACACTTATGGATGCAAGGCAATTTGGGATCAGACCCCAAGGAATCAGCACTGTCTCTGCCTCAGGAAATCCTGAAATTATTGATGATACTTTCTGCATTCCAGGAGATTTAAAGATATTTTGAAAGTAATTTGCACGCTCCTCCTAGTCCAAGTCAGGTTTTTAAACCAGAGTAACTTTGCCTCTGGCAGGCTGTGTTTTGTTGGGAAAGGGCTGTGAACCTTTGGTGCCCTGAACATCTTCACACCTCCCCTGCCATTCCCCACGGGAATGTTGACACAGAAGCACGAAATGCTTCAAAATATTGTACTGCCAAGCACAAAGATGAAATCCCCAAACTCCAGATTTGTTCTTTTCCCTATCTTTTACTAGAATCAACAGAGCCATGTAAGCAAGATTTGTGCTTGCAATATCACGTGAATTACCAGGAGGAAAAAATACAAATTAATATTTTGCACCCACAGCACTGCTCATCTCTTCTCTTCTCTTCTCTTCTCTTCTCTTCTCTTCTCTTCTCTTCTCTTCTCTTCTCTTCTCTTCTCTTCTCTTCTCTTCTCTTCTCTTCTCTTCTCTTCTCTTCTCTTCTCTTCTCTTCTCTTCTCTTCTCTTCTCTTCTCTTCTCTTCTCTTCTCTTCTCTTCTCTTCTCTTCTCTCTCTTCCCTTCCCTTCCTTTCTTTAGCAGGACATGGTGGTGGTGGAGGGCTGGCACAGGTGCTGATTTATCTTTTTTATTCTCTTAAATATAAAAGTAACACATTTCTTCCAGGATACCCCTGAAGTTCAAATAACATTAAGGTGGGAAAATATTCTGGAGAAATCATTATGTTCTTACCCCTCTCCCATATGCCCAGGATATTTGTTTTGGCTGTTGTCAGTCACAGAATGCCAGGCTGGGTGGATTTCTCTTCTTATCTTAAACCATATATGTCCTTGTGTAGGACATATCCACTTGCAGCGTCTGTGTACATTTGTAATCCATTCTCAGACTTGACTGTGATCTTCAGAGTGAAGAAAAAGTAAAGCTTCCAGTCAGGTCAAATGTATTTAAGAATATTTCAGTTTTCCAATGTTTAAGGCCTGTCTTCATTAAAAATCATGCACATGTACACAATAGAAAAAGCATGATTTATTGAATTATGAAAAGTTTTTCTGAACAGTTTGACTAAATAGCAATTGAATGACTTGGAAACTTAATTTTACTAAATTCTTCCCCTGCAGCTTTCAAGCAAGTACCATCATCAAGACTTTTAAGTGGTTTTCACAGAAGATATTAGAGTTACACAAAAGAAAATTATGTTCATTGTCATTTCTTTTACTCCTTGTCATTTCATCTCAGATATCCAGGTTCAAAAGGATTAAAGGTTTTATTTTGTGTAAAACGTTCTACTGAATTCTTTGGGCCATATGCCTCCTCCTCTCTTCACACCTTAAATTAATAAATTCTGGGGTTTAAGCATATTCTGAGCTTGATCAAATGAATAGTTTTGCTGTGTTATACAGGTAACTGAAACAAACAAGATGTGTCAGTGCTCAGTTCTCATTAATGAGGTGACATCAGAATATCTTAATTCGGTCTTTCATTCCAAGAATAAGGTATTGATCTAAAGTAAGAATAAAGGAAGGTTTTATGTTTTGTATGGTTTTGTTTGTTTTTGGATTTATTTTCCAAATTACAACAAGAATTTCAGACACCAACCCTTAGTGGAGTTGAATAGGATAGAAGAAATACATCAGGAACAAGAAACATAAATTCATTCCTAACAAATATATACAAGCTGAGAAAAAAGCAGACCTTTCTATACTGTATGAATGAATAAATACAATATTCTTCTTTATACATAGTTTAAAGCAGAAACCAAAAATCATCAAACAAAAATGCATTTATATGCTTGTGTCAATTTGCTGTTGCTACAGTAAACCAGTTCACTAATTTCAATCCCAGCTGGAGACTACCACTTAGTGCCTGGAGGAGTACCTGGGTTTTTGAAATGACTGAGATACATACCAGTGACAGCACAAGACTCCCAGGACTTTATTACTCCCCCATCTCATGAAAGATGGGAGTTGAGCCTGCTGTCATTATCACTTCCCAACAGAGAATTAAAAAACTAGGTGATTGTCTGAAACACCGGCCACCTGGAAAATTAAATATTTTATTGATTGTTGCAAGAGCTCTCCAGGTGGGAATTTTAGACAGCCCTAGAGATTCCACTGGGCTGCTCCTGCTGTGTCAAGTCCAATTTATTTGCTTACACCTATTGATTGATGTTGTGGGTGGAGTGTCACAGAGATTCTTGCTGCAGGATCAGTCAAACTTTACGTGAGCGAAAGGTGAAACAGCCAATCGAATATACTCCTACAGATGAGGAAATGGTCACGTAGGACAGCTCTTTGGTTAGGTATTTTGAAGCTGTTTTGGATATAGTGGAGACAATCAATAACATTTTATTGCACATGAACTGAAGTGGTCATGTACACCCACAGGCAGGTAGATTGTAAGAAATGAGCAGAAGAGCATCTCAGGGAGTCTCACTTCATCCAGCTGAAGGTGCTGCTGTGAGAACCCTTAGAAATGGGATTCCTGGGTGGTCCAAGGGACAGTCCAATTGTGCCCTGATCCTATGCCACAATCCAAATACTTAATTTCTAAACAGACACTTCTGTCTCTGAGAGTCTGTGCAACACCAGCAGCCAGGTGATGTAACCTGCTGACAAGAAAGTATATGGATTTTCCACAGTAGGTGAGCATTAGAGAAAAGCTACACTCCATTAGAGCACTCTTGAGGGGCTTGAGACTGAGATTCACAAGGACAGCCCAGCACAAGATGAAGCTTTCAGAGAAGTTGCACATTTTCCTTCCGTGAAGGCTTTTAAGATGCAGCTGCATAAAGCCCTGAGCAGCCTGATCTGACTTCAGAGCTGACCCTGATTTGAGCAGCAGGTCGGACTAGAGAATGCTCATTGTCCTCCCATCCAAAATTTCATTTCTTTGATAAGAGTATGACAGAAACACAAGAGGAGGTTTACATCTCTATCAGAGGTGAAAGCTGCCCACAGAAGCAGAATGGAGATTCCTCAGAATAAAGATGCTCTGAATGCTGTTGCTCAGGGACAGTGTGTGGCAGGGAAAGAGCAGCAGATCATGACTGAACCCTCTAGGACACATACAGACACCTCAATGACCATCTCAAGGCCATATTCTGAAAGCTGACAGCAAGAAACTGTTCAAAAATATGAATAGATAAGACAGTCCTCAACAAGAAGTGGCTGAGATTGAATATTTGCTTTTTGGAAAGCCCTTATGAAACAATTTGACATGAGCTTGTTTATTAGAGAGCCACGGGCAGGTGTTTTTGAAGATGATTTCTTATTTCAGAAAGAAACATCATAGCTGTAAACAATGTGTGTGGAGTATTTGGAAATGAAAAGGAAATAAGAGGAGCAATTCTTAGAGAGGCAAGAATGTTTAAGAGGCTCATGTCACTTGGAAAGGAAGATTCTGTGTAGAAAGCAAGGAGTAAGATTGTGATGAAATGGGGAGGAAGAATATTCTGGAATAACTGTCATGAGTTTTTAGCCATCTAGTCAAGGTTACTTCAAGGGAAGAGGGGTCTAATATCTTTGTAGGGCATAATAAAAGTTTTTTTAGCTTCATACAGAATTTTCATTCACATTAAGAAAACTTATTATATTTAGGTATTGACTTAAAATACAAAAAGGTTCTCAACAGTGCCTGGGAAAACTTTCAGGTCTGTTTTATAGCCTTAGCTGTACTAAAGCCAAAAGAGGATATTAGAAAAGAGCTAATTATAATTATTACTCAGAGAGAAAATGATCTTATCAAAGGCATTTCAGTGTTCTGCCATTTCAGAGGACCTCATAAAGTTTAGGAAAAAGTCAGATTCAGTTCATAATGGGTAACCCTTTCAAAAGTGCCACAGTCTTTATGGAACCTGAGTCCCCTGTATAGCCAGAAGGAGAAGTGACTGAAAGGATGCAAAGTCATCCTTACAGTGCATGGATGAGTGATTAGGAACTTGGGAATAAACATTTATTACTATATTACAGAGTATTGATATTTGTTCTACCATTCATCTGCTTCTGTGAAAAATATTTTAGACAGCCTCAGAATTGATTTGTGTTTGTAATTTATTCTTGCTACGAACACCATGGAACCCTCAACAAAAGAGTGGCTGTGGAATAATTGGTCTGCAAGTAGGAAAAACCTTGGACTTATGATTCAGGAGGCTAGTCCCTGGACAGCAAGACACAATATACACTGATTTTCAAAGTTTTTTCATGTGGTCCCTTTTCTCCTCCTATGCTTTCCCATGCAGGAGTCTGCACTCATTCTGTGAGGGAAGGAGAGACAGTGGAGGCACATTGCTCGGACTATGAAAGAAATACTTGCTCCTTCTGCTAAATCCTCTGCTTTCTACCCAGTCAAACCTTTTCCCTGCACTTTTAAGACCTGCTGAACTAAGACTACCACAGTGAACATGTCCTTGAGTCACCAAGCAACGTCTATTCCACTTAGGGATATCTTGACTGACATGGGAAAGAGAACATTTTCTGCTCAGGATCACCTGTGCAATGAACTTCTAGATAGTGTTTTGTGCTCTAAACAAAAGTGAAAGCTGTCAGTATATATATATATATATTTATTTTTTTGGGGAGGGATGCTCATAACTGTGGCTTTGCCTAGAATTCTTCTGGGCTGTCCTGGGCACATGGAGAAAGAAGCAATAGTTATCTAAATGCTAAATTAATAAATAGTGATTTGTTCTATGTCTTCATTAATGTGAATTCAATGGAGATAGGAACAACATTAAATCATCACAATCTGAAGTCAGACAAAGAGGTAACACCTGGGAGCCCTGAACTGAATCTTATTGCCTTTTTTTTTTTTTTTTTTTTTTAATTGTCAGTTATTTTCAGCTTCAGTGGAATTTTGTTCTTATTTTAAAGAATGAAAATTTGAAAAAGTGGTCACTGGCCCTTCCTAATGCATTCATCATTCTGAATTGGTTTCAGAAATTCAATGAAACACATCTGTGGTTTTTGTGGAGCAAAAGTCGCAAATTCTCTAAGTATCTCTTTGTCTGTATAGAACATTTTAAACTGTTCTCCCCGAGCTATTCTCCACCTTGAAGCAGCACTGATTGAAGTAATGGAATTGGCACCAAAGCAAGCATTACTGTAACTCATCCCATCAACCAGTTTACACGTTACATGTGCAGAAATTGTTTTTTTTTGAAACACTGAGGAATGAAAAATATCTATTTGTAAGTAGCCTTTACTATATTGGAAAATTCTTCTCTGGTGCTTTTTAATGCAAAGAAAAAGTTTTTTTCTCTTAACAGCCACATAGTCACCAGCAAGGCAGTATGTGGGATACAGGATATCTTCAGAACATGTTACAGCAAGTCTGACAGAAGACAGACTTCGGCTGATGGTTCTTGTCAGTCTAATTTTGGGCATCTTTTAATTAAGATGATGATTTTAACTGGCTTTCCAAAGGTATTACTAGACAAGTAAACTTACTGAAATTTTATATTAAGTTCTCATGAGGAATCTTGAAGAGTTTTGCTGGCAGTGGGTGTTTCAGTCATCCAAGTCTGTTAGAATAGCAAGTCAAATATTCATCTTTCTGTTTTGCATTTGAATTTTCCAAGTGGGCTACATCTCAAGTAGGATGTGGAATTTTAGAAAGCTCATATGCAATATGTTATTCCAATGAACTGTAATGGATTGGTGGCATGTACAGGTGCATGTGGACACACACATGCTTGCACGTGGGGCTGGGTGGCATCAAAACCTGTTTGTATCAAGGATGGTAATAATTTTCCTCTGGCATAAAGATAAAAGGCTGACATTCTAAATTCTCCTGTTATGAAGCATCTATCTAACATATAAGTGGCGTCTGTGCCAGCAGGTTTAAAAACTCTGGAAGATATTTGAGACAGAAAAGTTCTGCTCTGAATTTTTGAGGAAATTTGGTCATATCTGTGAAGCAATGCCTTATTTGCAAGTTTCAAGTAGGTGAACTCAATACAGTTTCTCTGTACAAATTTTGTTGCAAACCAGACTCTGCAAGGCTAGTGCAGTCTTGCATAAAATAGTTTCCTTTTCTAGTCCTAAAATAAACTGTTCCTTTCCACACATACAACAGCATTACTTGCTTGACAGATAAGATACTCATCTCTGAATCTGCATGTCTCTGTGGAGTTTAACAAGATGCAACCATGAATAAAAGCTGCAAATCTGTTCTGTGCACTGCAGTCTGGCAGAAATCTGTGTTTGTATCTTCATATCTCCTTAGCTCAGCCTGAATGAGGAAAATTAAAAAACTTGTGAAACGAGTCTTATACTTCATGGTGACCAGATTGGTTGGAAACACTTTTGAGTTTTGTGGGTTTTTATAGATCATTTAAGATGTATCAATTCAGCTGGATGGAAGTGTCATTCACCCTCCAGCATAGAACACAAGTCCTGAACAGCCTGTCTTCCTTCAATTAATTTTGGTTTTAAATAAATTGGAAAAAAAAACCCTAAGAAGGGACTTCAGGCCTGTCTTTCACTGTCTTGAGAGGTGATGGCATCATGTCTGCAATGTCGTGAGTGAATCAAAAGAGCTTCTTTTTTCCCCTCTCTTGGGATGTTGCTGGTTAAAAGCATGCTTTGATTTACCATTTGAGGTAAAGAACATTGTTCTTTTTATGTATATCTCTTCTGTTCTGTGATAAATGCCCCTCATGATTCTACAGTTTCCTGGTTAGTGACCTGATATGTGTTTATTTTTGAGTCCTTTAAGCTCCATGACCATTATTTTTTATTTAGACACATTTTCTTTTGTCCCTTTGTTTCACCTGCCTTTAATAGACTGCTATCATGATCTTTAAATGGATGTCAGATGAGCTCCTCTCTACAGCAAAAGTGCTTTTAATCTTCATTACACATTTCAACCTCTAGCTCTTTCTTATCCATTCTTCAAAGACAACAATACTGGAGGACTGCTAGGCTCATGTCTCTTTTAAGGGCACTGATGGACTCTGTACTCTGTTAGGATGCTTTTTTCATGCTCCTGTCATCCTTTCCAGCTGAAAAAATTGGCACAATAAGAATTTATAAGGACTATGGTGTTTTAATGGACCCTTTATCTCTTATATTCTATAATCCTGTGGAGTTTCAGAAATGGTTGGGCTGTGATAAAACACGCCTAGGCAGAAGCTGAATAACCAAATGTTCTGAGTTACATTTTAATATCCACTAAGTAAAACTGTGCATCTTCTCATCCATATAAAATTAAAAGTAAAATTTGACTGAAATCTGATTGATATTGTCTTGATCTGGACAGCTGCACAAACACCATGAAATTCGAAGGGTCCTGACCTTTGAGTCCTTCACAAGCTCTTACTAAGTTGAGGTGAAAATGTGGCCAGAAATCCAGTGTTAAGGGATGTGACCCACAAAACCATTGTATTCCCTTTCAGTGTGACATTACTTTATACATTCAGGCTGGGCAATGGGATTAAATACAGGATTATTACATGATTAATCCCTTGTTGTGGGTTAAGCCCAACAGGCAGCTCACAGTCACTTGGTCACTTCCCCCACAGTAGGATGAGGGAGAGAATCAAAGGACAAAAATTAGAAACCTCAAGAGTCTGATAGATAAAACAAATGCAGTGTGTGCAAGCAAGGTACAACAAGGATTTACTTCACAGCTTCTCAAGGGCAGGCAGATGTTCAGCCATCTCCAGGAAAACAGGGCTCCACCTTGCTTGATAGTTAATTGGGAACACAAACACTGTAATTTTGAATGCCCCCTGCTTTGTCCTTCTTTCCACAGCTTTTATTGCTGAGCACAACATTGTATGGTGTGGGGTATCCCTTGGTCACTTGGGGTCAGCTGTCCTGGCTCTGTCCCCTCCCAACTCCTTGTGCACCCCCAGCCTCCTCACTGGTGAGGTGGGCTGAGCAGCTGAAAAGGCCTTGGCTCTGTGCAAGCTCTGCTCAGATAAAATCACTGTGTTATCCACACTGTTTTCATGACAGCTCCATGCAGGCTATTGTGGAGGAAGTTAACTGTATCCCAGCCAAAACCAGTCCATCCCTGATCACTCAGAGATCTGATACTGCATGCATTGGCACCATCAAGGACTCCCAAATGCACTGGCCAGGGGTCTGCCAGACCTGTGTTGGCTGGTCAGCAGTGCTAATGAGCTTGTGCAGCTCTGCTCCTGTGGGAATGGCAGGGAATGCCCTCTTGCTGCTGGAGACAAGGGATGCAGAGGGGCTGCCATGTCTCAGGCCACCTCTCTAACTCTGCCTTCACGACTGAGATGGGGATGTGGGCCCTGTCTTTGGAATAACCTGTCCATAGTCCTCCCTTAGTCATCAATTCTTACTACCTCTCACTTTAATGCGAGGCTACCCTGTGAGCAGACTAGTGAATGAGAAAGCTAAATTCTCTGGTTTTGTTGGGATTTTTAAGACACACTCATACCTTCACCCTTCCTCTGTGCTTTGGTCTCTCAGTTATCTTGTCACGTGAAAAGGCTGGGGCAGAAAACACACTCACAGAGCACATTTGCTCTCTGAGGGGTCCTTGCTGGGGTGTGCAGGGCTTGGAACGGGAGGGAGCACATGGCTGTGGGATGCACAGTGATGGACCTCAGGTCTTCATGCAGCTGTAGGACCTCATGCTAGGTCACCCAGAATATGCAACTTACATGCACACAGCCCTAGGATCTCCCCTACAGCCTGGTGCATAACAACATCTCCTCAAAATCATGGCACATTTAGATGACAAAGGACTTTTGTGCACAAAAAACTGTGGCACATGTTGTTTTCACAGTATCAAGAAGTCAGGAGGACCATAAAGTATAGGAAGTATCTACTGCAGATAGATAGTGAAATGAAATTTGCAGATAGCAAATAGACAGTGAAATGAAAGCATGAACTAACCTCATACATCTCAGTATTACACTTACCCTGGTGATCACCACCAAAACTATGTTGAAGTATTCAAATTGCAGAAAGAAGCAATTCTCCTGCATTCTTTACTCTGATTTCATCATGTTTCCGGACACTTTAGTAATTCTCTGTGATTCCTACATTTTCCTACTGCTTAAAAACTCTGATCTTTCCTTTGCAGAAATATTTTTTCGAAATTCACTACCTGGTCTGACAATTGTAGTAAAATAACTCTTTAGCTTATTTTTACTTTAAAAGTGCAGTCTGCACAGGCAAGAGATGACTTAGTAGATTTAACCCCAGGTTCTCAAATGTATAAATTCAAGTGGAAAAACATAAATTCCCTAATTCTTTAAGTCTGGAAATCTGCCCACCATGGATTTTTCTAACTTTTTTTCCCTGGTTCTTGAATTGCTTAGATGATTATATAGCAATTTCATTAATAATGTCATGTAATTTGGATCAAAAATCAGATGTGAGCTTCTTGGAAAACCATTGCATTGAAAGCTTGAGAGGAAAAAAAGAAGTCCTCTGAAAGACCTCTTCTTGTTCAAATAAATAGTAGTTTTGATCTGACATTCCTGGAGATGTAAAAGAGCACAGGACTGCTGAGATGTGCCATTTTCATCCCACTCTGTCTGTGACTCAGTTTATAAGACTGCGTGGTACTCACAGACATAATTCTTGGTTTTCTCTCCACAAATATTTCGAGCTATTTTTCACATATTTTTTGCTTCTGAGTCTCTAATAATAAATGTGAGGTTTCTTTTGGGTCTGGGAAGGAGCTTCAGTATCAGATGTTTTCTGTGCTGCCTAGTAAGCAGTGAGATGGTACACAAATCTTACATGTCCTCCAAAATGGTACTCTGATTACTCTCTTTTTGTAAATAAATATTATTTTATGGGGAAGGAAGCCAAATAAAGGCTATATTTTGCTTGTTTTCTCCATGACTGAGGGCAATGATCCTTCCTGGTGTTTCCTGTGTATGCCACCAGCAATGTCTGCATGAGGCCCTTGAAAGTTCATTTAATCTGAGAGTATTACATGATAGAAAGAGCCCAGGTAATGCAAAACACTTCTGACTGGAAATTCTAACTAGTGACAACATTGTTTGAGGCTTAATTTTATGGCTTAAAAAGCCACAAAATCTCTCATGTGACTACAAGCAGGTATACAATTGTTAATTTTATTTATATTTATTTAACCAAACAAAGGATGACCTTGTTGGTTTACAGGATAAACAGATTTGAGCATATGAAAACACTGGGGATACGTGGCTGCAAGACTTAAAAGATATCATTTGAATTTTTTCTTCCTTGAACGTTCTGGCTTTGGGAGATTTTTCAATCAATAAGTGTCCCAGGACCTCAAAGAGACAAATAGTAGTTTTCAGGAGGAATACTTAAATAACAAGCTCATCCTTAGATTTCTTATGAAGTCTTAAAACCTGAAAGCAAGAAATGTAATTTTAAAGTTTATTGTCAAAGAAAATGTTATTCTTTAAATTAATGATTTAAGGAAAATCTGAAATGACATTTCATTTTTCCTAGGGCCAAGCTGAAATATATATATATATATATATATATATATATGTAAAAACTGAACTAGACAATCTGTGTGTAATGAATATAAATTTTATCCTAAACCAGCAGAATCAAATTAAATATTATAACATTTAACACTTCTGCAAAGATATATGCTATCAATTTTACAGTGCAATATAAATGTTCATAAAGAAGATTATTCATCCAATTTTGAAACCCAGAAATTAAAATTAAAATTAAATGAGCCTAAAATGAACATTGATTACAGTGTTTTTTCTGCCCCACTTAATTCATTCTGGTAAACCTAGGGTCCTTAGGACTCTTATTTCAGGGGGAAAAGTTGCTTCTTCTGTGCTGCTTTTAAATTGTATGAAAGCCATGGTTCTGTTGGGCAAAGTGGGGGTTTTTCAGGGTTAAGACCCAAGCGGGTCTTCAGTGATCTTTTTGTACACCCCAAAGTACTGTAAAGGCATCGAGTCCCACTGGAACCTCTTCCCTTGGGGGCTTCATGTTCTAGCAGCACATTCACTGTGCAGCTCAAAGTGCCACAGCAGGTCGTGCACACCTCCAGGACTTACCTTTAGTCAGCTGTGCTGTTAAAGGTGGTGCAGCTCCAGGGCACAGGAGCTAAGGTGCTCAGTGATGACACAGAGCACAGAGCACTTGGCTGATGCCCTGAGCCCTATCCCATAATACATTATTCACCAGATCTTACTAAATGAAACACAGCTTGGGTGTGCGCACAACAGAGATTCTAAAGGTTGAGGGTGCTTATATGTGCAAAAAAAAGAGCAGATTTGACCCACATCTCATATGCCTTGGGTTAATGTATCATTTATGGCTTCTTTTATTTTTAAAAAACCAGGCTAGAAAACCACATGCCAAAGGCCTCATTACCAGGTATCAATGTTCAGGCAGTGAATTGCTCCCAGGCATCCACGCTTCCTTTAAAATTTTCAATTTATAATGAAGAGATGAGCTTTTTCACCTGTTGAAAAAAACCCTTGTTTTGGCATTAAACTTGACCTGGTGTTCTAAAGTGAACTCAGGAAAGAGGCTGAATCTGAAGCAATTTTACTTCTATGGGGGTAATGAATCCAGCGATGGCATCATTGTAATGTTTATGCCAAAAACATGAGAGAGGCAGAGGATCATCTGGTACTGCTTCATGTCACAGAAGGGACAATTGCCAGATGAAGAGAAAGCTTTTATTGAGGCACACAAATCTGTACCTTCCAGACAAATTTTCGGAATTAGGAAGACAGTGGCAAATTCCATGTGAGCATAATGTGGTAGGCAGAGCTGCAGCCACATGTTTAGTGTCAATCCAGATGTCCTTTTTGGGATGCAGTATGCAGTCTCATGATGGAAATAAAAATGTGTACAGACCCTATAGCCTTGAGCTTTTATCAGTTACATGAATGGAAATTACTACTATTTTCACTTGACTACCTTATTTCCACTTTGTATGTCTTGCAAATCACTAAAAAAAAAAAAGGAGTATTGCACCATTAGACCCAGGGATTTTATTTTTTCACTGCACCACTTTTGTGATAATGATTTGGCTGAATTAAAGCAGAGGTTTCCCATAGACAATGAAATGCTCAGTGTGGCTGCCTGACAAGGTCATGCATAGGGTAATCATTTGCATGGAGCTGGAAGAAGCACATGCCTTTCTAGGGCATAAACAAGCTTTGAGAATGCCAAAAAATGATACAAGAAAAATAATTCTAACTTGAATCAAACCAGCTTGTTTCTTTTAACCTTCCCCCAGACTCAGCTAATTTATTGAACTCTGGGCATTGCAGTCAGAGCTCCAAAGAGCTTTTCTGTTCCATTTTGCTGCACTCCACTGCATGAATGATCAGGCAATGTAGCAGTGCCCTTGATTCAGATGTTTACAAATCACAGACCTGTGGTATTTGACTATCTTATCAGCACACATGATGCAGATAGGAACCTGTTCAGAGTCATGGCAGCACAAAGAGATACTTCCTGAATTGTATTACTTCACAAGTTGCAGGGCTGTCTATCAAAAGCCATAATGTATTGCTTTTTTTTTATTTTAAAAGAATATCTACTACCACCTACCTGCTAACATAAGATTTCTAATACTTCTGATCAAACAAAAAAATATAAATCAAATTTTTAATTAACAGTTCAAGGCACCAAAAAAATTTCACTTGAGCCTGGTAAGATACTGCAACAAACATTGTGTGTGCGTGGCAAAGAATTATTGTTCTATTATGTAGAATAGGATAATGAATTAGATGCCAGGGTGGTATTTTGATGACCATGGATCTATGATTTGCTGTGCCCTATGATGATTTCAATGAGTTTTTTGGTGTTTTATTTGTGGGAATGTGTTACAGTATTTTTGTGTCTATTTTTTTAATGTACTAAGACATCCTTGAATCTGAACAGCAAATTATATGGTATATTTGTAAAATCCATGCCATATATAGCATCTTGATAATATTATAGATATATCCTTCATAGATAGTCCTGTCTGGTTTGACTTAGGTCATCAGCCTGGCAAAATGTTGGCTAAATCTGTAAGGGAAGGTGTCCTGGAACTGGTGTGGTGGGGGGGACACTGGAACTGGCTTCTGTGCCAGTGAAATAATCTGAGCCTTGGATAATTTGCTTCTGTTTGGGCTGGGGTGGTAGTGAACTATGGCACAATTCAACTCTACCCTGCCTGCTGTGAGGCCCTGATGTATGGCAGAAAGATTAACTTCAGGTTCCTGTGAGGTTCTCAGTGCCTGATGTGACATACATACAACTGTTGACAATTTTGATGGCCTAGATCAGATTGTCAGAATAATGTCTCTAACCCTGTGTCATGTAAATAAAACTAATGGAATCTCAGACAAGGTCTTGAACCAAGAAAACATACCTCAGGTTAGGTCTGAAAAACAGGCAAAGCATTAAAACTACGTTTTGGCATTGTAGAAAGTATGTGATGGTGCTGGATGAAATGAATTCCAGGCCTGAGCATCAGCTTTGCAGAACTTTCTGCCTATTATTAGTACAGGCATTTTCTTCCAAAAGTTTAAAGTTTTTCCATTAAGCTTATGGAGAAAATGTTCTGTATACATCTGCAGGCAGGGAAGAGAAATCATGGAAGAGAAAGCCTGATTACCTCTACTACCCAGTGGAAACAAAGGCTGAAGCATTCAACCATTAAAATAGTTCTGTGGTGTAAAGGAGATTAGCATGAAATCTCTTGTCAATAGACATATACATACAGGAAAGCAATTTAATGTGTCCTCATTCGCTAGCATATTGAATTAGACAGGGAATTTTGACATTCACTGAGATCAAGTAAATACTTTCCATGGCCTGATGAGAGTATATTATTGATCAATTGGACACATTTGCCTATAAAACAATGGTCCCAATCCTTTTGCAGAGGCAGATGAATTTAATGTGAACATGCAGACTCAAGCCAGAAATGTGATAATCAGTCAACGTGATGATGAGTCCTTTTCAGTTCAGGTTTGACTGGCAAAGCATGATGTGTGGGGTGGTCAAAGAAAGAAAGAAAATATCAATCACTTGCTTATGAAAGGTCATTGAGGGCAGGTTTGCATTATGTTCTGCTGGGGACCACAAGGAGATCTGTGAAACACTGTGGTAGTGCTCTGCTGCAGAGCTGGTTGGGAAACAGATATTAAAATCCCTGCTAGGAATGAATATTTCTAAGTCCCAATAATTGAAAATTAATGTACATACAACCAAAGTTGTATTTTTTTTTCTCTAGGATTGTTTATGGATCTGAAAACATCAAGAATTTTACCTAAAATAAAAATGCTTAAAATGCCACATCTGAAAAATGTTACGGATAATTTGATATTATTTTTAACTGCATTATTTTAAATGTTCTTTTTTAGAGAGAGAGGTTGACATTAAGTCAAAATGACTTTTCACTTTGGCTTACTTGCCTAAAGATTGATTGATGACCTTTCCTATAGGTTATTTTAAATCTTCACAAAGAAATATTTCCCTCTGCATAGTACAAATATAAAATATACATGTATAGATCTGTATTTTCTGGACATCTACATCTTTGCTAAAGCTCCTACCATATTACAGGCAGCATTTGCGTGAGCAATTACCATGACCAAACTGTATGCTTAAAAGAAAATCTGGCTTCACATACAGATTTTTTGTCCTATCTAGATGTATATTTATATCTATATAATTTCAAGAATCCATTTATATATATATATATATAAAAATATATATAAATATATATATATATGTATTCCTGAGAGCCAGCATTTATATGGAGGCTTGTGTGCATACATCACTTTGATGAGCTGAACATATTGTATGGAGAACATAAATCTCTAAGTAGAGGCATAGTAATTGTAATAGAGGGTAGAGCAGGTCAGTGTAAGATTTAACATTTTGTGTGAGTCAGCTTCAGCTGCTGCTCTCCAGATAAAGAAGAGCTGGTAACTGCTTTGTCCTGTTTGCACTCCGAGAGAATCCCTGTTAGCCCTTTGCTTGACAAGTTATTGAATCTCCTGAAGGGCTGTGATTTACTCCTCTGCTGCATGTTGCTCATGGCTGCCTGGATCATTCCCATCCCCTGTGTGTCTGGAATTCCAGGGATGAGGAGCAGAAGCTCCTGGACAGGAGCAGAAGGTCCTGGGCAGCCCCAGCCCTGGGGATGGGTCAGACTCAGCCTAGGGACAGGAGGGAAAGGGCTGTGCTGGGGCTGGAGATGTGTCCTGGGGCCTTGCTGGGGCTGGGAGTGATGTTCCCAGGGCTGGGCTGGGGTCCTGGGCTGTGGGCAGGAATAGCAGGGCCCATGTGTACACTCCTGCACTGACAGAAAACCTGGCAGATATTTTTGGCCAGTTACTGCTGCCCATGTTCCATGGAAATCCCGGCCTGTATAGCAGTGCAAAGGAAGTTTCTCAAGTTCTTACATGACCTGAAATAAGAGGCTTATTCTGAGCAAAAACCTCCCTGGGGTAGGAGGAAAACAAGTGGGAAATAAATGCAATGATAGCTCATGCAAATAGCTGATTGAAAAACAGCCATGCTCCCCAAATCTATTATTCCTCTGTTGCTTGATAAAACTCTCCCTGAGTTTTCCCTGCTTCTCATCTGAAAGGTATTCTCCTAACAAAGGCATTAAAATTTATTGATTTGATCTCATGATTCTTCGGCACAAAAAGATCCTGATGTGCTCAGCTACTATTGCTTTTTTATTATCTACATCTGTACGCATATGACAAACTCTTTGGAGGCTTTATAGATCACCTTTTAAAAAAACATCTGTCCATTTTACCACAGATTCACACTTTGGAAAAAAACTGTATTCAGAGTGAGCCAGACTCAGGATTTCTTTGCGTGAGGACTCTCAGGGCCACTAATCCAAATTAAAAACATGATTTTAAAGAAAATGAAATCTATGAATCCATGATTGAGCATCTTTATTCAGAATTCAAATATTTGCAATTTTTTTTCACTATTTTCAGTTTGAAAGTGAATTGAACTACTCACCCAGGTTTAGTGCCTTTTAAGTAACATGTGATCAACCCAAGCTCATATTAACTTTTAGAGTGTCTGTGTCTCAAACAAAACAAAGACAATATTTTTATAGATACAAGTTAATTTTACTGTAAACAGTGAGAAAAGTGCTTTTTAGTCAATTTTTTGGTGTTCAGTCATAGCAAAAATGTACAGTTATTTTTTTTCTAGGAAACTGAATATATTTCCAGTAAAACTGATTTTCTCACTAAAAGCTTGAGTGAAAGAATATGTGTGAGATTTTCCAAATAAATGAAAAAAAAATCCAAATCATGCATATATATATATATATATATATGTATGTATGTATGTATATATGTATATTTAGTAACTCCTGTTTCCAATCCTGTCCTTTGATTAATTCTGTGTAAACCTGATTTTTAATATCTTAAGATTTTTAATTTGTTTCACTCCCTGTAGTGTCACACAAGCAGACAGGGTACTTGGTGAATCCCTGCCTCTGAGAAGCTCTGTGCGTCTCTTTACTCTTTTCAAGGACTATCCTATTTAAAGGATACAATAACCCAGACCTTACACACTTTTATATATAAAATTTACTCTTTTACCTGATGAATTTCTCTGTATGGCTAACTATATAAAATGTTGCCCTTAGAAACTCTGTGAAACTTAGCATAGATAAATTTCATATAATTTAAGTGGACCAAAAGTGTACATAGGGGGGTTGTTTTCTGCTGAAGCACACAAGAAAGCTGAAATGAACTTGAAAGTGATATGGGCTTTTGGCTTCGTGAAAGAAAATGAAACGAGATGTTTAGATTGGTCCCTCCTGAATTGCTGGGTGTCATGCTTGGGTCAATAAAGCTCACAGTCTGAGTTTTTTACAGCAGTCATGAATTTATGATTAGGTCAGCAATGAGGTAGAGTGAAACATTTTGTGGGTCTGAGCAAAAGAGTGCTCAGTTTCAGATCCCATCTGCCCATCCAGGTGGAAAAAGATAGACCACCACTTCAATTGCACTCTGTGACCTATCGCTTTTATGAGGGACTCTTCCCTTGGGTTTATTTTGGTAATTTCTTGTTTTTATATATATGACATATATTTCTGTTCCACCTAGGAGCCTGGCAAAAGCAGAATGTTATGGAAGCTTATGAACAAAAGATCTATATTATGCTTATCAATTGCCAGTTTTCAGGTGGCTTCTACTGGATGTGGCTGCTTGTGGCATACTGTGGATACTCTGTCCACAGAGCATCTTCAGGAACACTGGACTCAGTCAGCCTTGGAGTGCACAGTCATGGTGATCTTGGGATGGGCTTGGATTCACAATTAACTGAGCATGTAGCACACTGTGCACAGAGCTCAGCACTTGTATGACTGAGCACCCTTTTCATGAGCAGAAGCTGGCACATTTGGAGTTCATTGGGGAAAGAACACAGGAAAAAATACAGGGTTGGCATGACCTTCACCTCCAAGTTTTTTAGCTCATAACTCATTGACCATAGTACAGCCATGTATCTGACACATAACCCAAAAAGTGTAATGCATAAATAGATATGATTAGGACTGAGATTTTCACAGGTCTCACAAGCAAACAGGTGTTAGATCCTGTCTGAAGATTAAAGGAATTCACATGCTTAGTTAGTTAGTTAATTAGTTAGTGTAGATACTCTTACACCACCATGAGGTGTTTTTTTAGCAGTAGCATTGCATAAAATGAGAAAAGGCTCTACTTTTGGTCTGGTATAACTCTATGCTAATAGCCAGTTTTAGCATTTTAAATATATTAAAAAGAATTCAACCTCCCCACAAACTAATTATCAGACTCACAATGGAAGTGAAGTCAGAAATACCTATGAAAATATCTTAGGTGTTTGAGTTTGTGTGTGTCCTGGGTTGTAGTTTAGGATGTATTCTATCACCATCTTTAGTTAATGGCCCATCAATGCCTTGTGCATGACTCAGACCCTCTGGGAGTTATCTCTCTCTTTAATGGGCCATCAAGGCCTTCCTCCATGACTCATCATCCCATTGTGAGATGCTCCGCCCATGGGGAGGAGCCAAGCATTCTCACCTGGATATAAGCTGGGATTTGGGACAGTAGAAGCAGCCTTCACCCACTGGATTCCCAGAGGACCGGAGCTACCAGACCTTTCTACAAGGTTTCTGTTTCAGGAAGACCACCTCGTCTGGACTGTTTCCATCACCCTGATCAGGTTGTATTCTGACTCTGTCAGTGGTTTTTCTTTTTGTATTTATTTTATTTTATTTTATTCTATTTTATTTTCCTTTTCTTCTCATTAAATTTTATTTCTGACTTAGAGCCTCTCACTTGGTTTGTTTTCAAAACCACAACAGTGTGATAGGCTTGGACAGTTATGACCTTCCCTGCTTGTGTTCTGAACTGCAAGAGCAAGAGCAGTTCTAATCTCTGAAGCCAAAAATCTGCAGTAATATGTCAGTATCCCAAGGCACCTTCCCCCTTCACCATGGCTAATGGTAATGACTGGCATCATGAGCAAGTTTTTCCTCTGTGAGCCCCATCCAAACATCCCATCATCATTCATCGAAGTGTTTCCACACAAATTGCCAAAGTATCATCACCTGCTCAGCTCAGCTTGGCAGACTGGTTTGCCCCAGGGTCACACAGAGGGTGTGACAGGCTGGTTTGCCACTGGTCACAGCACAGAGTGTACAGCAGAAGTATTCCCCAAAGCCATCCTTCCTCCTGGAGGTTCTCACACTTCCATGAACACAGAGCTACATTCCTTTCCAAGGCTTTGTAGGAAAATGCATCTGTACTGTACTTGTCCTGAGTATCAGCAGACTGTCCCAGAGAGCCAGGCTGCCATCCTGGATGAGTTCAAGAAATGCCACAGAAATTTCACTTAAAGGTATTCCAAGAAATCCAAGTGGTTTTTGTAACAGCTAAAGACAGTCATTCTTGTTCTTTAGTGTGTGACAAAGAAAAATTGGCTAAAGATGTGTGACAGCTGCTGGCAAACTCATTCAAACTGACAAAGCTCTTGAAGTAACTGCCTGCAGTGAAGAGGTTCACTACAAAAGCAATCATTTTTAATAGTAAGAATTTCCCTGGCTCATAATTTCATTCTGTTCTGAGTCAGATTTCTTAAATCAAGGATGCTTCATGTTTTAGACTGTAAAGGTATGTCAAATCTATCCCAGTTTGTCAGTGGAAATATTTTCTGGCAAATTTTTTTTTTCCAATTGCAATGTTCTCATAAAATGTAAGGGAGGGAAAAAAGGGAGAAAAGAGAAGAAAACAAAAGGGTGAATGATTTTATCTCTCTGACCTGTTCTTTGCACTCAGTCCATCTGCTCAAGTTCTGAAATTTGTATTTTTACATGTGTCTAAAGTGGCCAGATCCACATATTAGAGTGTTTAATGCCTGAGAGTATTTCTACATTGTTTTTCCTTTACACAACAAAATTTTGATTTGCTTTCTCTGTTGTTCCCTCATTATGTCATTTGTCAATGTCCATCTGCTCTACCCAAAACACCAGGTAGAATTTTCAGTTTGAACTCTGCATTCCTACTCTATGAGACTTACCTGAGATTCTGAGAATTCATCTGCAGGGTCTATAATTATATCTTTAAAGTCTGTACTGATATTTATAAGATCTTTAAGACTTGTTTTAAAAACTTGGATCTTGGTTAATCATTGCTAACAGACTGTAAACTCATCTCAATAAAGTTCAGGACCTTTAAGCCTATAATCTCTTAAACAAAACCATGAAATAATATTTCTTTGAATTTTCACTATTCAGATTGGCATAAAGTTCAATTATCCATAAATCAAGTGCAGAGAGAGAGAGATATGCTGCAGAAGAAAAGATATTCTGAATTTATTTTTGTGATTAATCGCAGCAGAAGTGCTAGTGATTTTACAAAATGCACAAGTGTACACACACAAACCAGTTGGCAGAGAAGGTCTTGGGAACAGCAGTGACTGGCACCTACTAACCAATGCATGAAACACTATAAATAACAATGAAAAAGAAAAAGTCAAATGCAATATCGAGATGGAACAGGTGGATAATATAATCATTAGGGATTGCTCAAGATGCTGGAGAAAAACCCATCTAAAATATTATTTTTTAGTAAGTTGAACCAAAATCTGGATCAGAAATATAACAGTTACTGGGATGATCAGTAGAATGGAGAGGCTTTTCATAAAAAGTTGCTAAAAAAGCTTTGCTTGTTAAGTCCATCAGATGAAGTCTCACAGAGAGGATGTGATTGCTCTATAAAGATCCTTGATGGGTAAGCATCAGGAAGGAGAAAAACTATTTATGGTAAAGGACAGTGCTGACACAAGGATAAATGCATATAAACTAGCTGTGGATGCAATTAGGCTGGATATGAGGAGATTTTTAACCATGAGAGAGACAAGAATTGGGAACAGACTTCCAATTATAAGCATAGGGGTATAAAACCTAATTGAGTGGAAGACAGAGAACCATATTGGTTTCTGAAAAGAATAATACAATATGTGTCATCAAACAACCACACTTCAGGAGTCAGTCTTGTTCTCTTATTGCCATGATAGGCTTGTGTGTGGTTTACAAACTGTGTAGAGAATTAATGTTTCTGCATTTAAAAAAATTTAAAGTCATTATCCACATGTAATTTTAATCCATTACTACTGTGTCTGTGCAGTACCTTTCAAATTGAGTAGGATTCATTTTGACATGGTAAAAGTGATTAGTCATCAAAATAGTTTTATGAAATAACTAATCAAATGGGGTGATGTGACTAGCACATTATCACCTTCCATTTGAAACTCAAAGCTCATCTGTCACAACAGATAAAACTGTGAAACACAGAGATAGGAACATTTGAGCAAGGGAAACCATCTTCTGATCAATGCTATGGTGAGAGACCAGACACTCACAGAATTAACATGTAACACATGTTAATTTAACATGAAAACATTTTGGATGCTAAAAAATCGCTCTGCAATCCTTGTAGACCTAAGGATAACTTTCTGAATGTACATCAGGACAAATAAACCTTTTTTTTTTCCAGAAATCTGTGATAATTAGGTGGAGAGTGGAACGCTGCTACTGCATTTGTTAACAACCCAAAGCACTTTTTTGTCATTAAGGGCATTGTGCCCATCTTTGACTTTGTACAAATAGACTTTCATGTTCCTGTTTATTATGTATGTATTGAAATCTAAGACTGATCAAGTCCCTCTTGAAAGCTCTTAATTGAACTCTAAATTCTTCTGAAACTAAAAAACACACTTCAGTGTTGTGGTCTGCAACGTTCTTCCTTGTAGTCTCACCTCAATAATCCTACTTCATTACAGAAAGTAAAAAAATCATTATTGGAACATATCTGGATTTTACACTCATCTGTGTAGTTGAAAAAAATGACACAGACATGCATTTTTTTGATTTAAACAGCAATAAAAATATCAATACAAAACCTCTGTGGACTTTAATTTAATAGATTTGTAATTACACTTGTTTACACAGACTCAAACAAACTAAAAAGCCCCTAGGCATAAGTAAAGGGCTTCAGATATCCAACCAATAGGGAAAATCAACAGAAGAAACTCTACTTTGCCTGTCTTTCTGACCAAATCTGTAAGATTTCCCCCAGAGCTGCCAGATCAATAACCTCTGCATGCATGAGAAGATCTTGTAGCAGCTCAGTGAAATCAGTTCCACATCTCATGGGAATGCCCTTCTGGTGATGCCCTTTCCTTTAAAACAAGAGGCAATCAGTCACCCAGCTCATTTCACCCGTGTAACTGCACCTAAAGAAAATAAAGAGCTCTTCAGACTGGTGTGATCTGTGCCATGCAAGGCATGGATCTCAGCTCCACACCTTGGGAACAGTTTGGAGACCACGAGGCAGATAAGAACTGCCTTTGCAGGCAGAGGAAGGCATTGGGGCTGGTTTTTCCTGCACCATGGAGCCACGTGTCTTGGTAGCCTAATTTGGAGGTGGCCAAGACTGGAATAGACAAGGCAAGCCACATCTAGAATGAGTACTTTAGTACTACCTATGCCAAAATATCAAAATGGACTCAGTGTCCAGACTGAGGACCAGCATGTGCTGAGGCCATCCCTGTGCTATTCATCCTCCTGCATTTAAGGGCCACAAGCTTTAAGTCAGTCTAGGATTGCATCACCATTTTCTCTGCTTCTCCCAAAACACTCAAATGACTTTCAGCCTGTTTTCTAATTCCTGCCCCTTTCTTTAACAGACATTGGCTAAGGCCTCACTCGCTTTAATGAAATGAGATGGAACCAAAACTTTAGTGAGTGCAGACTTTAGGGCAGGTGCTGCAGCCTAAGCCTGATTCATGGCCCCTACAGCCATTACAAGGAAAGGAGCAGCTGAGTTACCCTCCCTGCACTCCTCCTTTTCTGGTGACATGATTAAACCTCAGAGTATTCACAAGCCTGTTGAGATCAAGAGATTTTACAGAAACTCTGATTTCAAAAAGCTTTAGTGCTTTCTATTCATTACCTCATTTTCCATATTAATAACTGTTTCCTAATACCCAATTTTTCCCTGGTAAATTATCTGATAAAAGTGAAGGAGTGCTTTTAATAGCCTCCATTTTATGAAAGCCTGAAAGAACAACACATCATACTTTAGTTGTTGTCTTAGCTGAGTATTCAGCAGCACTGGCTTCCATTAATAGCATCTGTACCTGGTGTCATTTCACACAGACTTGGCATCTGATTGTGTTTTTATTTTTAATCAGAATAGACTTGTGATCAGTATTAATTTATTGATAAAATTAAGACTCAGAAAACACTATAGAGCTAGATACAGTAAATTAAAGCTGATTTTAAAGATTATTTAATCAGAATGTGTCCAATTTTAGGACTGTGTTAGCTTTCCACAGTTGAAAGCTTCACTGATTGCATTAAAATTGTTTTAGATATGTGGTGTCAGACCAGACAGTTGTAAGTTAACCAGTTTTCTCCATCAGAAAACAAATTTCATGAAATTTTCAGGACATCATTCATTATACATTTCCTTTTGGTGCCTCCTTGAAATGCTCCACTTCAGACACTTAAAACACAATCAAGATCACATGATCTCAGAAGTATTTTCTTCCTAAGTGTACAGTCCTTGATTGTGCCCCAAGTAATGAGCATATCAGTTTTATCTATTGATGTGGTGCTAAAATGAGCAAGTAAAGTTACAAATTATACTGAGAGTCACTAACACAAGGGATGGTAGAAACCCACTGGTATTTTACAAACCCTAAATTCTCAACATTTAGGTTGTCTTGCTGTGCCTCAGACTGAATACTGTTTTATAATCTCAGAGCTGGGGAATTTAGTGGGTCGAAGAAGAGTAGCTGCTTTAGTAAAACATTAGAGTCAGTGTTTTTGTCTCATCAGAAGGGTTCTTTGTTGTGCATGGCTGCCAGGTTTCTACTCTACTGAAGAGGACATTGCTCATGCATCAACCTGCATTTTTTTCATGCACTTCTTCCCAACACTTTGTGCAGGTAAAGCAGAAGCAGATAAAACTCTAAACACTTGTAGCTTCCTTTGTTTAGGCATTATTTCAGATTTCTCAGCACTTTGCAGGATCAAGAACACAGAGCATCATCAAAGCTGACTCTGGCATGAAGACTGAGAAATGGCCACCATGTAACACTGCATGGAAGGTTTCTCTGTCTCAAGACCCTTCTGTCATCTGCAGTTATCTGAATCTGCCAGGGCAATGTGATATTGAATCATGATTTGGTGTTGGTGCATGTCAAGGATTTCTGGTCTCATTGTTGATAAGGGCTGTTTGCTAGCTAATCTCCATTATGTAATAGGTAAAATACATGCCTCTCCTCTTGAAAAATAACATCAGTTACAGTATTGATTTTAATCTAGCACTTCTGTATTGATAAAACATCATGTTTCTAAACAGGCTTTAATTGGTGTATGGAACCAAAATCTTTGCCTTAGAGCTCACTAAAACCAGTCAGTTGATTCTGAACTGCAATCATGGAAGTTTATTTTTTGAAAAAAGCTATTTACACTACAGTCTCAAGCTCAGAACGGCAATAATTTCTTATACATTGCAGTCTCTATATATCAACTAGAAGATTAATAGTAATTACTTTGTTTTAGCTCCAGATTATCTGCTAATACTTAGAAATCTTTGGAATTACAGTTCATGCTGTGTCACAGTGAGAGGTTTTATTCCTGCTCTGGATAAAGATCATCCTCTGTATAGATTTCAGCATGGCAGATGGAAGGTATTACATGATTCTTATACTTTATCTGGTCTGGTATGATTTTGGTTGTTTTTTAAAGAAACTTACTGTAGACACTCTTTTCCTTTTGAAGTGATTGGTAAGTAACAGGTTGTTGGCATTTGGTTGTTTTGGGTTGGAGTGTTTTTTATCTTCCGAGAAGCTTTGGCATTGCTTTGGCATCAAAATTGTCACCAAGTAATAAGAAGTTTTTTGGCCATGTATGACAATGATCATAGTTCTACTTGTGCCAGTTGAAACCATGTGAATGAAACTCAGCTCTAAACCAAAGTATATGATCTAAACATATATATGTAGGGGTTCATATGACATTATGGCATCTAAGCTCCCTTTGGTAATGGTTAGAGCTATCAGAGACATACTTAATTCTTGGAACAGAGATCCTTCAGCAATTTATCTTCAAAGAGAAATTCAATTATCCAAATAGAGGCAGGAGGTTGCAGGGCCCCTCTATGTGTCTGCTACCATTGTGGGATGTCTCAGATGCCCCAGGGTATCTCATCACTAGACACTTGTGCTTGGGCAAGTCAGCCCCTCTGACACTCACTGGGCTAGTTTTATAACCTTCCTCATCACTAGAGCTGTCATGAGCATAAAAATTGTTCAGGTGAAGCTGTCCAGAGTTGGACTCTCTAAATATCTGAGATAATATCCATGAAAAGTCATAACTGAATTAGAACATGACATTCTATTGAGTAGAAATGTTCTTTGAAAAAAAAGTCCATCTATCTTAAGAGCAGAAGGGTATTTAGGTATTTATATTCTTATTTAAGGGTTAAGATGAGAGAAATGAGAGGAGGGAAGAGAATGGAGAATGCCATGTGAAAATAAAGGAAAACAGAATGGAAAAAAAGAGACTGAAGGTTACTCAAGAAGAAAATGAAGCTGCTTTTTTCCTCTCATTTTGCTTTTTGGGTTGGTTGTGATTGCACACTAGTTTCACTATATACTTCAGGTAGATGGATTCTGCTGCAGTTTGTTCCTGTTTTTCCAGCTCTAACTTGGAGTTACAAAAATAAGACTGTGAATCATGAGAAAGTTTTCAAAATACAGTGCTATACACATAACACTGACTCTGTTGCATATATGAAAGCTAAGAAACAACCTGGACTTTAATGCAATATCCCAGTGCCACTGAAATAAATCGTGAATCTCCTCTGGATTTCACTGGGAACAGATTTTGACCTTGAAAAAACAGCTCTGTGTGAAAAACAGTCCATCACTTAATACAGTGTTCTGAGTTATTTTATTTGAAAAATATTTGCTGCATTCATACCCCCCAAAAGAAAGGCAAACATTTTTTGCTTGTCACATTCTTTCGAATGTATATCTACAAGGGAAAAAAAATCACATAGGAGCTGTGAATCACATTTTGAATCAAAGCCTCTATAAGGTGGGGGAAGGCTGAGCCTGCCTGTCCCTGCTGCTAGCAGCTCTCATTTTCTGTGAAGAGTAATCAGTTGTGGCACCAGCAGCACGAGAGCCGGATGTCAGTGCTGGCAAAGGAGCTCCTGTTGTGCCTTACGACTGGCTAAGCATCTGAAGGCCAAAAGGAACCCTTTTGCTTTAAATATCTAAAATTTATTTTAAAATTTAAACAGGGAAGCTGTTCTTCTGAGAAAGGTACTAAAACTGGTGGAAGCGTGGTTTATGGTCTGTCACTGGGGATCCATGTTACTTTCCTGTAGTATGGTACATTCAGGATTAATAGGAAGGCTTTGCTATTTCAGGTCTTGGGAAGCAATTTTTTAGGGCCATAAATTTTCTTGGTGGTATTTTGTTTGTGCTGTCTGTAGGAAAAAGGGGACTTTGGCACAAAATACTGGATGGCCAAAGGCAAACCACAAAATGGAATCCAGAGGCTGAGGGGGATTTGGAGAAGGGTTTAGAAAGGGGAATCTGTGTATATAACTTAAGAAGTGATGAAACATTCATCTAATTTATAAATATTTGATGAGTGGACTTTTGAGGTAGATAAGGAGTGTTCAGGACAGCACTGAGCAGAACAGCTGAGTGCAGATAAGAGTTACACAGAGAAAGAAAAGACTGTGATAATACATGGAAAAAGAAAACTCCCTTTGATTGAAATTTACTTCCTTTGAGTGTTGGTCGAAAGAATAGTCTTCAAGGACAGCAACAGAAGTATTACTATTTTGAACTCTTTATTAACATTACTTTTTATTACAGTAGTGAGCAGACTCTAAATGAGATCAAGCTCTTTTTTACTGAGCCATAGCTGAGAGCAGAATATGTCATAAGATAATCCCTGACTTGGAAATCTAATGAGATTGATAAGGCATATAAAAAAGAGAAGAAAAGTAAAGGCAGGAGAGATTTCCTAAGGTTACAACCCAAGTAAGTGATGGATTTATTTATTTATTTATTACTGATTTATCTAATGAAATAAAGCCATAATGCATAGACTTTAAAATCACTGCTGTGCACTAAAAGGAGATGAGCCAAAAAATCCTTTCTTCTGGAAAACTCTCCCATTTGCTAAAATTATCTCACATAAGCAGAGCACACAGTGGCATTTTGAGTGCATTTTAGGTTATTAGCATTTACCTCGCAATATGATCTGTGTTAGACATCTACACTGAATACTGTAAGCTTCTCTTAACAAACTACAGCTAGTAAACACATTTCCCTCATTGTTTTCCAATGCTGAAAAATGCATGAAATTGGAGTTAAGAGAAAAGTCCCTCTAGTGAGGATTGCATAACTCTAGTCAAGGCATTGCAATAACCTCTGGTTTTATGCAGATTATTTTTTATTTAATAAGCATACACTTATTTGGGAAGATCTTAAAATGCTTAATTTTTTGGGGGAAGTCTGGGAAGCTTTGGGAGTCCTGCAGTTTTCTGTGATTGCTGAGACAAAAGCTCTTTTGGCAGGGGGGCCATGTTTGACAATCAGAATTACCAAAACCAGCTCATTTATGTGCTGACTATGGACTCAATATTAATATCAAAAAATGTATTTTACCACATGTCAGAAAATGCTACTGATGTTCCTAGTTTTCTTTTTTAATGACAAAGTGCAAGATTAAGGTCCTAGCAGTACATGTGACATTGTACAATACAGTTTTCAAACACTAAAGGAAGATACATGAAGTAATACACCTCAAAATTTGCTGATTTTTTGAGCCCGTTGGAGAGATAAGATAAAATATATTAAAAGAAGATCTCTTAGAAGAGAATGAGCATTTGCAGGGTTATGTAGCCTTCTGGCAGAATTGTAAAATAACAGGTTACATTTTTAGGTACAGAAATATTGTGCAATTTTTTTAAAAAAGTTAATGTTTCTTAGGGTATACTTAACTTTATGAAGATGGGTAGTTCTTTTTGGTCTTGGTTTTCATTTCTATTTCTTAACATTTTACCTCCTTTTTTCTCTCTTTTCTGTATCTAATTTTCTGTTGTCTTTTCTGTCCTTTTAAAGAGTATTTGTTTCCTGCACCTTTCCTCTGACTTTCATAGCATGTATCTGTATGGTTCTTCCCAGAAAACTGTGAAGGAAATCTGCAAAACAGAAAATCAGTGAGTTTTAAATGAAGTAAGGTGCTGATGGGGCATTCTTCACACATCTATATAACTCAATAATACATGTCTACAAAAACAAAACAAAAAGAAGCAAAAAAGCAAACTAATCTAAACTAAAAAACTGTGTTCCATAAAATCAACTTTCAGGTTTTAAGATAGCTGAAGATACACCACAAACATATTGTGGGAATAAAACCCTTCAATGTGGATAAATTATCATTCAGTAAGGTTGTCTTGAGTTTCTTGGGAACAAAATCCCCACAGTTCCTTTTTGCACTGTATTTCCCTTTTATTTGAGTGCAGCTCTTGAAATGTGCTCAACATTGTGCAGATACAGAGACACAGATTGTGTTGCAATGGATGTACAGTATAAATAGATGAGAGTAGCAATACTCCCTGTAAACCACTGTCAATGTTTCCTTTCTTCTCCCAAAGGATTTCTCCTGACTGTCCCTTTTCTCCACGTGCAAATTTTCCCCTGACAGATGTTCAAGGCTACGTTGCTTTCCTTCACCTCAGATCACCATCTGGCAGATTCCTGTTCAGCAGACTCCAGAGGAGAGGATGGACACTCAGATGGAAACAGGCACATTGATGGTTCTGCCTAAAATGTTGGGACTGACCTCCCTTTCCCTTCTGTTCTCCTCCCTCGCTGTTCCCTCTCCTTGCAACCACCTCCATTCATTGCTTACACTCTTCCATTTCCCAGAGCACCTGTAGATTTGTCAGTTTTCCCTTTCCTCCTCTTTTGTACCTTACACACCTGACACGAAGTGGATTTGTCATAATTTTGACTACTTCTTATTTCCTCCCTTATCTACCTACAGATCCTGGTACTGCTGGTGAGTCCTTCAGCTCTTCTCCTCAGAGGAGACCAGGATTGAGGATGAGGAGACCAGGATTGAGGATGAGAAGACTTAGACAGTCCTGCAGTTGGGCAGCTGACAGTAACCACAGCCTGTGCTGCTTGCCAAAGTTGTCTCCACTTCTGATTGGGGGTTAGATTTAGCAGTGATCAACTTTTGGTAATTGCAATTGAGGCTTTTAAAAGCCATGTGGCATTAGTAATTATAGATATTAGTCTTTCCTTTCCTTTCCAGTGCTTGTGGCTGTAGATGAAACATTTTCCAGAACAAAAAAGTCACATTGTGAAACATTTAAAGTCACAGGAGAACTAGAACTTTCAGAAAAGTCCCCAAAGAGTAAAAAGCTGCATGATAAAACCTCATGAGCTGGTGACACAGAGCAGGGTGCTGAAGAAATGTCAGCCAGTACTGCAGCTCCAGCTGCATGCACTTGAGAACTGGAGTTCAGGGAGATTAATCCCTCATCAGAAACACAGAGCCTTTATATCTCCCATAAGTGGTTGGGCCTAAAAAGAGATATTAACATCTCTGAAAAGACAGCAAATGTGGAAAAAGCAAATTAAAGAGCACTTGCCTGTGCATGGGCTGCAGCTGATCTGCCTGCAGTACCTTAAGTCCATCTGGCTGAGATACAGAATACTCACAGCAACACAGTCTTTGGCAAATGGTTATATAGCTGCAGTGAAGCCTCTGGCATCATTGCTCATGGTACCTCAGACAGCTACCTTAGAGCTAATTATCTCTCTCTGTGCTATTGTCATGCTCTCTGAAAGAAGTCATCCATCAGGAGGTGCTTGGTGTGTCACATGAATCTTCAGTGGGCTCTTCAAGGTGCCAGCCACTGCTCTGCCAGACACCTGCTTCTCCTCCCTGATCTAAGCAAGGACACATGGACATCGGGGAGGCTGAGGTGGGACAGCCTCCTGCCCTGCCCTGCCCTGCCTGTATTTAGGGTGGCAATTGCACTTTGCTGTTGGATGCTTCATGGGGCAGTGCTGTGCAACTGAGAGAGAACACTGGGGAGGATGGACAGCAATTCCAGCACAGCATCCTTTGCAATTCAGCTGTGCAGAAACTGCCCTTTTTCTACGGTTCACCAAAAATGTGGAAAACTTGTAAAATATGGTGTTGTCTCAAGATTATTTATGTGCAAGCCCAGAAGGAAAGTCATGAGCTCCATTGGGAAAGGGCAAAACTAGGTAAACAGGCAACACCACTGAGGATGAAGTTGAACCTTGACAAGCACAATATAAAGCACAGAGAAAGGAATGATTTAAGTTATAAGTACACACAGATGGTTCCTGAATTAGCTGCAGTCTCATGCAATAAAGAATTGGATTTTGTAGCAAACAGCTCCCAGACTGCTCGAGATTGGGAAAGCAAAAGCATTTAGCTGCATTAAGGATGAGTGAAAACTGCATGTTCAAAATCAGGGCTTGTACATGCATGTTGACATATGGCAGTGATTTCCAAAATGCCTAAATAATTGAGATTGGCAATCAGACTCTTTTTTTTTTTTTTTTTTTTCCTCCGTGTCATGCAAAGGGACATTATAGTGTCTGTAGGTAATTAATTTCATGGAAATAAGGGGGAACTTGTTAACATCTGTAAGCACCAGTCAGTTTGCTCCTAGCCCTCATCAGTGGAAAATGCATTGAAAATCAGATTGCCTTTTACAGGTAATCATTGTTACCTCTGTCCCCCATGACTGGAAAAAAACCCAAATTAACAGTCTAGCATAGCAATTCGGGATTTTGGGCTGCCCTTTGCAGGTGTAGTTCAGACCTTTCTCTTCTTGAGGTCCCCATCTCACTGGTTCTGAGCCACTCCTCATTGGATGTGGGAAGCTGAATAGCCCTGTTAGCAAATACTTCCTTTATAAAAGCTAGAGAGACAGGTGTCATCTTAAAGACATTGGGAATTTTCTTCTGAGAGGTATCTCCCTGTTAGACTGGGAACCTGAGCATATAAGGCAGATGCAATGAATCAGTTTTTTGGACCAAATACTTGTTTGTACATCTGTAGACAGTAATTTTAACACTACAGAATTCATGTGCTACTGATTCAGCAATATGTGGCTCAATATCCCTAAAGATCTGAACACTATAAAACCCCTGAGTCATGACTTTTTACTACGGATTTTTAAGACTGGAATTCTCCTCAAGGAAACACATTTCAAATGATCAGAGCTACTGTGGAAGCAAAAAAGTTGTGGCCATTGGATGGCTGCAGACACTGATGACCTAGATACAGCTAAATTATTAAGACCTTTATGGCTCAAGACCAAATGTTAAATATGACTCATTATGACTGAGAGATCAACTTTAAGCAAAAATCCATTCAAATCAATAATCAGAACTAAAACTAGACAGGGAATGCATGAAAATAATTTATCCTATGCATAAAAGATTGTGTGCTTCCCTTCTGAAATCACAGGTTTATTTTGATAAGAGCTTCAAACCTGCAAGGTTAATCTGTAGCGAAGGATGACTAACAGCCTTCCAAAAGGAATAATTAAACAAAATAATAGTTGCACCTTAGTCCATTCTTTGAAAAAAAAAAATAATCCCACATCTAAATTTCCTAACTAGTGCATTTTCTACCCAGTAATTCTCAAGTTACCCGGGTTAATGTTGCAATAAAACATTCAGGCACAGTGAAGCTAAAAAGCATACACAGCACAAAACCTTTTTTTTAGATAGTCAAAAATGGTATTGCATACAATTAAAAATGGGAGCTGTAATTTAACTCGACATATACTCTACATATAGATGCAGGACCTGGTAGCAGACACCTGTTTTTGTGCAGCAAAAATCCAGGAAGGCCTACAAGCCACAAGAAACTGTGGCATGTCATTTGGTATGGCAGCTCCCCACTATCATGGATGGAAATAATCCTAATTGTTAAAGTTGTGTCCTGCTTTTCAGTAGCATCACATTTTGATGGCATTTTGATGTTGCTTCTCAGGAGCCTCAATGAATTTGCTTTGCTATTTTAATGAGATTATACAGTAGGATTGCTATTTGCTTTCCAGAAACAACTATTATATTGCTTTGTGCCCACAAAATAGTACCGTCATACCTTCACATTTGCAGTAAAACTTCTTTCCTATGTAATCTCAAGGAACAGTGATTTTATATTAACTTAAATGGGGCCTGCTAAATATATATGAATGCTCTTTTGCCTCCCCAAGACTGTGTGTTATTTGCAGCATGACTGCAAATATATTTTAAGAAATAAAAACCATGAAGTTGTATGTTATAAAGTGAATGGGGAGAATAATGCTCCTATCCATTACTCAGGTGCTTCATGCTGTATATCAGTTGGCTAACCTCACACAAATCAAATAGCTGAAAATAGTATGAACCTGAATTTTCTTTTGTTTATTAATGAACACACTCCTGAAAAAAAAAATTCTGAAAACTTATGCCCAAACCTAAGATATTGATAGAAACAGAAAAAAATGAACGCTGAAATGCAGCAAAAGCTCAGCTCAATTTGCTTGCTTGCTGGTGAGCTCAGCAATTCAGGTGCTTGAATACACTCCCGCTTCCAACAATTCCCACCCTTCTAATTTCCTACACTTCCCTCCCCTATTAAAAAAAAAAAAAATCGACAGAAAATGAGGTTTTCAGGGCCTGGGCAGCCACTCATCCTTGCTGGGGAAATGACAAACACAGAGTAGGCTGGTCTTACTCACGCAAAAAGGCACAATATTGCTTTTAGAAATCATCCTTAACTTGAACAGTTGCAACCTGACTTTAGAAATAGGAATTGTGGGTGATGGGCTTCAGAAGAAGGGTAAGTGAGCAAAAAACTTTTTTTGTAGCCCCATCATGGTTTTACCTCTGCAGCAGGTCATCCCATAATCAGCATGCTGGGGACTTTCACAGGGTGACCATGTGCAATGCTGTCAGTATGATTGTATAACTAACAAAGCAGCGGACAAACAGAGCCCAGGTCGTTGGTTGGTGTGTCCCATTCCTGCTGTGCCATGGCCGTGTTCCCTGTGCTCAGAGCCAGCTGCCCTGGCCTGCTGCCCTTGGGCTCCAGCTGTGTGTCCTAATGCTTTCTGCTTGGTGCTGCTCTTGGCAGTGGGTGCAAACACTGGTATATATCTGAAAGATTTGTCTATAAGTGCTGAACACATAGATGTACTTGTAGGAACTCTTTAAACAGCAACAAAAGCAATTGCCATAGCAGGGGTCTCTACAGACAAATTTTCTGTGAAAATGAGGTAGATGCAGTTTCCTGTGTGTTGGCAGTGAAATCAGTCACAATATAAGTTATAATGGAATTAGGATTCTTGAAAAAACCCGAGGTCTGTTGAGGAAGGAAATCCTCGAGACTGAGGCTGTCTGTTCCATCCCCACGCTGTCAAGGCATCATCCAACTCAGAGCATTGCTATTCTAATCAAATCTGTATAAAGAGGAAAATGAGCTAATAGGGAGCTCTCTGAAGAAAGTTACACTAAGGGTGCAACTACAAACTGTGCAAGTGCTCAGGATGAAATGCAGAAAGAGGTTTCTGTGGATGCATCCCAAGCGGCATCACAGGAAGGAAGTCTGGAGATGGGCAAATTAAGCCAGGAACAGGTAAGTAGAGATAAGTATTCATGGACAGTACAGAAAGCACAAAATGAGTATAAAATGAAGTACAGCTTGCAAGGGTCATAAAGGTGAAAAAGAAAGCATTCTGTAAGTGCCTTCAGAAAGACAGGAACAACCCAGGGAAGAGCTGGTCAGAGTAGAAAAGTCTTTAACAATAATCTTCAGAAAACAGTCAGCTTTGGTCAGACAGCTAAGGCAATTAGGACAGAAAAAATGCAAACTCAAGGTGTACCAGAAAATACATAAATAAGTAGAGCATACTTATATTTAGTAGACATTTGAAATTGTTTGCACTGTGAGAGGTGAAATAAGAAGCATAACACTCAGTAAAATTTCACACCAGTTCTTTGTTTTTATGCTTCGAATAGAGTGAAAGGAAAACCAAAGTATTGTTTAAAAGTAACTTTTACTTCAGCATTTGGAAAAACACAGAATCACATAAAAAAGCTATGTGTTTTGTGTAAAAATAGCAAAGCAAGTAGCACTCAATACATCATGCCCAGCCATGAATGCTTTGGGGATTCCTGATCACCCCATCTCTGAGGGGATTTAGCAGAACAAAGCTGATCAAAAGTTTGAACAGCTTCTATAAAATAAGGCAATTAACAGAGCAGAACAAATAGATTGGAAAATAGATGATTTAGGCAGTTCGGGCAAAAGCCTATAAATTCCTGAAAAAAGTGAATAGCCATTGATTATTCATTCTTTTTCACAATTCAACAACAGCAGGGCAGCCAAGAAAATAATGTTTAATAGGCTTAAAACAATAAAAGGAAAGCCTTTTTCAGGGAGTACATCACTGAGCTGTGGAACATATTGACAAATACACTGTGGAGACCAAATGGGACCGGTTAAATTCATGGAGAGTTCACCTATCAGTGACTACAAAACATAATGAATAGTAAGGGAAGCTGTAGAGAACCTAGAGAGGAAAAACAAACATAACCAGGGATCATAAAAAACTGATCTAAGAAAAATAAGCTGACCTAAGAAATTACTGTTGTGCATGCTTTTTTTTTTTCTTGTTGTGTAAGAAGTGTATGATAAGACAGGCAGTTGTTTCAGATAGCCCTTTTTAACACAGTATTTTTCAAATAATTTTTGTGTCCTTCTAGTTCACTGGTAAGTAAGACAGTGGACTCAATACACAGTCATGATGGACTTTGCTAAGATTTTTTTTAAATTTCATTTTTGGTTTTTGTTTCCTATCCAGTTCTTTACCTGAAAAGCTCTTTGCCTTTTAATCTATTTTTTTCCTCATTATATTAAATATAAATATTGAATCATTTTTACTCAACAGTTTTATTACTTGTTATTAATTTGTTTCTCACTAAGAAAAAAAAAAAAAAGCTTTTTGTAGGCTTCATATGTATTTTCAGCTTCTTTTGAGTTGAATAAGAGCCCATAATGGTCTAGGACACACTGCAGATACTTAGCTCTTCACCTCTGCTACAGAGTGTAGCAAAAGTGGAGAGAGAAACAAGTAGAAATGTAAGCAATCTTGGATCCAAGACACAGGCCCTCAAAGAGATGATGACTTAAGTAGAACTGTTTAGCATTATGAAGATATAATAAAAATATAATAAAACAAAACATAAAAAAAAATATAATTTAAAAATCGAGATTTGGGTAACAACCTTTAAGTACATGAAAAGCTGCTGCAAAGAGAAAATCTGTCCTCCATGTCCCAGATGAACGAGAATAACATGTAGGTTGGGTGTTAGGGCAAGGCTTTTCATGGTAATGTAGTAAAAATTGCAATACATTTCTTGCAGAGGTTCAAACATTTCTACCACTGGAGATGTGGCTTTGAGAGCTGGTTGGACTCACTGCTGCTGGAGGGGGCACAGATCCACTCCTGAGGATCTCTCTGGGATTCTGTAGGCAAAAATTCATTTAAGCTTTCCAGCAGCCTTCCTTCATTAAGCTCTGAGGGGAGTTCTGGGGGTTCTTTTACTCTATCTTTAGAGATTTTCTAATTTTTTTTTTTTTTTTTTGTGCAGGCCTTCTGGCTATTCTCTTTTTAGAGGAAAGAGAAAACACTGCTAAGTGATCACTAGGGTCATGATCCTTTTTCTATGAAAGTTAATGGGATTTTTCTTTCTTTGGAGGAAGTTGAGCCAGAAGCTGAGATAGCAAGTTTTGAACTTACAACTACAACGAGAAGTGAACATTACCTAAAAGAAAAATGGAATGAATATGAAGGTCAAGTGGACAGGTTAAGATCATATCCACTCCCCTTGATCTTTTTGTTTCTGGTCCTGCAACATGTCCTGCTGTTTCTTTTGTTGCACTGCCTCAGCTTTCTTGGGCTATAGGGAAGGTCAGAGCTCAGAGGCACATTTGGCTGCAGGACTTTCCAGCCAGACCTACCTGGGAGCCCGGGCAGCACCTCCCCAGCTAAAGGAGCAGTGGATGCTGTTGGCCAGAGCATTGTGCTCTGCATTAGACATAGGAATTTTAAAGCTTTATCTATTGATTTTGGAAATTGTTCAAAAGAACTCATTAATCATAAACAATCCCTTTTTTTTCTGACTCTAATTCATAAAATGCTTTTAATATTATGTCATGAATTAATTAGTGTCGAATCTAATTTATTATTAATAACCAAAAGGATTATTTTTGTAACAGCAGGCTCATTATCATGTTCCTTGATACGAATTTCCAGTGTGGCTTTGTCAGAAGCAGTGATGAAGATATTTTCCTAAGTCATGGATCTGAAGTCACATTTTAGGTAAAATTTTATTGTTTTAACAAGTACTGTTCTACTAATGAATGAAGTAGGCAGATGCTGCAGCTGGTAGGACAAGATTTTAAATTAGAACAACAAAACCACCAGGAAAAATATATTTTCTAACCTATTTTCCAGATTAAAATTTAAAATACATAGCTTTTAAAGTCCTGAAAAGCTAGGCTACTCTGTAGAGCTCTTATGTTTTGCTTTTGAACATGCAGAAGTCAGAAGTCTGAAGCATCCCAGGATACTGTCAGGAAGACTGTTGCAAAATTTCAAGTGTGACCTGACTCTATTGTTGCTGCAACAAACATTTAACAGTCCAGGATTGAGATTTGTGAAGCTGCCATTCCAAAAAGTTAGTCACACAGTATAATATTTCACAGTGATGCAGAGCATTTGTTAAAGAAAGAAGTTGAATTGCTTTGCTGCAGCAGTTATGCAAACTATGTAAACTTCATGCAGACATATATTTCAAACTTCAGTCAGTATGTAACTCCAAACTTGCCTTTTGTTTGAATTGGAAGTTGAGTGGATTCCTCCATTGTCTCAAAAATCCTTTTTCTAATCATACAGAATATACAAGCAAATGTATTTTTACTTAGACAAAAGCTAGGAAATTATTGGTCACCCTCAAAGAGATACATCTCTTTCCTGTGTGTGACTGCAATGTTTGTGGATGCTACTGACCTAGATTTCCTTACAAATGGTGGGGAGAAACAGGCACCTTGTCTGTTGGATGTTTGGACTCATCAGGATCATCTATGTCACATTAACCTTCTCTGCCCTCAGAAATAGTCAGCAATGGAGTTTCCACAAGCTTCTCAATCAAGAGTGTTCTAGTTTTAGCATTAAATGTTGTCATTATATGTAAATGTAATTTATGTCTCATACTTACAGGCAATTTCTTGTCTTACACAGCTGATTTGAGGTCTAAAGGCTCAAAGTCCAAAATACAAACCTACAGGCACAAGTAGAAGTGAGAACTGTTTGTAGGAGCAAGTCAGAGTGGCAGCTATACCCAAGAGTGTGTGCTGCAATGTGCCCATTCCAGCCTGCCTTAGGATGTGTGTGTAAATACATGTAAGGGCCGTGACCTTTATTCTGAAAGGCTTTGCATAGAATACAAAAAAGCCCCAAGGTTCTTCTGCAGAGGCAGATCAGGGGCAGATTGCACAGGTGATGATCAATGTTTATACAGCACAGGGAGTCCGTGCCCTCTGCTTGCTATGCAGCTTGAGGAACAGGCAGAGACGACCAAAGAAGTTTTTAACTATGCTGATTTGTGCTTCAGACTCAGTGTGGTGATGAGTCACCAAGTGATGTGAAACTTTCCCCCTTATGGTGCTCTGTTCTTACTTGTTGGGAAAGATGGGACAGGAAGGGCTTTTGGATATGATTGTCTGGTAAGAAATACTAGAAGATATAAAATCTGTGAGTGAAATAGAAATGAAGGCCAGCTTTGAGATGTAGGCATGGCAGGCAGGAAGACGGTGATTAGGTGGAGATAAGTTGAAGGACATAAAAAAAGGACCCAAGTCCATCTCCACCCTGCCAAGGCATCAAGGAAAAAGTAGATAAGAAGTAGTAGTAGATAAAAAGTAGATAAGAAGAGTAGTCTTTAGAGTTTAGAATATAGGATGATATGGTAATTTAGCAGTTCTTATAGATTGCATGCAAAGTTTGTAGGTTTTGTATCTTGTGCTGGTTGGTCACTGTAAATTAGAATATTCAACACAAAAGGAGATACAATGTGTCGGAACAAGGTCCTCGCTCTCTTTTCCTCCTGCCCCCTTTCTTGCTCTTTTTTCCCTTTCTCTTTTCCTCTTACCTCTTTTCCCCTCTCTCTCACCATCTCTCTCCCTTTGCTTCTTCTACCTCCCTCTCTCCTCCCGCCCTGACCCTGGCACTCTTTTTACCCCTCTTATCCCTCATAGCTTTTTTACCTCCCTCACCTCATACCCCCTCTCTCTCTCTCCCTCTCTCTTTGGGGCTTCTCTTCAGCCGAGGCTGGTGGCTAGAAGCAGCCCTCTTTACCCACGACCCTTGCAATAAAACCACGTGTTTCTAGAATATCTCAGGTCTGCAGAGTTCCTTGTCCCAGCCGTCCACGGATGTCTCAACACTTACTGACACAAGATCAGTAGCTCTTTTATTTCTCTTGTGCTTCTCAACTTTTATCTGGTATTTGCATGCAGTGTTTTGATTCCTGCACTCTTCAGATAAAACACAAATGCTTTTATGTCTATAATGAATCACAGTCACATGAGCAGCCTTATGGGAACTGTCTATTAAAATAAAACAACATTATTAAGAAAACATGGGGAAGTGAATAGCAAGAAGTACTAATTATTTGCAGTACATTTACTGAGCATTGACCAGAAATTCTGACAATTAAATTGCTTCAGCCACAAGATGTGATGTTTTCCATCAGTTGTCATAGTTCCCATTGTATTTGAATCTCAAAAAATGGCATTTATTCATAAACAGTCAAAATATTCTCCCTGAAAAGGTTGCAGGGTGACCTGTCAGGTAAGACATGCCTAATGGCTCTCTGACTGGCTCAGCAAGCCCACACTCATGGCCTTTGCCTGTGCTCTAAGGCTTTCCCTTAACTTTACTAGTTACCAGAAGAGATGGACACAAATAAATGCTTCTGCATCATTTGACTCAGCTTCAAAATAGACACCCTGATGTTGGAGAGCTGCCTACCAAAATAATGGTTACAACAGCAGAGGCAGTTAATCAACCCTGAAATCCCACCTTGAAATATAAACTGCTTTTTAAGAAAAAAAATCTGAAAAGGAACTAGCAGCAACAGTTTCTGAGTGTCTCTGTTGCTTGTTTTCAATATTGTGCATTACATCATATTTTAAAACCCAGAAACTGAGGAAGAAGGTGATAATTCTCAGCAGCAAACAGAGCCCAGCAACTGATCCAAGACAGGCATAAAGAAAAAATGAAGAGGCAAAATAAAAAATTTCCCTCACTCTTCCAAAGTCTGCAGTTTTTCCAATCTATTAAATAAATGTGAGCCTCAGACAACCCACTGCTGCCAGGGTCTCCACTGTGTCTATCCTTCTTGGGGAGGAGAGAGAGCAAAGCCCTCCAAAACTGCTGCACAATGTCTGCAGTGCACACAAGGCAAGGTAGCAATTGTGCCCTTAGCCAGCTCTGAGTGCTTGCTTGACAGTGCTTTCCTGTTCTTTGTCAAATAAACTATTGAAGGGCTAAGAGCAGCTGAAGTGGATGTTTCAAATGCTGCACAATTTACCTCTTTTCATGCCTTCACTGCTGATAAATATGGATTGTTGCTTCCCAGAAGAATGCCCACGTAAGTTTACATCTGAATGGATGTATAAAACCAGAATATCTTTCAGTTACTAAGTGAATAAGCACAGGGCAGGAGCAGTGAAGCAGTGAGCAGACAAGCGTTATGTTGCATTCTTGCAGTGATGTCAGCTGGGCAAAGCAGAGCTGTGAGGCCACAGCAGGTCTGAGGGTGAGGCCACCCCATGTGCAGGGACAATGGGCCAGATCTGCAGCTCATATCTGCTGGTGGGGATGCCTCAAGTTTGAGCTTTCATGTTTTTCAGATTCTGAGCTGCCCACGGATGCAGTTCTGAGCCTCATATTAAGTGTCAGTCAGCTCTTCACAGAGCAGGGAGACAAAACAAATCCTTTTCCTGCTGGAGACCAAGGACAACTTTCAGGCCCAACAGAATAAACAGTGGTGTTCTGAAGAGAGAAACAAGAAGGATGAGACCTCATGACTTGAGGCTGTCGTTGGACGATTAAACTATACAAATAAACCAAAACTTACAAAAGTGTGAGATCTCGTGATCAGTTGTCCATTTTTTTTGTGACCATTTTTAGTCCACCTTGAGTGTAGTCCTCCTGGTCAGGCTCTTGTCCTGCCCAAGGTGGACCCTAAAGGCCTTTTAATAAATACCTGTTTTAGCTGTGTCCAGTCTGTGTTTCAGGCCAGCCTTCCCAAGGCATCAGTGGGACATCAGCTGACTTCAGTGGAGCTGGGCTGGTTTACAGCAGCTGAGGATTAACCAAAAAGTGGTTTTCTGCATCACTCTCGTTTTCAGCATGTGATGTCAGCCATGCTCCTGCTCTTTGCTGCACACACAGCAGCAGCAGCAGCAGCTTGCTCTCACCTCCAGGAAGGGCTGAGCTGGGACAGAACTGGTGGCTCCTTTGCTGCTGCCCCACCCGTGTGAGCTGGGAGCAGTAGCTGACCATCACCCTCTGCAGAGCACTGTAACCCACCAGCTCTTGAGGAGAGTTTAGCTTGGCAAACAGCCACCTGCTGAGCTTGGGAACTCTGAATATAGGATTTTATATTTTCACTGGGGAATGGTTTTTATTCTTCTCCTCTTCCAGCTATTTGGTGGGAATAAGAATAGATGTCAAGTCAGTAATAAAAGAAAAATAAAATACTGTGGAACACGTGCTTATTCCTGGCAATATTGTGCCATGTATTTTAAAAACCAGGGGACTCTTTTATAGTTGGTTTAAATTAGTAGAATCACAGGACTAAGTCAGTCCTCATTAAAATGAATGCGAGTCTTTCTATGAAATTCATTGGAGGCTGGAGCAGGCTATTACGTGGTGTATATGATCCTTTTGAAAGAATAAGAAAGAAAATGGCTCAAATTATTTTCACTTCATGTTCTTAAACAATTTGCTTATTACTTTAATGCAACGGGTCAATGCATCAAAGAAAAGTGTTTTGTGAAAGCATGAGCAATTTGAATTTCAGGGTTGCAGTGTATTAGATTAATTAACTGGAAAATTACTGTAGTAATCATAATGGAACTGGAATCAAAACCTGCTAAGAAGACTCCCATGCTATTTCTTATTTCTAATGTAGGGTTGTTATTCAATGTTGGTAAAGCTGTTCCTCATTTCCATTGCATTAGCTGGGAAACACTGACAGTGGAGGTAATAATTTACCTCAGAGATATAAAGTTTAAAGTTTGCAGAAGGCTATGAAGATGTGAGAGAATATTTCATCCTGTGACAAAGACACTGTACTTAGCCACACTGATTTATTCTATCAGTTCTTAGTACATAGGTTTCTGGACCAAGGTCAAGAAAAGTCAATGATCCACAATGCTCTTGTCCTATCTTTGTGCCATTTGCATCGATCACCCATTTTGAGTCTTCTGATGGTGCTCAGAATTACTCTAAATCATTGTCCTTTACCTCTTCTTTATACTTGTTCATAGGCTGCTCTTTCTGAAATCACGCATTATATGTCAATGTCTTGTGTCATTTGGAGTCACAAACTCATATAAAAGATCCTTATCTCAAGAGATTTACAGTTTAGAAGGCTTAAGGAAAAAATGAATGTTTCTAAGGCATGATTCATCCCTTCCTAAGATAGTTGTCCAAAATAGACATTCAAAGTCTCTTTCTCTCCATTGACTCAAGAGGTGGGGCTGACTAGTTCAGATTTAAGTGTTACAGAAATCCCAAATTTCTGAAAGCTATCATAAATAGCTTTCTGCTCCTATATTTTTTCAAGATATCTTTGCTGAATCCTTGCTTAATATTAAAAGGTAATTGTTCAAGCAAATGGAAGCTTCGTTGTCACTGTGTGAACTGCAAAAGACATTTGCCCTCATAACTAAGTGTTTATGCCTCAAGAGGTTTTGTTTGTGCTTTGCACATAGCATCAAATAGTTCATCTTGAGCTACTTAGGACTGCAGTGTGCTCATCGTGCTCCTTTCCTGTGTGTTCTCAAAGGTGAAAACTTTCTGATCCTCACAGAATAGTGTAGCTGCTCTCATCAGAAATACAGCAGTTTTCTTCTCCTCTCCTACTGTTGGAAAATTTCATTTATAAATTTTGTGGGTAAATTTGTCTTATTTTCCAAAGAACATAAAAACCTCATGCTATGAGTTTAAAAATAAAAACAAAAGACTTGAAAGGTGTTCAAGTGTTAGCACGTGTTGCTAGAAATATATCACTCTATATCACAGGTTCAGAGGAATAATTTGCTCTTCTTTGTTTGTTGAACTGATAATAGTAGAAAATGACATTTTTGTGTCATTCAAGTGTGTCTTCCTACGTTGGATTTTGGCAGCCTTTCTGATCTATTCTCATACATGTGCACATACTCCTGCTCCCACTCGCAGCATGTGTGAGGAACTGCTGGCACCAGCATCAGCTGCCCCTTGTGCTGCTCTTGCTGAGGCAGCACCTCAGGGATGTGGTTCTCTCTGCCTTACTGCTCTTCTCAATAACAGCACTTTGAAACAGCTCAGATCTTTTTGTCTCACAGCCTCCTGCTGCAGGAAGCTGTGATTTCTTCATGATCAGGGTGCTTATAATCTGTTATTGCTTCGTTTCCTGAGCTCTGTGCAGCATCTGCAAAAATAATTGACACAACCCCCCTCCCCCCTGGAAGTAGTTTTTAAAGAAATAATCAATAAGAAATAATAAAGTTTGGAAAGTGTATTTCTGAAAATTTAATAGTTTGTTTTAGGTATTGCAGATATTGGTATATTCTGATTTAATCTGGCCTTTGGGACAGCAAAGGTTAAGAAAAAAATGAGCTGAGCTGTGCTGGAGAAAGCAAGTACGTGTCCAGACACATCACTGAAGAAAAGTTGTATCAAAGTATTCTATTACTCTCTTTGAATCTCTGTCCCTCACATTCTCCTCTATTAAACCAGTTTTTTTATGTTGCAATAAAGGAATATGGTTCAATAAATCCAAATTAGCTAATCTATATATATTTCATTTACTGCATTTCTTTTTATTATTATTTTTCTTTGTTCTACATCAGCAAAATATGCTGGAACAGCAGACAAGAATTGCCAATTGTTCATCAAAATTCAATTTGATTTCTGCCTCTTCATTTCTTTTTCAAGAGGCGGGAAAAGAGTAGGTTTTCCATGAAAAAGCTGTATTTGTTTGCAACCTGGCTATAACATGAGATATTTTTCAAGAAAAAGCATCTGCTTTGTGATACATTTTAAAACTTCATTAAAGTCACAAGCCACACACATCCTTTAGTAGATCTGAAATCCTCTGGCTAGAATTAAAGGTACTTTGATTTCTAATTTCAGCTCTGTCACTAACCTTGACAAAGCCTTGACTGCTTTGTACCTGTATTTATCTACCCATTTGCAGTCTTAGCTGCTTAGATTGCAAGCTCTTCAAGATAAATACAGTTTCTGTCCAATAAGTTGCCTTACAGAACCTGTGTATGTTCCATTTGGAGAAGCCATATGCCCTCTGTGATGACTGGACCCCTACTTCCTCTTGCCCTAGATTGAAATAGGCTCTAGCTATAAAAATTAAAAAGAGATTTCAGCAGCTTCTGTGGGTATTGCTTATGCTGCTGAGGGATTTGCACAGGTAGTCTTGGTCAGAGCTTATATCACATGGATTCCTCGTCAAAAACCATCCTCTTTCCAAATGATTTCTTAGGACTTTTGGGTATTATAAATCTGAGTGAAGTAATCCTATGGAAAAATACTTTAATTAGGATAAGAGCTCCAAAAATCTTTTAGTTAGTTTAGCGGGTTTTAGGAAATGGGCATTGAGCAAAAAATCAGAAATATGTTAAGATTCTTATATAAGTTAATTATCTAAGTTCTGTGGAAATAGTGGGAATGTGTCTAAAAATAAATGTTGATCTTACTTCTTCACCATAGCTTTTCACTTCCAGTATTAATTTCAAGAAAATTGTTAGTTTGACATTGCAATCATCCACATTGATTTGAAATTTAATGGCCTATTTCCCCACCATGAAAACTCCAGGGTGATAATTTCAAGCGTTCATTTACCAAACATGTCACAGAGCACAGAACAAGAAATGAAGATTCTCAGGAATAAGTAGATGATCAATTCTTTTGTTGATGGGGATTGGGGAAAGAATCAGAATCAGAATCAGAATCAGATCAATTTACTGAATTTTCCTGTTAATGGGATCTTGATCCCTGAATGAAATTTAGATCTTTAGAAACTCTCCTGTATATTCTTCGCTATTATACTTTTTAAATAAAATTTTGTCTTGAAAAAAACAAAAGAAGGAAATCAACTAACTTACCTGGTTTATTTGGCTACATTACTGTCGTTGCTTTTCCACAGCTAAAAAATTGACTGGAGGAACACAGAAAAGTAAAAGGGAATTTTTTCATTTTGGGTTTGCTCTTCAGGGATAATAAGCAAATCTTGTATTGGATATTTCAGATTTCTGTCCTCGTGGTCCCAAACTCCTTTTGCAGACCATGCTGACAGCTGGCTTGCTCTAGCAGTTCTCCCTCTTGCTCCTGAGGCCCTGCTTTCAGGGACATAGTGCCTAAAATATTTATGGAGACCTTGGAATTTTAAGCTATTTCTATGTGCTTACAATTAATTGCATTAAACAACTGCTAATAGGAAAATTAGAAAAGATGAGGCAGGATGCAATGGTAAGTCTGCAGGAATGTAACAACTAGTACTGTCAAAAAAAAATCCAAAGAATCCAGAAACCACTGTGCTATGCAGATTCCTAATACTATCTGCTTTGTCTGCTCTTTCTAACAGTTCAAGACACATTTATGGCCTGAAGATTGAGAAAATTCTGCTCAATTTGAAAGCAAAGTTATTGTAACTGAAATGACAAAACGGACAATTCCTCAGGGAACTGCACCTTTCCCCTTCTAAAAAAGGAGTCTAGTTGCCTTGCTAAAATGTTCAGTAATGATGTACCAAATTTAAACATTTCCTTCTAGACTAAGGAATCTCCTGCTCATTACTGCACAAATCTGAGACTACAGAAATGTTTTATGACTGATTTGCAAGGATATTTTGCTCCTATCATTTATATAAAACAGAACAGGTTTTTTTTATTTTGATAGAGGATGTACTTTTGAAAGTGTTCATGTAGCCCAAATAAATATTAATCTTCAGTGAAACTTCCACCTAATCAGTAGTTTTATAGCATTCTTCAGTTATAACAGCACAAGACATTGTGAGAATTATGTTCACAGGTTAAATTTCTTCTTAAAATATATTACCCAGTACTACTTAGGAGATATTTAAGCTATAATTCCTCCCTCTTTTAGTTCTACATAAACTAAAAAATATTTGGCTTAAGTCAATGGGTTGAAAAAAACATTCCTTTAATTACCTCTGCCCTGTCTGGATTAAACCAATGTCTTACAAGATGTTTCAGAGAAAAATACAACCAAACAGCTAAAAGCCCCAAAAGCGTCTGATGCCCACCCACTTTGGAAGTTCTGCTCAGAGCTTGTTGTAGCTGCCTTGGATATCTCAAGTTTCAGACTCCTGCTTTCCCCTTTCCTGCTGCAGAGACAAAGGTTTGAACCACAAAACTACTGTAGGTTAAGGCTCTTTTTATTTCTCCTGTGCATGATAATGTGTTCCAGGTTTGAATCCACTAACTCTACCCTGTGAGAGCTGTATAAAAATTACAATGTTGCTTTGCAAATCTTTTGGAAAATCAGGACTGGCTCTGTGCTACAGGCATGCTCTACAATTGATGTCCATGGACTGGTGATTCTGTTGTAATGAATCCAAAGAATGTGCTTTTCCAATTTTACCACACTTTGCTCATGAAATAGAGAGCACAGTATAGTCCAATTCTAATGAATTTTCCTGACAATAGATTACTTCACGATAGATTAAGCAGGTGAAGGACCTACCTAAGAATGATAATAAAGCTATAGCAACTTCAAATAGTAGATGGAACACCTAATCATAGTGCCTGAGAAACCTGTTTAAATTAGAAACTAAACTGGGAAAATGCTACTATCTTTTATTAAAAAGATTTATGCAGCAGAGCATAGATACTCATCCAGATGAAAGAGAAAAATTAACATGTTTTAAATAATGGATATCTTAATAATATTCAGGGAACAACAAATAGTTCTTTTTCATATACACATATTACACATCACTCCCTAATAGATATAGAATTCTTCTTAGGGATGACCTCTGAGCTAAGAGAATTGCTGCTGACTACATTGACTGGTCTTAATATGTCCAGTTTCTGGAAATACTTGCAGTTTTGGAGACTTCAGGGGAGTTGATCCGTTTTAAAGTTCTTTATAGGCATAGTGAGGCACTTTTTTCCCTGTAACTTTACTCAGTTTGCACTATTTGGATACATAATACTTATTGTTGATAAACCCCTGTGTTACCAATGGTCAATTAAAAGTGGAATCCATTATTCCATTGCCTTCAGTAGCTGTGGAAATTAATTTAACAACATGGTGGGTTGTGGATGGTTTTCCCTTTAAATGCTTAGATTATGAGAATGTAGAACTGTTACACCTAAAACTTAGAGACATACAGCAAATATATTCCATTAGTGAAGCTTAGAATGTGCTTTTGGTAATTTTAAAATCCCTCATCTCACATGATACAGAAAAGCAAAATGTTAATTTCATAAATAAGTTTCTCTTTGGTTGCATAAAGAAATCATTATTTCCTTCAATCTTACACATTAGGATACATTACGGTTCAAAGGAGATAGAATTCTTTACCGACTTTTTAGATAAAAGATTTCAGACACATCATTCTTTATATAATTTAACTTGCTTTAATTTAGCTAAAAACCCAGAAATATTGAAATATTTGATATGGTCCAGAGGTTAGACTACCTCATATTCAGAACATTATGGCTCTGTTCTGTAGAAAACCAGCATAAAACCCAGTCAAATGAACCTTTCACTAAAGAAAGGTGATTTTGCCTTCCTCTCTCCCTTTTCTACAGGACCTTATACATCTAAATTCATCCATAAACTCTAAGATACTCTGTCACTTGCCCATCAGAACCAAAATTGTCAATTAGTTCTTTTGAAATTAGAGTGGATGCATTTGTTTGTTCCCTAATACTGTGAATATGAAAAGGCAGTAATCGTTTGGATGTCCATGTAACTATATATATCAGTGGAAAACACTTTTTGGCAACCTGTGATGGATAATGTAACAACAAACTTTTCAGTCTGGAACAAGGAGGGAGTCCTCTGTTGCAAATATTAACATTTTGCCCTTTTATATTTGACAGCTCTATTTCATACATTGTCTTACTAGGAAGTACATCAATGCTGCACATAAATAATTAATGTGTAATTTTAATAATTCAATATAGAAAATTCAATATAAACATTTAGAATTAATGCAGCTATTTTTCAATGCAGCACACTTGTGTATTGCAGAATATTAGAGAAACTTAATATTCTGGTGTTTACTTGAGGAAGGACTTTTGGTGTTTTATTATGTGTGAAAGGTAAAAACAATAAGATAGAAAAATTGAAGATGGTGCAATTGCAGTAGCAAACTAATCCTAATGTGTTCATGTTCCATCACAGTAGTTTCAGAAGCACCTCATTAATTATAATTAGCAAATGGAAGACTACTCAAATCAGAAGAGTGTGAAAAAAGGTGTTTGTTGAATGTCATTAGGGAGAGTGCAGACACTGCACTGCACTGTTTACAGCTGGAAGTTTGGTTAGACTCAGCCTAAGGAGTGAGAAGGAAAACATTCCCCAGGTATTCCTGACAGGACATTTGCACCTTTGGGGTAGGTTTTTGTATTGTGTCTACTGTGGTGCAGATACTAGGAAGGGTCTAGTTTAGTTTCTATTATCCTGGGAGCTCGGCCATTGGCGAAGAGCCAGGACAGCTGATGTGCTCCCCTTGGACTGACTCCACCAAAATAATTCAATACATGAGCCCAGAAGGTGCTCATCAACAGCCACAGGCACAGGAAGGAATTCTGACCACACCAGGCTGATGGTGGCTGGACAATTTTTCTGCCTTTGCCGTAAAAAAATGAGCCTTAAGGAGTTTGTTACATAACTGGGGATGCCAGGAGGGGACAGTTCTCAGGAAGGCTGCACAGAGGGAGGGTGAGGACCAGGCCTACAACAGCACCTCTGGGACAGGGGCTGCTCAGCAGCCTCCTAGGAAATTCATCAGGGGACTCTGACTACCTGGGCCAGATTTCCCTGCCTTTTGCCCCCAGGAATCCAAGATGGAAGCAATGCAAATTTATGTTACCTGAATGTTACACGTGGTGATTCTCATCTACCCCTGGGCTGGACAAGGGTCTGGAGCTCAGGTGAAGTCTGTGACCAGCAGTGGGGATGGTCATGAGCAGAACAGCCTGAAGATCAGCTGAACCTCAGATGTCTGTCTTTGCCAGTGTGCACAAAGTAAAAACTTTCCATCTGTCTGTGATACTTAATATGCAGTTGGAAAACATACGGAATAAGGTTATTTGCAATAATAATAATAACACCTCACTTCATCCATTAGAAAAATTTGGATTAATGAAACCTGAATGTTAATAGGTCGAGTGATACTCCAAACCTGTAATGACTACAGCAATTGAATGAGACTTAATTGTCCACTTTAATAGCATTGCCTCTTAGGCAGCAAGTCTCCAGATACTAGGAATAAAAAATGGAGCTATGAAAATCATTAAGGTATTATTATGATTTTTTCCCCATCTTGCATTCTTCAACATTTAAGTTCTAACCTTTCATATATCTATATAAAATACAGCTTTATTTGTTACTTTTTAAGATTGCAGCAGAATTTATTTAGCTCTGCTCTTTCAGCACTTTCTCAATATTGTGTATTTGTGATGTCCCCAGACAGGACATGACTCTGCAATGTACCATTTTGGTGATTATGAGAACAGCATTCTTGCCTTTCCCTTGGCACTGATAATAAACCCTTACTTAGTATATCATGATAGTTGTCACCTTTTAGGTTTATCAAAACTGTAGACATTGGCTTTATGATTACTAAAGAGGCAAGGCTATTTTGTGGGTTGTAAACCAGTTAAAGCTCAACTTCTAGATTTGTATTTCAGCCTAGATCCATCTGCTAGGCTTCTCTCTTTCTGTCTCTTCTTTAAAACAAGTAATATGGAATGTCTTCCTGCTCTTTGAATCTTTTCTTCTTTCTCAATAAATTTTCAGCTGTCTTCACCTGAGTTATTTCCTAGCTACTGTCTGAATCTAACTTGTTTTTCTATATAGACAGTGATCACACTTTTTTAACAAAGTTGATAAGCAAAATCCTGGGAGATTTTAGCAGTGCTCTAAGGTAGGAAGCAAGCTCTTCAGAAGTCTGAGGTTTACAGAATATATAATTTTGTCTGTTTTATCACCTGAGGAATATGGTTGAAAGGCCATATATAAACAAAAAAAATAAGACACATCAAAGGGAGAGCTCACGTTAGTTTTCTCAGATAAGAACAGCAGCTAAAAGAAATGACAGAAAATCCTGATGATTCTGGAATAATAGAAGGAGTCTGAATATGGGACCAAATAATATCTTGCATTTAAGATAACACCTTGCTTAACCAAATGATTTATGTTATTTCTTATAAGCAGATTGTTTGAAGGACATCAGACAAAACATAAATACCAAATGGACCTGGAAAATTAGAAAAGTCAGCTCATAATCAGAATTCTGGAGCAAAGGTATAGGCACCAACTTTATTTTGCTGTGAGTGTCAGTACTGAATCAACTAAAAGAAGGAAGATAACATGTCTTGTATTTGTAGTCAGATATGAAAAACACTGAGGCAGTCAATAATTTAGGCATATTTGAGGGAAAAAAAGAGGACCCTTAGCAGAACATGGAAAAAGCACAGAAGACTGAATGGAATTTGAGATTTAGGATTAAGTTGATAACAAGCAGCTGTGGAGATGAACCCACTATTCAGTCAAGAGTGCACGATCTGCATATTAATTGATAAGTATGAGGTTAAAGGTGTTGGATTTTACTAACATTCCATATTTAACTTGCTGTAGTTTCTCTCCTATCTGTTAAAAAATGTGAGAAAATAAATAAAAAATAGATAAAAATCAAGCACCATAATATATGTCCTTGTTTTATGTCTTTTATAATGACAAAGCACTCCAGTATTCTGCCTTCAGCTTTGACAAATATTTTTATTGCAATAAAGCTTACATGAAAATTCATCTAGATACTATGGGAAATTCATCTTCCGTTTCATCCCACCATATCAAATATCCTTGTGAAGTCAATGAAGGAAAAAATTATTTCTCTACAGAAAGATTTTGAAAATCCTTGTGGATGGAAGTAGTTATGTACTTCTGTGAAATATTAAAACACGTCTTTAAATGATCAGTTTTTTAGTCTTTTTGTACTTTATTTTTCTCTTCAGGCATAAAGACTTGAATCTGCTCTGGAGTTATTTGATAGTCATGACCTCACCATGTGTTCAGAGTAAATCATGGGAATGCTGCTTGGAATGTAAATGTTGTCCAGCTGGCCAGGCATCTCACCCAGTCTGCCCTTATGGTTTATTTCTCTGCTGAGCTTTGATTTCATGTTCATTTCTATCACTACATTTTGTGCAAACAGATTTCCTCCTGATGCTGTTTCTTTCCTGGACACAAAAACAAGATTCTTACTTTTAAGTACTGTTGCTGCTGCTGTTATTACCAATACTGTAATTTGTATTTAATGATACCAGTAATTCATTCTCACATCATCAAGGTATGTGCAACACTGTGCAAATATTTGTGCACAATAACAATTTATATGTCTGGAGAACTTGTAAAATTCCCAGCTGCCTGGAACATCAGAGATTTGGAGGCATACTTCAGATGAGAAAAAAACCCCAAACTGTTGCTATAACAATGTTTTTCTCTCCTTCTATACCTGCAAAGAATGATTACCTGGCTGCTTGCACCATATAGAAGGGTGAGGCAAAAGCTCATTGTTTCCTCATTCAGTACATGTGGAGATTATTTTATCCTTTTCATAAGCTATATATAATTTTACAGTGGGATTGTGAGCTCCATCTCTCTCCCATGTCACTGTTATGATGACAATTGCCATTATCTACCAGAAAAGAGAAGAACTATCTTCCCTGTATTGTCAGACCTGGGGGTGAGATGTGCTCTTCTGTTTCATCTCAGAGATCCCACTGAGCAGCTGGGTATATATAAAATGTTGGTACTCTTGTACTTTCATCATATAGATTTTCAGCCAGGAAGAGATTTCTTCAGCTCACAATAAACCAGAACTGATATCAGGACTAGGAGAAGGAAATAGAAAATAAAGTTTATGCACCTGCACTGCTAATGCAGCTGCTGTGTAGATTTTTTCCTCATGTACACAGTGTCAAGTGGAGCACAGAACAGGGTTTGATTAGGGACACTGTGAGGAGATGAAAAAAATCTAGATTGGTGAAAGTTTTGAATACATTCCTGCTCATAAAAAACCCCAGCCAACAGAGAGGGTTAGACTCAAGAATTCACTTTGACCCTTCATCTTTGAGCATTTTTTGTAATATTTAACTCCATGACAGCGTGATGACATCTTTTTAGAAAAACTGGATATCTTCACTATTTCCTTCTAAGTCTGAATGATGAGTATGCTCTCCATTTCCAGTTCCTTCTCATGAAAAATATGCATTCCATGGAAGTTTAAGCAACATCCTTCTGTGTGGCTTCATTGTTACGTCACAAACAAAACCATGAGTTCTCTTTCCTTCTGTACAGGGTGCTCTATTCCCCAAGACAAAACAGATGTAGACCTTTGCATTGCTGATCTCCTTTTCTTTAGATTGAGGAAATGTTAAGGCATAAGGGAATGTGAGTTCTTTTTTGATTCAAGTGAAACAAGTACTTTTTATGGACTAATACAAATGACACTGCCATATTCAGAAAAGAATGCTTTGCAGCATCTTGTGAGAAAATTCAAGCAGAGAAAACTCAATGTAATCAGAGTAAAGAAACCCTAGCAGCTATTTGGATACAGAATTTTTGGAATTGACATTTAAGATAATTTATTTTGCCCCTCACATGGTAGACTGGACAGCAAAAAATTTAAAACAATATTACTCCCCTGAAAAATTCCTGGCATTATCAAAGCTCTCAAAAAACAAGATAACTGTCTAAGTTTAACTTTTGAAAACAGTGTAAATACTAGCAGCCATGCACAAAACAAATGGCACATCCTACCAGGAAGCAGAAATGGCAGATTGTGTATATAACATGCCAGCTGCACCTACAACCTGAAGGAGTAGAAATTTCTGAAGAATTCAAATCAAGGACTGATAATAGCCCTAATTCCTTTTTGTCCAGTTTACAGATCATATAATGTTGGTAATCAACCTTTGCTTTGCTTGCTGCATTTCTTTACCCAGCCCCATGGTTAACCTCAACCCTTGGCTGAGGTTCTATGGAGGGGAGAAGTGAGTGGCCCTACACCTCTGCACTGTATTGAGAGGGCATCATCAGAAAACACTTAACAGAACACAATGGTTCTGTCAGCCTTTTGTTGCTTCACATTTCCTTCCTGTCACTGCTCATTTTCTGGTTTATGAGCTAAATTATACATCTGGATAAACTCTACTCAGCTCAGCTCAGGTACCCTAATTCACATCCTCTACTGAGGTGTACCCAGGCTTGCACTCACTAAGCTGCTGCAAAACCTCTATCTTGTGTTATGAGACCTTTTCCTTGTTTTCCTTTGCTTCCGCAGTTCTCTTGTTTATTATTGCATTCTCCTGATCCATTACGGTTTACTCTTTTCCTGATCCATTACAGTTTACTCTTTTCTAAGCATGGTGTAGAATCAAGGGATCTTTAAAGGTCGTCCAGTCCCACAAACCAACAATCAGCAGGGACTGGATCAGGTTGCTCAGAATCCCATCCCACCTGACTGTGCATATTTCCAGGGGTGGGGCATTAATTACCTCTGTGGGAAACCTTTTCTAATGCATTACCACACTCATCACAAAAAAATTTCTTCTTTATGTGTAGTCTAACTCAGCCCTCTTTACATTTAGAGCCATTGTCCTTCATCCTATAGCAATAGATTCTGCTAAAAAATTCTGTCCTCATCTTTCTTATAGGCCCCTTCAAGTACTGGAAGGCTGCAACAAGGTCTCCCCTTATATAACATGTCAGTTGTGGCAAATATGATCCATGATTACTCTGCTTTGTTTTTTCCAGGCACTGATCTCATTATGAAGACAACAAGCTACTGCTTCATGATGACATTAGTAAATGAGAACATAATGGCAAGAGTAGTTAGTCATGTCACTCTGTAAAGAAAGAGCTAAAGGAAAAGCTCTGCATAGCAGTGACAATGAATGATTAAATATTTACTATATTGTGAGCAAGAACAAAATATGTCTGGTGCTGGGACTTACTGCTTGAAATAAAAATAAATAGTTCTGGTACAGTAAAAATATTGTCCTGCCAAACCACTTGTATTTCTTTACTCATTAAATAAATGTAACATTTTAAATTATCTTGTAATGGAGCGTAAAAATAAAATAATCTTGCTTCAATCAGAAGACTAATTACTATACAAGGAAAAATTCTCTTTTCAAGCACTATATTTATTCTATGATACATTAAAGTGTCATTGGAGCCAACACTTCCTTTGTTCTAATCTGGTCAGAAATGTGTTGATTTGAAAAGGAACGTCCTTATCATTAAGAAAAAATAAAGCCAAGAATGTAAATAAGTTGATGTTACTTGAGTCAAAAAGTCAGAGCAATGATGTTTTCAAAGTGCATTAAAAACTATGAAGATAGTTTTTATTATTAAAGGAAAAATAAGACAAATCCAAAGTGGTGAAACCATGAAAAATGGAATATGCACGTGCTGGGTCTTTTTAAATATTTTTATAAACTTTCTAGAGAAAACCAGGTAGGTTCTTAAAGAGGATCATAGTGTATTTTAACTGGTCAGCCACCAAAGCCCACCATATCCTTTGAGCCCTCTCACATCTATTCCGAGAACAAGGACACTGCACTGCTGTAGAGAACTTTGAAAACATAAAACATCAACTGTGGCTGTTGAGCAGCCTTCAACACTCCCTGACACAGACAATGCCTCTTGATACATGTGTGTATGCAGGTTTGTAGTGAAGGAGCAAATCTTTAAACTGACAGAAAGTGGGTTTAGATTAGATATCAGGACGAAATTGTTTACTGAGAGGGTGGTGAGACACTGGCACAGGTTGCACACAGAAGCTGTGAATGGCCCATTCCCTGGAAGTGTTTGAGGGCAGGCTGGATGAGGCTTGGAGCAGCCTGGGATAGTGGAAGTTGTCCTTGCCTATGGCAGGGCATTGGAATTAGGTGATCTATAAATTTCCTTCCAACACAAACCATTATATGATTCAAAGACATATCTAATCCAAATGACCTTTCCAGCTACAATGTTCCTAGTTTTGAACCAGGACCTGCAGCATAAAAAGGAAGTCTGCTACTCAAAATGACTGTGCTATGCCCCAGGCAAGGTTAACACATGCTGCAGTCGTGCATAGTCTGTGTGCATGAATATTCAGGGTAGTTCCAGCACCTACAACATCCTTCATAAGACTGAATGTGTTTCTCAGTGGGAACTTGAGGAAAAAAAATCATTTGTGGCTGGTTCAGTCACTCTTTATGAGGAGTCTTATGAGGAACAGCTAAAGGAAGTGGGGTTGTTCAGCCTGGAGTCAAGGCAGCTCAGGGGACTCCTTCTTGCTGTCTACAACTACCTGAAAGGAGGGGGTAAATAGGTGGTGATTGGTCTTCTCTCACAAGTAAAAAGTAATGGGACGAGAGGAAATGGCCTCAAGTTGCAGCAGGGGAGATTTAGATTGAATATTAGGAAAATGTCTCCACTGAAAGCATTGTTAAACACTGGAACAAACTGCCCAGGGAAGTGGTGGAGCCACAGTCCCTGGAGAAACTGAAAAGATGTGTAGATCTGGCACCTAGGGACATGGCTTAGTAGTGGGCTTGGCAGTACTGGGTTGTATTCCATAATCTTAGAGGTGTTTTCCAACCCAAAAGTTTCTGTGATTCCTGGCAGTGAGTTATATATCCAAGAGCTATAAATATTCACCTTGTCCCCCTCCAGCCCTTGAACTGTATGCCCAAAATGAAATTCAGGACCCCAGACAAGCAAAGTAAGAAAATCACTTTATATGACAGTGCTGCTTTGGACTGAAGCACAATGTTGGACTTCTTTTGCAGCCTCAAAGCAATTAGATTTCTCTCCAGTTTGAGAGTCACTACTGTATCTCAACCTGATACTGCAGTACTTGACTGATGAGTTCACATCTTGTGTTCCTGCTGTTGTTATTCTTCTCAAAGTATAAAACTCCGTTATTAAATTCATCCTTGTTTTTCAAAATATTTCTTCTATTTTTCAAAGTCATTTGGACTGTCTTAAAATGTTCTTTCAGTCCCTCTAAACTGGATAATGTTTAAAAATCTAATAAACTCACTCTTTGCTCCATCATCCAAGTAATTAATGAAAATATGGAATAGTATTCTACCCAAACCAGAACTGTGATGAATAGAATTTGATATGTTTTTCATTTTGCCAGCATGCTGATTAGTATTCATATGATACTGCCACCTGACCCATCTGACTGACCCTAGGTTAGCTACCTCTAGTCAACACCACCCTAACATGCTTTAAGTGACAAGATGTGACGAGACCTCTGACATCCTCTGCCTCTGCTTCAAGCAGACTGAAAAATGCATTTCTGACTGTAACAGACAGTGTTCTTCAAACAGGTGTTTGCCTGCTGTACTGAGGAAGATACAGAGAGCTCATGAGGCATGGCTGGATGTGGAATATAAACCACAAGACTCCTGAGTATCTTGGGCTGTGACACAGAAAATGCATAGGTGTTACTGAAGAGTTAAAGAAGTGAGAGGCTTGACACACAAGGTTTCAAAATCACTTTCACAAAGTTATCTGACTCATAAAATAGAAGGAGTTGTCAAGCATATCACAAGCCTTGTGCCCTCAGAAGTGTTCATCAGCCATGAGAAGCTTGGGTTTTTTGAACACATTGCAAACTGGAGGAATTTGTTCCTCTACACAGAAACCTAAAAATGGCTACTGCCATGAGATCAGGTAGAATGTCTTTCAATGACTCAGTTAATACCTAAGATGAGTTATCCATCTCATCAGGAATTTTTCTATTCTTTTTAGTAAAATAAGAACTCAGTACAACATGGATAAGCAAGTAAGTAAAAGGGGGAAAAATTCTCTGTATTTACATGGAGATCAATTCAAATAATATTTCTGTAAAAAAAAATATTGTTTCCTTGAAATCTAATTTTTCCACTTATGTGTTTACAATAATGAGGTAGTGGTAATTTTTTTTTTCTTCTTCAATGCCAAATATTAAATAAATATATAATAAAGTTTTCAAAAATAGAAAAAAAAGAAAAACAAGAAAAAATGTATCAATGGACACTTTAGGAGTTCGTTGCAACTCTCTGTAGAGAAATCTTAATGAAAGCCTTCCTTCTGTCATGCTGCTTGTTTCATATTTAGATCAGATGTTACAAGTTACTTCTGTTAAGAGTTCCAGGTTACAAAACCAACAAAAGAAATTCAGGTCATCCATCATGCAGGGCACATGTATGACCACCCAAATAAAAGTGTAAGTGACACAAATAAAAGCATAACTGACAGTTGCTGAGGGATGTCAAAACGATGTGAACCTTTCCTGCAATAAAAATGCCACTAGACAGACAGGCATTCTTCTGATTATAAAGCTGAAGGACAGTAGTAGTGGATACTTTAGGTTTTTTGAACATGGCTTTAGAAATGTGATTGCCCAGCAGTGAGCACAATTCCCTTGGTGTAAACAAAGAGACAAAAAAATAAGTAGGTTTACTCATAAAGAGTGAAAGAACCATTTTTCTTACTTCTTCCGGTTAAGTTGGGCATGGAGATGGACACAGGCTTAGCACATTACAGCCACTGTTCTGCAACAGGTAAACAGGATTGCGAAAAAAAGAGAAAATGTGACTAGATTAACAATGGAGAGATTAGCAGAGGATTTTCACCTGGGTATAATTTTGCACTGATTACTGTAATGACCAGCCCGGGGGCAGTGATTGTGATTTGTAACCCAAAGCATGTGCTATAAATAGTTCAGATCTGAGACACCAGGAGACATTCAGGGCACTTGACAACCTGTCTCTTTGACAGACAGTCAGGATGATGCTGAGCATTAGCTGCAGAAATTTGTTTTCCAGTTACTGGCTTTAGAAGATTTTCATGCAGTAACTTTCAGAGAGATGGTTAAGGACTCTCTGGCTGCTCCACACTGATCTCAAGTCTTGGAGCATGAAGAGTCTGGAGCACTGAAAGGAGGCAAATGCTGCAGCAATGTAAACAGGGCATGAGGCATGCCAGAGGCATGACCTCAACTACTATTTTTAAACAAATAATTTCATAACTGTTAAAAAAAAATAATGAGCTACTTAAAAGTGGATGATGTACAATTTATTTTAAAATTTAGTTTGCTACTTCTTTTTAAGTTAAGTTTGCAAACTTAGAATTCTGTGATGTATTTATGCTGAGATCTATAACAATTATCACTGAGTATCATCAATCTATCTAGACCACTCTAAGAGCAACTGCTGTGTCTCAACATGCCACTGTAAGTTGGATTTTTATCAGAGTTTTTAGAGGTTGGTCCTTGACTTTATGTATTCCACACTGTACTGCTGATCTGGAAGAAAATCGAAAATTGCTGCTGACAAAGTTCATGGAAGACACAAGTAATGAGAATGATAAGTAATGGTAAGGATATGTTACAGAAAGAAACCAATCACAATAATTACTTGATAAATCAGGCTGCAAGCAATTAATTTGACCTTCAATAAAATTGACTGTAAAATGACACATTTAGGAAGGAAGAATACAGAACCTGATTACAGCATGGGGAGATCTATCCACAATAGAAACGGCTTTAATAGAGGCATGCTGAGACAATTGTGATAATCAGCTGAACCTTGGCTCCAATACAATTATTTGGCCAAGAGACTAATGAAATCTTGGTTGTGGACATAGGAGTTTATCAAAAAGGAAGTCACAAGCAGTGATCCAATTGCCTTTTTAAATACCTACACGTGGAACAAAAATCTGATAAAGCTAGATATACCTCTGTTCCACAGGGACAAGTGCAAGACGCTACAAATGCTTGAAATTAAACCTAGAGAAGCCTAGTCAATAAGTAGAGCACACACTATTAACAGCAAAGGCCATCAATCATTAGTACAGTTTAACAAGAGCTGTAGTAGATAACTTTTCCATCACTGGAGGAATTTAAAAATCGCTGGTTACTCCTCTAGTTTCTGCTATAAGCAGTAGTGAATCAGGAAAATTAAGGTTTTTGTTTTGTTTTACTACAGATTATAGTGGTCTTTTCTGTCTTTGCCATGTGAAAGTCTATAACAGAGCTTTATAACTTTATAACTGTCATTATGCTCCAAACCTTCATTATAATACCAGACTTTGAGACCTCTGTGCTCTGCTGTTCAAAAAGGCAATTATTTTTGATGTTCTGTTGATGTAATGCAAACATGACTTTGACTAAAGCATCTCTATTCTTAATGGGGAAATATATCTTCTTTTTTTAAATACCAGAGAGTTCAATTATGGCCTTTGCTCCTCGATTTACACATAAATGTACTGGTGTGACACAAAATATTCCTAATGTGCATCCTAAATTTACACATAAATATACAAGTATGACCCAAAATATATCCTAATGAGCCTTTGGAAGCATGTACATTGATGTAGTCAGGGCTGTGAAGAAGAGCAGATTTTTTTGTTTTTTAAAGTGTTTTACATAAAAAAGAGCAGGTGGTGAAAAATTCAGGGGTTTTGCTTTCCTTTGTGTACATCTGGGATCTTTCTTGTTAACAATATTAATGATGTATTAAACTAGTGTGTCTATTCAGAATACAAACCTGTTGACAGCTAGACAGTTATCTAGGGTAGCAACCTGTAGTGAGTGATACTAGACTTGTAGTTCATCTGAGGCAGTGGTGAGTTTGGGGATAAACTAATCAGAAGAATTGCACTGCCAGCAGCAGCACCCATTCATAAGCATATTTTTGGCAACTTTTAAAAAATCATCTCTGTTCTCTCAGAAAGTTTTCTTGTAAGGTAGATTAGTTCCTAACTTGTGCTGCTAGTCATTGCTGATATGGCTAAGAGATATTTTTTGCTCTGTGGGACTAAGATGCCTCTTCTGAGTGAGAAAATTTATGAATGTCATGCCATAAAAACAAGAGAACCTTTCAGACAAGGAATGAGTGCCCCACATCTTAGGAGCTTGCTTTCATGGTCCATGATGCCAGCAGTCTCCTTTATGGGACAAAAAACTTGCATCACTCAGTAACCACCTTGTACTAGTTCTAGTCCAAGCCTCAAAGAAGGCAAAAGAAGCAGTAAAACTTGATTGCATTGTCCCTGAATGCATTGTAAATACAGACTGCTCTCATTCAGAGTATCTGTCACACAAATATCAGCCAGGATATATCACCTACCTCATCAAATTTCCTTTGTTATCATTTGAAACCTGTGATTTATTACAGAGTAGAGGATATTTTGGAGTGTACCAGCTAGATGATTTTTAGATGATTTTTCTTACAGTTAAAAAATTATAAGATCGTTTAATTATGAGAGGAAAAGACAGTCACCGTACTAACAGATAAATATTTGTGCAGTGTGCCAGAAGCTCCCTGCATATATGCAAATATATGATAATTAGCTGATGTTCATGGTAAAACATTTTCAAGAGCTAGCAAGGCATTTCTTCATCTGATTAAGCAGCGAATCTGCAATAGTAAAAGGTTAACTCAATGTGAGTCTGTCATGTGATGTTCTAATAACATGCTGATTTAAGTGGGTGGGCATCATTTAAAGTAGAAACTCATTTTCTTGGTCATCATTTTCTGTAACGTCTCACAAAATGAAAGACACATGTGACTTCAAGGCAGTTTTCATTTCAGACATAGTGAAATACTGAGAAAAGTCTGATCAGACACTTCCCATCTCTGTGCTGGTTGTCTGAGTGACCTTGGAATAGTCCAGGATGAAGAGTATGTAACTAAGGGCTACTTGTATTCATAATTTGTAATTAAATACTGCTTTTGTTGCTGAAGAAGCTTCTGCAACTAAATGACACGGCTACATTCACCCAATGCCTTAAAACCAGACTAAAAAACCTGAAATAATCTTGACTTCCAGACGTTTACCTAAGACTGTGTTTTTCTGATCTCTCAGCATCACTCAATGCTGACAATAGATTTCTCAGGACAATATGAAAGATGATGTTTCAATATCATCCTTTATCTGCAACTTGCATAGAAAGTGCCTTACTTATTATCTCTGAAAGGGATAATTTGTGTAAAGTAGCTGTTATAGAATATATAACTGTAGTTTCAACCAAGGGGCAGACAAGTAACAGCCACACTTACATTAACCTACCTTTCTTCACAAGGCTGCTACTGATCCCAGTAACCAAGATTTATATTTTCCTCCTTACTCTTAATTAACGTTACACTTATTCTACTTCTTGCTCTACTTTCTGTTTCCTTCTGCATCCCATTTCCCTGTTGCCACTATTCACCCTCCTTCTGTTCCTGTTTGCCAGGACAAATATTGGAAATGGTCTTAGACTGTGTCTGAGAGGATCAGTAAATCCTTTCAGCTTTCTCTACCAGAAGATACATTTCCCAGAGCTGTATCCCATGAACTGCCAGGCCTGCCTTTGCTAGTGTATGTGTCCTGCCCCTTTGGAGCTTGTTCTTGCCATTTAAATTCCGTCCAGATAGTTCCTATTGTGAGTTATAGTTCCCTGATATTGGAAAGTCATTGTTCATATCAGCAGTGCTGACAGGGATGGGCTTAAATGTATAACTTTTGCCTTCTGGAATCAGGGTGTTAATAAAAATAAAGCATGATTTACACCTCACACTGAAGCTGGGTATAAGGGAGTTGCAGTGAGATGTTCTGTTGTTGGCTGTGTTGTTAAGCTGAGCTCTGTGCATGTGCAATGCAGTGCTGCAGTTTTAATGAGAAACTCCCTGAAAGTTATTACCGAGCAGCAAAGTATTGCTATGCAGTTTTATTGCCAGATCATAGAATTCATCTTTTTTGCCGTGGCCTGAGCTAAGCACACAAGAGAACAAGCCAAAAAACAAAACAAAACAAAAAAACCCAAAATCAAACAAAACCAAACACAAACCCCAACAAACTGCAAACCCAAAGAACAAAGACAATCAAACAAAAAACCCCCCAAACATCCCCAACCAAAAATAAATCTCTACTCGTCTTGTTCCTGTAACATCTTTGAAATAGATTTTCTTATCTTCAAGGTTTGATGCTTTTGGTCTATTTGTACACCTGTCTGGTTTAGGGGTTCTATGTGCAGTGATCTATCCCACTTGTACAAGATCTTTCCCCCCAGCCCACCCTCAGCATGGCACATGCTGGCCACTTGCCAGCTCTGTTAGCACCCTGCACTATGTGGTTTGCGTTGGCAATTCTGTGGCACGAAGAAAATTTAAGAGCAGAACAGCAGGTAACTGCTGGGGAGGTCATGGCTGTTGTCCAAATAATTTAGAGTTAACCATTTGTGTTTTGTTTCTTGAGATGCTGTCACAGTATGGAGATCAGCATCTTTTTCTGCAGTGGCAACTGATGGGTGATGAGGGGGAGGCTGGCAGGAGATGCAGCTGATGAAGAGCCCAGAATGAAGAAACAAAAATATGGCAAAATTGATAGGGAAGAAAGAATGCAGATGCTGCTGTTTTGATTGATGAAGTAAAAGCTGCTAGAGATGCTCTCATTAAAGATTGCTGAACAATCTTCAGCAAATCACATACTCAGCAACCTAGTGGGTTTAGTGTGAGTGTGACTTGAACAGCTCCTCTTTGAAGGCCTGCAGAAAGGGAATTGCAGGGTAAATGGACAATAAATAGCCAAGACCTCTGCCCATGTAACCGATGACTGGCATCATTCTCTGCCTCATTTCTTCACCTTGGGATAAGGGTTGGGAGACTCTCAGTGTGGATGTCTGCAGAAGTTCTCTCCTAGGGACTGTGCACATCTGCTCTGAATTCCTGTCCTCCTGGCTCATTGCAGGTTCTGCAGCAGGAAAAGCAATCTCAGTGTTTCAGCCTCCCCCACACCATTATCATTACCATGGTTTATTGGAATGTATGCAACATTCACAGGGGTACTGTGACAAGTCATTAGTTAACATTTGACCAGAACTCTGGCAATATACAGTGTTGTCTAAATATTCAACCTTTTTTTGACCTTCTGACAGAAGTAGGAGGTACAAACAAGAGAAGATATTCTCTGTGGCTAGAATCTCCTTCATGACCTAAGTGTCCCTTTTCATAAGCACTGCAGGTTTGGCCAGATAATCAACAACTATAATTAAGTTCATGGTAGTTTGCACCAGGAAGTATCTGCCCCAAATCCATTTTTTTTTTTTTTTTGAGAGTAATTTGCCAAGGAAAAAATCCCTTCTGCAACATTTGGTGGGCACCATGTTCCCTACAACTCTTACAACACCTCTATTTTTCAACATGTCCCATAAAGCACCCTCAGTATTTGCCAATGATCTCTGTTTACCCGTTCACACTTGAACCTAAAATCACAATTGAAGAGGTTTTGACCAGTGGCCTGCCATGGAGGTCTACAATGCTACCAAACAATCCAGATTTTCCAGAAAGGTGCTAATTTGGATTTTTCTGCCCTGTAGAACCACTATTTCCCATGAAGTTTACATGAATGTAGTACTTTTGAGCCTTGGGAACCAAAATCACATTTGTTTAAAATTGGTCAATAGGTTCAAAAATTCTCAGGAATTGACAATACCTTGTCAACAGAAAGAGAGTTGCTTTCAGGAACTAAACACCTTTCCCACCTTAGACTGTGACATCTGAATTAGTCTTCTTATGTATCCAGTACTTCTCGGACTGATCCCAGAAGATTCCCACATGACATGGAAGTACACTTAATACTCACAACAGAGGAAGGAATTTTAGCGGAAACTTTATAGTCTTTCTTTATTCCTCCCATAAGAGCAAAGAAGAGTCTACTTGGTTTTTTTCTCTTTATAAGTCACCTAAATATTTGCATTCATAAATTAGAAAATTGCTGTTATATGTCTAATAATCCTTAGGGAATTCATGCACTGCTGGAGAAGATTTCCTCTCACAAAAACAGTCCTTGTCCTGATAAATACTTCTGTTAGTGAGATATAAGGAGAAAGTAAATTATTTTTTCTGTATCTGCACAATTATGGTGGCTGAGCTGCTTGGATTAGATCCATGTGGGAGTTAGCACAAGGCCCAAATGACAACAAAGAGGGGAAAACATCCAAAAACCATGGGTCAGAGTAGCTTCTTTCAAAACAAAATGCTCAGCTCAGAGAGCAGTGGTAGATAAACCACAGGTTTGATTCTGTGATGTATTTCAGTGTTAACATGCCGAGGACTCAGGAGGAAATGTAGTTGACCTCTATGGCTGCTATGAAAAATGGCATTATCATGCATTCTCTGCTTGCACATAAATTGCTCTGTCTTGCTAATCAGACTGGTCAGAAAAACCTGTTCCATTACTGAAATACAGGCTTTTTCAGCTGCCTCTCTGCTGGAGGAAAGGACACTCACAACTCCTATTGACTTAATAAATGTACTTACAACAACTGAGAAAAAGGTTTCAAAGCAACCTCTTTGTTTCAGCAACTAATGTTTCTTTTCTGTTTCAGCAACTAATAACAAGTTTTTCATTTGTATGTGTACCTGTTTTTACATATGAGCATTCTGCCCTCGCTGCTACAAGTTGTGCACACACACCTTAGCAAGCTTGTTGAAATGCATCAATTAATAGGGTTTTCATTTCACCTCTGATAGTATATATAGGGTTAAAATTAAAATTATTTCTGCAGCTGCAAAGCTGGGTAATAGAACCTCAGCTTCACTGCAACCAGGATATTGCTTTCATGCTATTGTTTTAACCAAATCAAGCATAACTTTGCCTGGGTAATCAGGGGGAGGGAGGATTAGGACGATTTGTACTTAGGCCTCTGTATCTTAGAAATAAAGCTATTCTCTACTAGGTTAGGTGAAACTGTACCTAATCATCATATGATAGGTGATATAATTGTAACGATTGTTGGTAGCTGAACGTGATTATTACCTTAAACTAGAATTTTGAGACTCATAAGGGAAGATATTTACCAAAATTCATGCTTGGGTGTATACAATAGAACAATGGGAGGGCTTAATGATTAACATAGAACAAAGAAGACTATGATACTGTATGTCTTCTGAGCCTTTGTTAGAGTAGGATTTGGGCCTGTACCCCGACTCCCAGAGCTCTCAATAAAGCACCTCATAATCATTTTCGTGATTATGTGTTATCTACGCTAACACCTCTTGATGTTCTTTTCAGACTTTGATGCCCCTGATGGTTGATTCCTGCTCTACAATGGTATCCAGTGTTAGTTCAACAGGACTGGCTCACTGAAACAATGACTTATATCATGCCAGCCTCTCTAGTGCCCAACATGTAACCTTAGTTTGTACTACAAAACTGTAAAGCAACTTTGGCAGCACCAACACAGTGCTGAGACCCTTGAAATGAACCAAAAAGAGGTTAAGGCTTCTGTGTCTCTAACTGCTACCCACTGGAGACCTGGCCAAGCAGTGTGACAGCTGAAGTGTGATAATTGACCAAGGAAACTTTTAGGTGCAAATGCCTTTAGCAGTAGGCAAACCACAACTTCCCTTATCTGGAGTACATCTTTACTGCCTTCGAAGTCTAATCCTGGGTTTAAGAACAGGTTGTTGGATCAGCAGGGTGTAAAGAGCTATGTGAAGCTGGGGCCAGAGTTATCACAAATTGTGTCAGTAAAGCTAAATGCAGTTTCAGAGGGGGAGGTTCACAGTCAAGAGCTTGTGTGAGACTCGCCTGAGGCCAAGAAGGACGAGCTCCTCACCATATTCCTGCTGCCACTGAGTAGCAGAGACAGGCATGAGGCAGAGGGAAGCCAGGAACCTTTTCTGAGTGAGGCTGGAGCCTGAGCTGGAGGCATGCCTGGTGCCCCAATGCTCCTCCCCCTTCTCTGCTCTGTCAAGCCAAAATTCACTCAGGCACAGTTTCATCTTGTAGCCACGATGTTCTTCTGGCCCTGAAATTTACTGCTTGACTGAAACTTGTACTGTAGCCAAAAGAAATTTTAGTGCAGGGAAGAGAATATGGGCCCAAGGCTACGCAGACGTATTTATTATACATCCAAGATTTATAATTGAATTGGACATTCTGGCAATGTGATAATGATCTGATTACAATTTTTATCACTGTTTCTCAGTGTATTTGAATGTAAAAGTTATCTCCTCCCTTCACATTCCGCTGCAAATCCTGCCAAGGCATGTAAGCCCCTGTGTGCCATTTCTGAGGGCTTGCTGTGGGAAGCGTCTGTGTTATCTCTGCCTGGTTCCTGGGCCAGGAGATCTCCTGGCTATCAGCCTAAAACAGACCCAGAGCATGGCAGATTTCTCTAAGCTTGCCAGGTACCCATGTAATGTCTGGTGAAGCCTTGTAACCTATCAAGACTTGCTTGAGGCATCTGCTGCAGATGAGGTTATTTTTTTTTTTTTCTGTGAAAAATGAAAGGACAATATTTTAACCAAGTGGTGTAGGTTGTCTGTGAGGTTCTAGGCGACAAGTGCAAAAGGGAATTAAATATGGGAAACATGTAAAATTACCTGTCATTAGTCCAAGAGGACTATGAATATAAGTGTGTTCTACAATGACTGTATTAATATTTGATAGCTTGGATTGGTTGCTGTGTCTTTTCACCTGACACCAAATCTCCATTTTTGATAGAGGATGTAATTTGGATTCCTCTAAGTATTTTTCTAATTTTTTTCTCAAGGTTGCCTGTTTGAAGTATCTGTAAATAGGAGGGTTTAATTGCACTTTATTTTACAATTCTTAATAAATAAAATAAGTGTATTTCCTTTTCCTGACTTCCAACGGGTGCAAAGAAAGTTGAAATGAACTGAAAAAAGAACCCCTGAAAAGATCCTGTATCCATTACTTTTAATCACAAGCTCAGCATTTTATAATTTTGAAATTATATTTTTTCTTGCTTATCTGATAAAACAAACTCAAATTCATAGGGGGAAGAGTCCAGTTATTTGAGATAAATTGGAATTCTTTACCTTTTTTATCAGCACATTGCCAGAGGGAACTCAAAGTATCTGATAATCCATTTCCTGTTACAGTGACTATTTTATGACAGTGACATCTTCATCTTTGTGTATACAGGTGATCACATTTTCCTGTTGTCTTTCTCATTTTTTCATGGGAGGTTGTAGCTCTCCATGGGAAAGGGATGAGGAGGTTTCAGCTTGGGCTTCCTCAGTTCTGCTTCTGTCTCACTCCAAAGGGCCAGGGACGTCAGCTCTGGATTCACAAGTGTTGAATAGTGCAGAGAAGGCTTTAATCTGTACAGCAAATCTTGCTCACGGCTACTCCTTGACTTTGCTGTAGATAACCCCTGCCAGTGGCTACACATAAATGGAAAATTAATTCCAGATCCAATCTGGCTTTACACACTCCTCTGGTTACTGACTGGGCCTATGCTACCTTAGACCTCTGCACAGTGCTCCACTGCATGGAACAGATTTGGCCTTAATGATTGTGTATATAAATTTCATTGCACATCTCAGGTCATTTGCTTCTGGAACTGGGATGAGACAGATTAGTTTTGCAGGTGTGATGCAAATGTCCAAATGTCCATGAAATCAGGAATTTCAAAGGGAGACCGCAGCAAATCTTGCCATGTTTGTATCCTCCATTCACACACCTGCAAATTCTTTATTTCACAAACTTTTCATCGCTGGGATCATCCCCTAAAAATCAGTATTTGGAAAGTCTGAGAAAAACGATGTTTGTGTTCCAAAACTTAATTTCTGGAAATGAGGTAATTCTTTGAAAAATAGTAATAGCACTGTGCCTCAGCTATGCATAGGATAGAACATCCAGTACATAATTCTGTGTCTTCTTGATTGTCCTAAATGAGCCTCCAGATTTAGAAACTAAATTTAAGTGTTACAGAGTTGTATAATGCCTATGTGTGTGATAAGTTTAGGCAATTATAGACAACGGAAATTTAATAAACAGTGAATTCAGGGAGATTTTTGGACTCCCAATATAGATGCCTATTCTCGGAAAAGAAAAATTAGTTGCAATATTCAGCTGCCAAATCATCATTCCCTAGTGCCAGTTAGATGCTGTGGGCTAACCTGTGCATTCTCCTGCTTCAGCAGGACACAGGTTTCCCTCTGGGATGGGCTCATACAGCCCAACCCTGTTCAGATGTATGACATCTTCCAGGGCATCTCAAATGGCATCCACTCTCCCTGTTCAGGCAACTGGGCTCTTACTCATTGGCTTCACAAACCAGGTGTTCATTAGTTGTGCTGAGAGCTGACAAATCTGACTGGTCTGTAAACACCTGCACTGAGACACTTAAAAAATTATGTGGAGTCAGTTACTTGGTTTATATTTGCCTCTCACGAGTGTGTCAGCTACAGTCAAAATAGCACAGCAATCTTATTGGGTCTGACAGCTGCCCAGCAGTGGTGAGTGATGCTGGCTGGGAGTTTGTGCTGGTGCATCATGACTGAATCATTCATCTTAATCTTCACTAAGCTGAGCAGAAGTCACAGAACATGTATGATATTTCATCAGATTTCTCCAATGCTGTGTACAAGAGCAGTGAGTTCTTTTTCTTTTTTTTCTCGACTTGTTTTCCTGTGGGTTTTTCCTGGCACAGTTCAGGTCTGTGTCACCTCTCAGCAGGACTGATCAGTCTTGCGTGGAGCACTGCCCTGAGACAGACTTGATGCTTCCAGCCCTGAATGATAACTTGAGCATGCCTTAATGGGCAGACAGCCCTACATGTCCATGCATCCAAAGACTATATTAGCTACTACATCACACTGAGAACATGTGCCATGTTGAAGATCAAAATTTTTTTCTGATTCACTGTCTTTTAAAACTCAATCCTTCCTCCTGCAGGTGTGAATGAAATATGAATTTTCAGGTGAATATGTCTTATACTTATATTGCTCTACAGAACTGATCTTATCTGCCAGGTCCCCATATAGTGATATTAAGGACTAAAATGCTAAAATCACTTCCAGAAGCAGAGGGGTTTTTGTTGGAGATCTGACATCCTTACAGGCATGACTCTGCTCAACTTACAAAGGCTGACAGCAGCTCTGAGTTGGGAAGATTGAATTTTGCTTCTTTATTCTTTAATTAACTTATCCTCTGCTGCACTGTCTAGTTAATATTAATGTGCTGTCCTCGAGCTCCACTACTTACCCATGTCACTATCGCAGAATCACAGAATATCAGATTAGAAGGGGCCTCAGGGATCCTCTGGTCCAAGATATTAACCAGTGTTGGACTCAATGTTGGTCCCTGGGACCCAAATGTGACAGACTGCCAATTTGAAGGAAGCTATTTACCACCATGATCTGGGTGCAGCCCATCAGCCAATTCCCCATCTACTGAACAGAACACTTGTCCAGACCATAATATAGGAGGAGACCTTGGGAAACCACATCAAAAGCCTTGGGGAAATCTATGTAGACAATGTCTACTGCTGGTCTCCCATCAAAATGAGCAAACTTCTACTTTGTCATAGAAGATTATAAGGGTTTTTAAGAATCACCTGTCCTTGGTGAATCCATACTGGCTTTTCCCAACCAGGTGCTTCATTTGACTTCTGCTGGCCCCCAGCAGGATTTATTCCATAATTTTCCCAGGGACTGAACAAGACTGGTGTCTCTGTCATTTCCTTGATTTTCCATTAAGCCCTTCTGGTGAAGGAACGAGGCCCTTAATGTTGAATCTGGTGGATTCAACATTAGCTTTCTTCCAGTCTTCTGGGACATCACCCAAACTCCATGACTTCTCAGAGATTATGGAAAATGGCCTTGCCACAGTGTCAGGCAGCCCTCTCACCACCCTCAGCAGGGATTGCCAGGACAATCCTGGCAATTGATTTGTAGGGCTCAGCTCCTGCAATGGCTCAGACACCAATCTTTCCTGCACTGACAGTGGGTCTGTGCTCACATTAGCCTGGATTTCTCTTCCCAAGGCCCAACAGTGCTGCAAAGTCAGAGGTGAAGAAAGTGAGAACCTTGTTTTTTTCCCCAGCACTGGGCTCAGCATTCCCTGAAACTGTTCCAAACCCCGGGAAGGGCTGTCAGCTCCACCTCAGGAGTCACTGGCTCTGGAACCCTTTTGGACCTCCATCCACCACTCAGCCTCAGGAATTACCATGTCCACCCTCTGCCTGATCAAGTGATCTGTGTGACCTTCTGTTGTCAAACAATTAAAATGTCCCTTTCTCCTGCTTTTAGTTAACTTACTGACTGTATTTCAGGAAATAGAATTATTCTGTTTACAAAATCTAAGTTTTTGAATTTATGAAGGTGGCAAAAGTGAGAAAGTACTTGGAATGCAAATATTCTCTGTGGTTGTTCAGATAGAAAACTGGAATATTTCCTTAGCTCTGAAATGAATTAACAGCAATTGGAGAGTTTGCCTTCTGCTACTTATACTAAATGTTTCTGACAGATGAATGAAAATTGAAAAGAAATAATATGCTTTATTTTAAATTAATGGTTAATGGAAAAGCAGCCAACTTAATAAAAATTCTAATCTGAATCAAATTTTTTCTCAACTTCTTCCTAAATAAAAATAAAAAAGGTCTCCTCAAAATTTTACTTTACATATTTTTACACAAAAGCGATAAATATTTCTTAAAATGTGTTATAGGGTATTCAGAAAGAATGAAAAATCAATTTCAATCAACACAGGATGGAAAGAACTGTTGCATATAAACCTTTTCCATGTCCAATGTGACTCTTTTTTCAAAATATTCCTAAATAGTTGGTTGTAAAACCTAAATGGTCTTAGTTCTATCTTGTCTTTGTAATGCTCAGTAACCATAAATAAATTTAAAATCCAAATATTTCTCATAATATAATACTTTTAACAATCTTCCTGGAAAGACTGAAAAATCATTAAAACTTTATGGACAATGAAATGAATTTGGAATGCATAGATGCATAAAAATGCAAAAAGCATAAACCAAATGTTCTGAAACTTCTCTGTGTATAAGATGTTAGTAAAAATATTGTTACCTTAACTATGTGCTCCAATGACACTGAATAAATACATTACCTGACCATGAAAGTAAAGCTGAATCTACTAGACTTTTTGTGGAATAAGATTTTTGCTTAATGGCTATCTACAATGTTATGCCTCATAAATAAATAAATAAATAAATGTCATGTTTTAGCTATGTGAACCTAGGTATTAAAGCAAAATATGAATTATGCTAAAATCAAAGTATATTGCCTGCACTAGACAATGAACCATGGGCACAGCCTAAAAGAAAAAGTAGTAGGATTCAAGATGTTTGTTGAGTGGCTCAGAGGTGCAGCTCCATGTGTGTCACCTGCAGAAAACACTGCCAGCCTGCACCATGCAGGCCCTGACACAATGGCTCTGAGCAGACTTGTACTTCCCAGCATGGTCATCCCTGAACCATCCACAAAGGATGATTCACTCCCTTGGACAGTAAGGAGCCTCTGGGCTGCTTCAGTTAGCAATGATTCCCCTTTGGGAATCTCCCCCTTGAGAGATTTCCTTGTAGCTCAGCGTGAGCAAAAATGCTTCAACCCATGAGCCTTTGCAGTTCTATGTTAATGTTTCATACCCATTGGCTATTCCCCTTTGTCCTGGTTTTTACCCCTCCTAACTGGTTCCTTTTTGGATCCTTTCTCTGACTGGTTCCTTTGCCGATTTCTTTCTCCAATGACCAAGTTATGAAATTCCACCCTGGCAACCCTTTATAGTTTCTCTCCCCTTGGGCTATCAGGCTCTTTCCCCTTCAGAGCTTGTGGAATAAAGAAGCTCTCCTGGAGGTGGGAAAGACCCCATCTCACTCCTGTGTTGCCCAGGGTGGCAAGAGCAGATCTGCTGCTCAGGCAGCCTCACAAAAGAGCAAATCACTGCACTTGAAAGTGCACCGAAAAGGCTGATCACTTTGCACCTATGGGTGCACAAAGGGCTGGTCACTCTGGGGTTGAGAGTGCCTGTGCCTCCATCGATCCAGGTGCTTTTTTAAAAATGCTTCTGGTGAGGAAGGTTGTGGCACCTTCACCACTTCATGACATCCCAGTGCACCCAATGCCTGCTGTCACTTCAGTGCTGGGCCATGCCCTGTCCTTGGACACCTGCTGAACCCAAAAGCATTTGACCTACCACCAGTTCTTAGGGAAATGACTGGAATAATCAAATAGCTTGTTCTTACTGGATTATGTTGGATATGCTTATGACAGCCATTTGCCAGGAGCTAAATGAAATTCACCTGCTGAACTTCGTCTAGTCCAGCCCTGGTTTTAATCTCATCATGTCACAAACAGAGTTGCTTTATGACAGAGATTCAATGGAAAGGTGAGGTCAGAACTTTGCATTTCATTTACTGGTAGGCAGAAGCTAAGGTGGAAGCAGACACCTGTCCTCACAGGGTTTACTCACACCAGACCATTGAATGAAGGAGAGGTAAAGCTTACTCCCTACTAATTTGCAACCCAATTGATTCGGAAATAGAACTCTCCATTTTCCAGTAGTGCATTTTTAGTTCTGCCATCTCAGAGTTCTGAGCCGTTTCATGTTTTGTGCATCTTCACAAAGCCAGTGGAGTTACTCTAGGGATTATCAAAATCATCTCTGTACATGAGACTGAGAAGGAGAAAAGAAATATGAAATGAGAAATATGAAACATAAAATATACAATGTGAAATGAGAAGTAGGTCTCCTCTCACTGATTGTTTTCTATTCATAGAATCCAGCTTCTGGTTTAGGATATACTTCAATCACAACCAGAAGATTTGATTTCTGCCTGTGATGTTCAGTAATAAGCAGTAATCCTGTAATGAAAAGTGCTTATTATGATAGCTTTTGCCTGCAAGCTGGTGGGACTCTTCACCCAGTTTGGCTTTACTTGTCCCTTTGCTTATAATTAATGATTAGTACAGCGTAGACCACTAAAGATGTGTAAGACTTTAATATACATCTTGGCTCTCATTATATTACCACTGGACAGGTTGTACCTTATAAAGCAAAAAGAGCAAATTCTGGTTTTACAGATAATTGAACTCAACATCATCATGACTAATTCATATAAATTGCTGCAGAGAGCAGTTAAATAGTGTAGTAATGTGAAGAGTGTGATTTTGGATGAACTTTCATTCTTGTTAGAAATGCCCTAATTCTGAATTAAATTTTAGGGTTACCTGTGCATTTCCAGTTCCAATCTCAAGCCTCTCTTTCCAAGAGACAGACTTTCCTCTAGATGTCTGTTGAGGTGGAAACCTATTGTCCATCTCACATTTGAATAGCCAAATCACAGGAATTTTCTCCACTATTTCAGATTTCACCACAGGCACCAGCTGACTCCACTCTTTGTCATTTTTTGATCCAAGGCAACCCCTTGGATCAAGGCAAATCTTAGGTATTTATATGACAAAAGGGAAAAAAATGAAGACAGAAAAACAATCACTTTACAGTTGAATTTTATTTTTTCCCTTGGAAATCCTGGAAATCTCATCTTTGATCCACTTGTTCCCCTGGAACCTGGACAGAGCATAGGAGAAATTCTTCAAGCACTCAGTTTAATTCTCAGATGTTGGCCATACACTGCCTGGTGTAATCTGGGTTGCACATCCTTTCTCAGGCTAGACAAACTGTACTGAGGCTATTGTACAGCTGCTGGCTTCATGAAACTGAAATGTGTAATTACATGACACAGTTTGATACAAGCTCAACATTCTCTTCCTGACAGTGTTTTAAAAGGGGACTTAGTTGTGCCAAGGTGATTAATATATTAATCAGGGACTTGAGAACTTACCAGAACTGTCTAATTAAAACAGCAAAATCTGTCCAGATACAAAAGGCAGATACATGCAGAACAGAGAGCAAACTACCCAGTCTTAAGCAGACCAGATGTTGCCATCAATCCAATCAAGCAGGCTGATTGAATTGCTCAAATTTAATAGGTGAAACATTGTGGTAGATGTACTTGTGGTATATTTTATAAAATACTTTGATACATGACATTTTCTACTTTTTCCAGCTACTTCTTCCCATTTTAATGATATGTAAGTTTTATTCCTGTCCTGCCTGGAGACTTTTGGAAGACTCTTGCAAGTCATAACAAATGGCACTTCAAGCAAATCACCATTATTAAAAGATTAGTTTTCTGGGAAGGAAGCAAGTACAGAGAAGACAAAGGAGAAAGAATAATTTTTCAGTGGTTTCTATATCACCAAATATTTCATAACTACCACTAACAATATTTGTTGTCTCTATGTCACTTTGCACACACATTTTTCAGTGTTACCTTGAACCTAATGAAATCTGTTCATCTTTCCTCTTGTGATTTGTTTTAAAACTCTGGAACATGTTTGCAATGCCTGTGCAATTATATTTTTTGAAAACTGGCTTAAAGAAATAACATCTGATGGTTCAAACACCACTGCCAAATCACAGAGCCTGTGTCCTAAAACCATGTTTGCTACTTTGGATCATGCTTCCCTTTAGGCATGAAGGATTACCTCAGACCACCATAAATTTACTGAAGGCAAACTGAAGATATAATCACTGATAGTTATGATCTATCACATGAGATAAAGCCATATGTTTTTCTGGTGAAGTCTCAAGGCAGCTGGTAAATGTTCACCTGTATTTATTTGTGTGCCCAAGTCTGCATTGCCTGGAACTGGGTAGAGAACACACAGATCAGCTTTCTACCAACCCCTAATACGTATCATCCTTTGAATATATTGTCACAGGTACCATTTGCCACTAAACACTGTTTTTTGCAACTGAAATATCCATCCAAAAATTATATTGAAGTTATATATATGCAAAGCTTTGCAGTTCACACTTGTTTCCTTCTCCACAATCACTGGAGGTGTCTACAAGTATTTGTGCTGTTTCCTGTAGCAGATAAATTATTTTAGTAGTTTTTGTTTTAAAAAAACTTAAATGCTGCACTAGAGTCATATTTACTTCCTTATTTTAGGTATAATCTGACACATCTTGGGAAAGTAATTTCTTTTAGCTCTTTTCGAAGACACTTTTTATGAGATGTTTTACAGGGAAAAGAATGAGAGAAAATTGCAGTGAGGGGTGATTATGTTGGAGTTCTGTTTCTGAAGGATCTAGAAACAAATCTAATTGACAAAATTGCACGACTTGTTGATGAAAAAATATCTGCTGTAGACATCTCTCGCATTTTCTCTATAGGGACCTAGTTAGGATAAAGGGCAAATAAAAACCAGCCTGTGCAGCTCTGGGAAGGCTTCAAGTGCAAGTTTTGAAAAGATGTGGGAGTATTGGGACAGAATGTCTGCACTGACACACTCTGTTCTGAATCATAGCACGCTAATTTATAACTACTGAGTTTGGTGGCTCATCCTCCAGGTATTTCAAGAAAATTCTGTAGAGGACATATGGATACAGATCAATAGTTCATCACTGTGTGTGACACCAAGATGTTCCAAAACTAGACAAGAATCACCCCACATCACATTTTGAAATAACCTATAGAGCTGGAAGACATCTTCTTAAACCACTGATTTTGAAACATGTCAGTCTGTGAATTTATCCATAATGTTTGTAAATTGATGGAAGAAGCCAGGAACTGTTTGTCATGTTTCTGCTTGGGATTTCCTGGACTGAAATACACACACATACACATGTTACACAGCTGCCTTCTGTGTGAGAGTGAGCCAGATGTGCTGTAGATGTGTTGAACTCACAGTGCAAAAGCAGATTGATAAATTCTGTACGAATAGCCCAAATCTTGTTCTTCTATTTAAAAAACATTTCCAGGGGAGAGGGGCTGTTGTGCCTCCACCCTGGAATCAGGACTTCACCCAACCATCACTTCACTCTAGATCTTCTCTGGCAAGATGATTGTTCTGCTGCTGTTCTGAACCAGATTGGCATCTGTATCTCTAACTGTGATCAAGCTGAGCATGGAGTAAATTTTCCCTAAAGTTTATTTTTTTAGGCATGCTAGCAATGTGGCAGATGTTGGAGGATTATCCCTACATGACGAAAGAAGCAGGAATACCTGCCCACAGTTTAGCAGTTTACATGTTTGGGTTCATCTGCAAGAATGATTAGTGTGAGCTCCTGTGATTAGACTGAATTTTAATACTGGAATCCTCACATTTCTCTCATTTTACTTTCCGAAGTGAATACACTTCTATTTTTTTTTCCCCTATATTTCAGTGTGTCTTGGTTTAGAAACACAGGTGTCTGCCCGGAAGGCAGGAATGTCCCTTGAAATAGAGAATGTAAATCCCCTCCCTCTGAATTATTATAATTTTGAAATTAAAGGGGTTCTCAGGCAAAGATATGGGAATAAGAATAACAGTTTTGTACTAGGAAGATTAAAATAAAAATGTAGTAGTACAAAGAACCAAAGAAAACACTGAAAGAGTCAGAACACGACCTGACATCCTGTTGGTCAGGGTGTTGGTAGCAGTCCAATCAAGTCTTCCTGGAGTGACAGATGTGCTTCTGTTGAAGCAATGATCCTATAGAAGAGTGCGGTTTTCCTCTGCAGGTCCAGTTGTGGTGAGATGGGTCTGGTCTTCCTCTGAGAATCCAGTAGAAAACAGGCTGTCCTGGTGTTCTGAATCTCAGGTTTTATCCAGGTAGGAATGCTTGTCCCCTCTCCTTAGATGGAGCATCTCCCAATGGGATGATGTAATTTTATCAGTCATGCAGTGAGCCTTAATGGCCCATTAACAGAAGGGAGATATCCCCTTGGAGAGAAGATGGGTCGTGGAGGAGATGAAGAACACTGCCCCACCTGATTTTAACAACTGGCCTGTTAACAGAAGTAGGCCCTGACTTGTGAGGAATGGAAGAGATAAAAAACTACTGATCTACCTGGTTTTAACACAATAAAATACTTACTGTAATAGAATACATACTTTTGGTTACATCTTGCTTTGCAACCTAAGACATGGTGGCTAAATAATTTGAAATCCTTTAAAAGACTTTGTCAAAGCAGAGGATTCCACAAAATAATTTGAAGACAGTTTATTAAGAAGCTAAGTGGAAGCTTTGGGATAGAGTTGTATTGTTCACAAAAGATAACATCAAGTATTCATTTTACAAAAAGCAACCAGGAAATTATTAGTTATATTGTGAAACCTTTGCTGTAATAGTGATACCTAATCTGGTAAGTAGCTACTTCAAAAGACATAGAAGTAAGTATAGAGATCTCACTGTAAAAAGAAGTGACAGGCTTTGAACTCAATTTGTGTAATTTTTGGCGAACATGGATCAATAAATGATAATCTTGTTATAAATCATTGTTTAATCAGTACTTTGGCTCTTCGAAGAAGTAGCTCAATCCCAAGATCAACACACGAGGGAAAAAAATTAGAGTTTAAGCAACTACTGGAATATATTGGCCATTTAAAATCTATATGGCTAAAATTAATGATTTATAATGAACCATAAAAATCTCTGATTGGAATATTAACTAAAGGAATACAGGTTTAAATCGGGTAATATTCCAGAACCTACTTTAACAAAGAATATGCCAGTGATTTGTTAGATGCCATAAGCATGTCTTCAGAATTACTAGGGAGGTCTTACATAGGAATCAGTATTGATTTTTATTCTTTCTTGATCTGGGATATTTTATTTAAAGCTAAAATGCCATCTATATTTGAGACTGAGAGCTCCAAATACCTCTCACAAACCCTGCTATGGCTGGAAATTCATACACAGCCATTGACACAGCTTAGTATCAATAAGAATCAGATTTGGGTAAACCCAGTTATCTTTTGAGGAATAATTTTTTAAATATTGACTCTACAGAAAATTTGGATTCCAACTTTATCTGCTCTTGATTTCACCTGAGGTAGGTGTCTAAACTGGAATCGGCTTCCCTCCCTAAGTGGCATAAATATACATAAGAAGGTATGTGTAGCTATGACCAAGGTGTCATATTTTCTTTTAGCTATTCGGCCTGCTATTAGAATGATTAATTTTCATTATATTTAGGTTTATTTTCTAGGTTATAGTAAGTGGTTAGAACAAAACCTTTGTAATAACCAGTGACTGCAGGATGAGGCACTGGAGATGTTCAAGAAGGGTCAAAAAAATTTGAGACAATTGGGGATTTTGTACATAATTTTAGTCTTGATTGTTTAATTTTAAGTTCTTCAATGCATGTATGGGAACTGCAGCATAAATGACCGCTTTCAAAGGAATGGATACAACAACCTGGGAATCTCCTTAGAGATTTTTTTGTGTAACATCCCAACTTTTTTCTAGGTGTATGTATCTCTGACAACCTTGGTGAAAGCTTTTTTAGGCCCACTGGCTTTGACAACAGAGATGCCTTCCTTCAGTCAGAAAAATTCTATCTAACCTAATGAGCCCCACATCAAACCAGCAAAACTCATCTGTTTGTCTCCCTCTTCCTACAACAACACTAACAGTAAATGGCTTTTTTTTTCTCTCCTCTCAGAGCTCAATAGGGACTGTGAATATAGGACTGAGCTTCCCACCAAACCACAAGAAGGAAAGAAACTTTGTGAACTATTCCCTTGCCTATGTTCCTGAGCTCTTCCCAACCATACAGCACCTGAAAATGAGGGTGACTAGTGCAGCATAGCCATGGTACATCTAGTGATTACATTTCTGCTAGGATGGCTCTATTTCTCCTTAGAACCCAAAGGAATTGCCGTGACATAAATTGCTATGTACAACACTGAGAAACTTCTCCACACTGATCAATCTAAAGGCAATTTATGTGCAAGAAGCATGAAATGAAGCTAAGTTACTCTGGCACCTAATAAGGGAGTGAGATGATGTTTTTTTCCCTGATTGAAAGCCCACAATGCTTTAATTAGAAGGCATTCCTCCAAACCCTTCTTAATTTCGTGCATTTTTGGTTTGACCATAACGGGGACTCTTGTTCTAATTCAAATTAAATTTTTAGCTTGCTTTTTATTTCTGAGTCCCTTGCAAAGACTTTAACAACCAACGTGCCAGCACAAACATCACTCATGGTTACCTCTTAAAAAGCATAGCAGAAAACAGTCACACTTCTCTCTGATCAGTGGGGAGGGCTGATGTTACTAACCAAAAGGGAGAGTAAATTATTTGAATTGTTTGTTATAGCATGTCAGTGTCTAAATCTTGGGTGCTAACTGCACGTAATTTGCTAATATGCATTGATGTCATCTTATGTGTTGCTGTTTCTCTTCTACTAAAAATTTTTCAAATTCAGAAACTAGTGTGGGCCTTCAGAAGCAGGTCCTAAATTATTCAGGAAATTTACTGTTCTGCCAATTAACTTGATATTTCCAGAAGTCCTTGCATAAATGGGTATATAAACCACTCCCTCTCTCCCCCACCAGTAATCAGTTTTCTTCCACTATCTATGACAAAATCATTCAATGAATCTCCTTGCTTCTTGTGTCTGCAGAATGTCAGTCCCTGACGAGCTGTCAGTATCCCCCAGCTATTTCAGTGTTGACAGCCCTCTTCTGATGTACAACATGGGACACTGAATGAATCAAAACAATTGGGGAGTGCGACAATGACATCCAGGAGATACAGTTTGGGCAGCCTAACTGAGGTGATACACTTTAGTCATCAGGGTAGTAACAGGTTTTTTGACAAGTATCTTTACTATTTGCTAGAAAAACATATTCTTTACTGCAGGTCAGATTGTACTTGAAGTGTGGAATTGATGGACCACTCATCTTTAATAACTAGTCTCCTAATGGATGGACTACTCATCTTTAATAACTAGTCTCCTAATTTAAAAGTAAAAGTTTGCTATATTCATAGCAGCACTTTCCCTTTCTTTTTTTTGTTATTTTTCTTTTTTTTTACTAAAGTGTGCTTTCATAATTCTTATTACTGGAAAGTACCTGGCTTCTCAACAGCAATATTGACTCAATTTTTATTCCCTTATAAAGGTGCTAACATTTCATCCAGAAACAGTTTAGAAAGGAAGTAAATCTCCCACTGGATTTTTAAATTGGTTTACTTGCACAATTAAAAATAAATGAAAACATTTAGAGTCTTCTTTGAAGTCTGTTCTCAATAAAATGCACAGGGATCCAAGCTGGCAATTTCTATTAATACTTAATAATGGAAGTTATTAAGTATTTCTTCTCCAGGCACTGACGGGAAAATTTCCTGCTCATTTGTAAAGCAGGTGGAAAGTGAATGATCCTCTTCTCTGTTATGCTCCTGGAAATGTGCATTAGGTGTGGTTATGAACATTATCAAGGGAATTTAAAAAATTGGTTTTCAGAGGATTCTGTGGAAAGGTAGTTGAAGTTAGAAAATCAATGGATGCGGCAGTGTACTAGATCAAAAAATGACCTTGGCTGATATTTGTGTTGTAGCTGGTATCATCTTTGATAAATGACTCTTGTAAATCCACGAGAATGTTGTACCATCCCATCTGAGATAAAAAACTTTAAGTGCTTCTGATGAACTTTCTAAATGCCAGCCAGCAGATGCACTTGGGGGCTATTAACTTTTGTACACTTACAAATGGCAAAGCATAAACACAAATGAAATATGGGAACCAAACTAGTAGAACTCCTGATGACAGGAGCACCACCCTCCACTGCCTGCTAAAGGAAGACATATGTCTGAAATATCATTAATCAGAGCTGGCTTAAATAAATTGTATATGAAATGTCAGAGGAATTTTGAAAGTAATTTTGTGTATTGTTTTCAGATTTAGAGGAATGATTTGTGTACAGCTGTTCAGCAAGACCATTTTCTTACGGGTTTTCAAGCACCTGATTTGATTTTTATTAACCTATACACACAGAGGTTAATTCATTTTACCAAAGCAGAAGTGCATATGTGCTACGCTGTGTTAATCCTATGACCTGAATTCCCAGATGATTCAGGCTGTATTATGTCCCTGCCCTGGGTAGATCAATACTGATGTGGAAAAAAATAGCAGATAATGTGGGCATTTGCCTCTCCACAGATCAGTTCATGCCTTCAGAATCTGATAAATCAGAATGACACTTGAAATCTTTACTTATACATTTGCTATGGACAAAATATCACTGCCAGAAAATATCTACAAATGGATATTAACTTTGTGTAAAATGGAGGACCCGTATTTTAAATCCTCCACTATTCACTGGGGATTTACACTTGCCCTATGTCCACACTATAGCTGAACTGTTTAAGGCTGATTGCCTGCAATGTACAAGAAGAGATATAAATGAAGTATCATACTTACCCATAAGGTCCTACAAGCTGAGAAATTCAGAGCTGCAATTAATTGTTCTCATCCAGAAAGAAGCAACTTGCAGAGAAAGAAAAGGACAGTTTGGTAGGTCTTTAATGAATACAACAGAAAACTTCTCTCTTAAGGAGGCACTAGAATAATAGAAATGTAAAAAAACTTCTATGGAAAGTTTTATATAAATTTATATATATTAATTAAAATTATATATTATTAATTAAATTTATAACAATTTAAATATCCATATATTTAGGATTTCAAAGACTCTGATATGCTTTGGAATAAGTATGGTCAGTGTAATTGTTCAGGCACTCTGAAAAATGCAAACTGTTCTGCAATGTTAAAGGTATGTAGACAAAAAAGGAAATCAAATTGATGCCTTGGGAAGGCTGACCTGAAACAGACAGAGCTAGGGTATAGAATAGGTATTTATTGAAAGGCCTTTAGGATACACCATGGGCAGACAAGAGCCTGACCAGGGCTACGCCCAAGGTGGACTTAGAATGGTCACAAAATGGACAACTGGTCACAAAGTCTTACAGTTTAAAAGTTTTGGTCCATTTGCAAATTGGGGTTTAATTGTCCAACTACAGCTTCAGGTTGTGAGGTCCCATCCTTCTTGTTCCTCCCTTTAGTCCACCATTTGTTCTTTTGGGCCTGAAAGTTGTCCTTGGTCTCCAGCAGGAAAAGGATTTGTTTTGTCTCCCTACTCTGTGAAGAGCTGACTGGCACTTAATATGAGGCTCAGAACTGCACCCCTGGGCAGCTCAGAATCTGAAAACATGAAAGCTAAAACTTAAGGCATCAAAATAATTTAAAAATCACTTTTTTACTAATCTTCTCAGCAGGAGAGAGACATGTATGATACTGATTCTCCTGATAGAGCTATCACAGAAGCAATTTGCCTTGATATTTTCTTTAATGTCCTATCCCTATCTTGTTGGAAATATTCCATTTCTTTAATATTTTATACTTTTGCAATGAGTATTTATATTACTTAATAAATATGGAAAACAGAGTCTATTTTTCTGAAGATTCTACTCTTTCTGTTCATGCCTTAGAGACTCCTGTTTCCTTGCAAATTGGAACACCATTAAAATGCCCATTCATATTACAAGCCTTGCATACAGAATTTCTGTGAGCAAGAACTCTTAAATCAAAATTTTAGTTTGGAAATCTTTCAGGATTTTCCATTCCAGAATCATAAAGAGCCTTCACTTCCCACCTAAGCAGCAACAAAGCAATGAAAGATTTAAAAGAACAAAATACCTGAATACATTGAGAGCTTAAAGCTCTGTAATCACAAGACACTTCCCTTATTCCATAGTTTTACTGAAACTCCCATTTATTTGTATCTCATTTCAAACTTATAAATGGAGACGTTCAACACACCTGGTGGTGCCACAGCACAAAGGTGTCATGGTTAAGGATTTCTGTTAGGAACGCTTGAGGATGAGCTAGGATCATAGATCTGGTAGGGAGATGAAGAAATGCAACATTTTTTAAGAAAAATGAAATTCCTAGTGAGGCCATAATGCTTGGGTTTTGGTCATATATAAAAGATTTGTTTTTATTAAAGAACATAAGCCATACACTGAGTCTGAAGTATATTGCGTGGGTAAGTCAAGCCCAAATCAATAAAACAAAGCAAACCTACTCAAAATTTCCTGCACAGTGAAAGAAATGATGGCTGTGCAGTCAAACAGAGGAGAATGTGCTTGAGATTCTTGCCTTTAAAACATGAGGGAAATGCACATCTTTAGTTAAGCATGGACACAACCCCCTAAATTGAAGAATCTTGTGCTCAGGCACAGTATAGTTCATGTAATTATTTGTCTCATTTTCTGCTTACATGTTCACATTGCTTTGAATTTCAAGCTCCAACAATCCCTTCTTCTCAATACCTGAAATTCACTTGAATTTGATTAGTTTCACATAAGTTATAAGTCAACATGAATCTGTCTTTTATTTGTTGCAAGGACTGATAGTATTGAAGGTCTATGTTCCAAGTTGGCAGTGAGACCCCCTGGTTACCTGGTACCTGACACATCCTTTGTGCCCTCTTCACTTCAGCAAGTCTTTCATCATGGTCTTGCAGAAACAAAGTATGGCTCAGCACAATAAATCAAAGCAAATCAGGAGTTATGGCTCATCTTCACTGGATTGCAATGGCAATGAAATCTGAAGTGCTGCAGTGAAGCACTGCTGTGTCTGAATGCAGCACTGCAAAGCAAATACATGCCATGGAGAGGATGTGTGTGTGTGTGTGTGCTGATAAATATTGTATTACCTGAATTTTTAGCCTTTTCTCTGACTCTGGACAGCATCAGTCCTAAAATGCATAAGAACAGAGCAAACAACCCCCAGCCACTAGTAATTTGTACCTCAGGGTTCTTCAGGTGCCTTTGTATTTCTCAGTTCTCAGTGGATTTCTTAACTTTTTCCTAATGGTATTCTGAGCATGTGAAAATATTTAGTTGCCAACAACATCCTAGTTGAAAAAAAAAAATAGCATGTCCATTACAGGAAGAAAAAAGGAGCAATGCAATACTGCAGCAGTAGGATTACTCTGCACTTATGAATTACACTGGTTGCTAAAGCTGGGCTAGAGGAACATGAAAATCTACCTCTTTTGGGGATTTTCAGCTGTGTCTGCTTTCTAGGTCTTAAGTAGCAAATCCAATATGAATTCTTTCTCTACCACCAAAAAAAAAAAAAAAAAAAAAAAAAAAAAAAAAAAAAAAAAAAAAAAAAAAAAGAAGAAAATGCAGAGCCCAGTTTACACTCAGGATTCTGTATCCCTTCTCTGGATGTATGCATCAACCAAACCATTTCATATAATCTTCTGTTTGATCTGAACACACTTCCTTCATGTAACTGGAAAATTTCATTGACATTGGACTACAAAAATAATGTTTCTTCTTGGCACAGTTGTAGTCTGTACAAAACACATCAATGTTCAGCTAAAGTGGGCTCTGCAGCTCAGGTATGTCAAATGAAAGATGCAAGCTGGGGACTAGGACAAGTTTCTTGATTTTCCTGTCTTGGGCAAGAGTTAGAGAGCAGATGACAGAGAGTAACCACAGATCATTAATAAAGGCTTCCATTAACTGAGGTGGAGCATGCTGGGTTAGCCCACAGACACTGTGGCTGAAGAAGAGAGCAGTGCAGTTGACAGCAGTAATTTCAGCAATTAGTCTTGAACAATATTGCTTGAACAATAAATAGAGATAGGGGCAAGATTTGCAAAGTAAAAATATACAAGTTAAAGCTTTAGGAAAATTGGTTGAGATGACTGAATAATGGGAGTGTTTATTTTGCGCTACAAAGCTTCCAAGGGCTGTGCTTGGAGCACAGCCTGGGATAGGCCAAGAGGCAGAGCTGGACATGGTGCAGCTCTGGGTGGAACTGTAGGGGCACAGCCCAGAGTGCCAGTGGTGGTGCCAGGTACCTGTGGCACAGTGGGAGCCCCATCCCCAGCACTCACAGTGGCTGCTGTGCAGGACTGCCTCATACCCAACATATTTTCTCATTAATGTGATTGGCCAGTTGTCATTTTTACCAATTTATTGGCTTTTTTTTGTCCAGGAAGCAATCCTATGTAAAAATACACAATATGTGTCTACCATTCCTTCCAGAGATGAGCAGATATTTTTACGTGTAGAATGTATTACATATAAAGCTATAGACAAAATTGTACAAATATGTGTAAGTAGATATTTTACTTGTATATACACAGCTGCATATAATTAAGTTTACATATTTATTCATAAAACCTATATTTTAACATATTTAAAGTAATTATATATCCTTTAACACGTGGGTGAGTAACAAAAAACAGCTTTAATAAGAGCAGGTGAATGACTGGTCAAATTTTAATGTTAATAGAAAGTAATTAGGCAAAATCAAAATGCTGCTGGAGGGCCCCCAGCTCCAAAGGCTGCTGGAGGAGCTCTCACACCTCTGGAGTGAGAGAAATGTCAGATGGGAGAGTGACGGACACAAACATGATGAAAAAGGTGGCATCAGAGGTCAGAGTGCCTCCCCAGCCCATCCTCTTCTGCCCCACAACATGCTCCACTGTTCTGCTTCTGCTGAAAGCCCTCCTGTGCTGGGGAGGACCAGGAGCACCTGTTCCTGAGCCCTCCTGGCAGCTATTCTTGGGAGAATGATGGTTTTGGCTATGTCTCATTGTGCCCTTTGGAAGCTTGTGGTGATTAATCTTTGCATTGTGTCCCAGTGCTGTGAGTCATTAGCATTTAGTCAGTCTCTGTTCATACCTGTTTGTCCAGAGAAATCTCAGTGTGTGCTGGGCTACTGATGCCCTGCTACTGGAGGCCTCACCAACACGTGCAACTTTTACAGTCCTTCTCCTGCTGGTATTTTGCATCCGTGTGTTCACATTCTCTCTCCACTCATATCAATATAAAATTGTTTCCAACAGCTTTCCACAGCCCTAGAAGATTCCCAGGCTTCTATTTCCTAATACTTATTATCTGCTGACAAAAAAATGGCAGCTGCTTCAAGTGGTTTGTAAGTTTTCTTAAGTCACCCGGCCTGTGATGTTGTTCTTCAAAATACAGCAGTGTGCTATGAAAAACTTTTAATTTTCCTCCTGCAGAATCAAAAATTAATATCGAAATTAATTTCCTTGTATGCATTCATTTTATCTATAAATTTTATCCTAGCCTGTCTTCATAAATACCTGTTTTATTGTATTCTCAATAAGCTTTATTCTGTGCTGTGCTTTCTCACTGTACATTACTCACCTTACATTCCCCCTTCTTATCCAAGAAAAACTGAGGAAAAAAGTTTGAGAAGAAGAGGAAGAAACACTGAGTTACAATACCCTTTGAAGGGTATTAATGTGTAATAGATGAATTAGTGTAACAAACATAAAGATTATCAATTTCAGAAGACTGGTATCTCTTACAAGGAATAAAACATCCTCTAGAAAATAAGTTCAGAATCAATTGGGATCTCTAGGTGCTGCAATAAAGAATAGCAGTACATAGTACTTTGAGATCAAATTGTATAAAAAGACTATTATAGCCTAATCTCTGTGCTGTAACAGTTCACATCTATGTATGCTCTGAAAGCAGAGAAAACTAAGAATCATTGTCTGAGGTGAGCAAAGTCATCCGGGTTTGCTTTGTTCAAAAAGAAAAATAAACCCCACACTGATGAGGACACACTGGTAATTAGTTAGCAGAACTCAATTTCTTTAGAAAACATAAAATGTGGTAATATTTTTCTTGCATTGATGCCCAAAAGTGTTGGTGAGGTGTGTGTTCATGTGCTTCAGAATACTTGAAGATAAAGATGGGCTGCCAGAGAGAATTGCCACTGAGGGGAAACTATAAAAAGTGTCCAACAGGATGGAGGAGTAAGTCCTGCCCTTACCAAGGCAACACATAAGGTAATGGAAGTTCACATTATAGTATAGACACAATCTGTGGTGTCTCTTCAAACAGCCATCCACCAGCTAAACACTGGGACAGGTTTCCCACACCCTTACTTCCCGAGACCAGCTGCATAACCAACCGGTACCAAGACAAGAGCACACAGCTTCCTCAAGGTAGAGGCAGCTTAAAAATGCAATAATGTGAGGTGTTCACCATAACTGACATAAACTGGAATACAAAGTTTCTGTGGCTAGAGAGACTGGGCTCTGTTTGCCTTTTAAATCTTCCCTAATTGGGACTTGCATTAGATAATGAAGTTATCCAGACAGAGGAACTCAGTGCTTAATTTTCTTTTAGAATAGGAAGAACAAGAGCTGCTGGGATCAGCTGTGAATGTACTATTGATTTCTCTCCTACTGTTACCATGAATGACAAATGCCTTGTAAGGCATTCTAATTTAGCTAGAAATACGAGCTTTTCCAGCAAAGTGCAACAGCACCACCACAATGCTCCCAGCAAGAGGGGAGGGTACATTCTGCCAGGAATTGCTTTTGGTTAACCATACCAGTGAAGTGATACAGAGATTTGTACTTTCCAGCCTCACCTGGACTAAATCCCTGGATTTGCAGTCAGTAATATTGATCATGCTTTATGTATGTCACCATCAGTGTGGAGCCAAGGCACAGAGGAGCAGCATTTGTCTGCTGTGGCACGTGGCAGTTGCCAATGCCAGGATTCTCACTTGGCAGCTTCAGGTGGCATCAAGCAGGATGAGTTTGCTTGGTAATTCCCAGGAGGTGGAAAAGCAAGCTGGAAATAGTCAAACCAAGTTTTATCTGTGCCTATTATCCAGCATCCTGAAATATTTTAAAACTCAAGTGCTCTTTTGGCAGATTTGGGGAAGAATGAGTTTATGTTTTCTCCAAATAGTCAAAGATTCAATGAAGTGGAAAATGAAGAACTTATTTTGTGATCTGCACCACTTTTTGCCTCTGGGAGAACAAAGGTATGGATGTCCAGTGACTTGGACACTGGTGATTTTAAAATTTCAAGGGCATATGTTGAAAGAAGAAATAAAAAGTCTTACTATTCCAGTACACCTCAAAAACAGAAAATTATATGCTTTTAGCTTTAAACACAGAGTTTTACATCAAATTTGTATGATGGCTGAGCTACCCTGGTTGAATTTTAGCAGAAACTTTCCTGAGATCTCCTCTTAATATAGAATTTGATGCATTTGCCTGTGTAATTGTATTAGACTGCTTGAAAAACATTCATCTTGCCCTTTTACCAGTACCAGATCAAAGAAGGGCAGTAACTAACCAGATGTTGCTGCGTATGTCTGTTTGTGAATCTGCTTACTTGAGAGTACTTTAAAGAAAACCTAAATAAAATAGTGTAATTGTAGAAATAGGAAACTGGGAATAATGCAAACTTGCATTTTTATTCTTAAGAGATTTAAATAAGTAACTGAGTAAATCTACTTTGAAAATATGAAGTCTGTGCCTAAACAAGAAATTGTTTCTTACCCACATGTTCCTGTGAAAAAAGCACATAAAAATTTATTGTCTCCACTCTTGCTGCTTGTATACTCAGCTGTAATATTAGGTCAGTGTTTAATAGGATGCATAGCTATGAAAGTGTTCCCAATTCCCATCTGAATGTCTTAAAGAAATCTAAAGGTTACAGTACAGTGCCCTGGACCTCACTGTACTTTAAAAAGTAACAGTAATTTTTACAGAGGAAATGATTCAGTAATCCCATTTTTATTGTGCTTCTTTAGTTACAGAATAAAATACTTTACAATTAAAATGCAGTAGTTTCAATAAATATAAAGTGTGTGAAAATCTGTGTAATTATACACACATGACTAGGAAGACACTTTATCTGCTTTGATCCTATAATTCTAACAGAATTTAGGGGCTCAGGAAATATTTCCACGAGGATGAAATAATTCTGATCAGAAATATCTGCTTTTGAATGGAGCCCTGTCTGTTTACAGAAATTCCAGACAAAACCCTCTTTTTATGACAACACTGCAGGAACAAAACCAAGAACCCTCTTCCCTCCATGTGGTGCTTCACTCTGTGCGAAAAGTGCCTATACAGCAGTGTCATAGCTTTTCAGATTTGTTGTGCTTTGGTTTTATAGTTTTCCCCTGGCTTTTGGCCTCTATCTCTAACAGAAACACACAGCCATGATCTAACCAGTTCCTTCTCTGCACTAACCATGTGAACACTTAATTACCTCCCTCCATGAGATTGAACTAAAAATGTTTCAGCAGAACAATAGTTTTATATTCCTGAGTAAATTGTGCCCTTTTATTTTGTTCACAGTTCTGGTAGTTTTCAGTGAATCAGCCCCTAACATTTTGCTCTTTCTGGCAGCCCCATTTTCTGAGTTAAAATTCTTTGCAGTAGAGAGAAGAACTCAACACCTTCTTATCACAGGAAGCAGTTTTTGTTCTACCTGACCAACTGGGAACATACCAGTCATGTTGACATCTGTGCTCTTCAAAGTACACCTGAAATCTGAACAGCCCTTAGGAAATGCCTTTTACTCTCCCAAGAAGCAGAGAATCAGACAATTTCTTCTTTCCTAGTGTGGGTCATTACTGGAAATAAAGAGGAATTACTGCAAATTGGTATCAACTGAATCCAATACGGTCTGCAATTAGGAATCTTATGTTGCTTACTTATTTCAGGGGTTCTGGAGATCCACCACTCTCTGTTTTTTTTTTTTTTTTTTCCCTTTTTTTTCAAATTTCAAGAAAACAAATAGAAACTGTGCCTTTCTAAGCAAAACTGGGTTATGCATTTAAATTTAATTTCTGATGCAGTTCTGCAGGGTATGGATTTGGGAAATAATAGAGTTTCAGTTAATCATTGGTGCTTATCTTGCTGTAACAGGATCACATCAAGCCACTAACTGTGAATTAAAAGTCCTTGCTTGGAATGCATAGGGTCTGTCCTAAAAAATTTACAGTGTGAAATAATTGCAGAAGGTGTCTCATGTCTTATAGGTAAAATGGGATCTGACTGCTACAGGATGAGTTTTGAACTGCTTGCATTTGCACTGTAGCAAGCAGCAACTCTTTAGTTCTGCCCTCAAAAACCTGCAAGTATAACAAAAATTTTCATATAAGAATGATTTGACAGCCTGGACAACTGGAAAAATATATTTAAGGAACTTTCTTAGAAAATTTATTTTCCCCATTGCATCAAAGAATGGCTTTACTTAGAAAGATTCTGCAGTGCAGAAGAACGTGGGAGGAAGCTGAGTGTGAAGAATAAATCTCCACCAAAAAGGAATGGATTAACAGAACTGATCAGAAATTTTATGAGGGTTTTTTTTGTTCATAGGTGGTTTTGGGGTTTTTTTGGTGATGTTTATTTGTCAAAACTGAAACCTTTACAAACTTGTGGAAAGTTTAGGTGATGGTGCATTTTTCTCTCAAAATTCTACTGAATTATTTCAACAGTACTTCAAAAAAGATTAAAAATCACATTTTTAGATTCAAAAAGTAGGTTTATTTTCTATCTTATGTAAAAAGAAAGCCAAATTATCAAAACATCAATATCTAGAAAATGATCTGTTTTAACTCTTCTACAGTCAGTTCTGCTTGAGGGTTTGGCTAATGCAAATGCATGCAGTTTTTAATTTTCATACCTTTTTGCAGTAATTATTTTCCAATATTTTGATTTTTTTTCTTTAGTGGGAATGCTATTTCACTCTCACATCTGCTAATTAACTCAGTTATTCCTACTCTTTGGAAATGAGTGATTGTCTCCTAGATCTCGACTATGTTTTCCATACCAGAAACAGTCAACTTATCCTGTGAACCTAAAATCCCCCAAAAAGCATTAGAGGATATTAAAATTCATTTATCATTATATTTGCATTAAAAATGCTGTGCCTTACTTTTATCCAGGCTCATTCTCCATTGTATCATATGTGTATGAACTGCTGATGTCACGTGAAATGCTGAGTTTTGGCAAAGCCAATCTCCTGTTTCCAAGAGAGATGTTGGGGTTTAAGTTCTTAAGTTGGGAAGTTAAGTTCTATTTTCCAAACCACAAATGTATTGCAAAAACTAAAACATTCCTAGGTACAAATAATATTTAAACCTAGTCTGTTCTCTTATCCTATGACTGCAAATCTGTGCTCCAGAGTTAATCTGTGTTCCAGAATATGTTGGGATTAAAAACAAGCTCTGCTAATCATTGCAGAAATGTTCCCCCATTCGAAATATAACGTGCTTTAAAAATTACAATGCCAGAATCGTGCTAAGTGCACATGTTCTACCATTTCTTAACTGTTGTGAGTCACTTTTGAGTGGTTCGCTGCAGAAATATATGTGCAATTTTCAGTAGATGGAAATACCACTGCCATGTTACATAAATTAAAAATATTTCAGAATTCAGAGCTGAGTAGGACATGCTGGCTTCCCATACATTTACTGATAGAATTTATGTTTTCCTGTAAAGCATATTGGAGTAATCAAGGAAGAGCTCTAAAATATTAGGTATTCTTAATCCAAAATTATGGAGAGGAAGTACTGGAGTAGCATAGTAAAAAAAAAAGTCTTAAATCACAGGGCAGCAACATAAAGGATGCATATATTAACATTATATCCTCAGAAACACGTTTTCCAGATAGTTTCCAATTCTGCCATGGAAGTAGTGAAACATATTATTTCTATATTTACGTTGTGGTAATGGAAATTCTTCATCAAGGTTTTATGCTGATTAAATTTAGCTATTTTTCTAAAATATTTTTTCATGGAAAGTTTTACTTTTTTTGTCAATAAAGTTTATTTTTTGAAGAAAACATATTAAGCAAAACTTTCAGTGATTTTTTTCCCAACCTTTTATTGGAGCCATTTTCCTTAATTTTCTGATTATTACTTGTTATAAATATAAAAAATGAAGTAAGGTAACAGTAAGTAGTTATTTGGTTGAGCCCAAGTATATTCCTGTAAAATTGTTACATAATATAACATATTTTCATATGTTTCCATACATGAAAATTTTATTTTCCTAATTATTGGAAGTACTTTTTCTTAAAGTAAATGGGAAAAAACGTTTGACAATAAAAGGACTGGGGGACAAAATCTGCACTGTCCACACATGCTTAGAGGCACATTCCTGCTTAATCTCTTCAGTACATACAGAATAACTGATGTATATTAACTCCTCATATGTTAAATTATTAATAGGCTTAAGTACTTTCGGGTCTGGTCCATGGTTCTGATAAATGACATGAGTCCTTAAATACTTGTTTTGGGTTTTTTTCCTCTTTAAATTTGATATGTAATGTTCATAAATATAGCTCTCATGTTTCTTTAACATATTATGGTGCAGAGTTTTACCAGAACGTCTCTTTACATTCTTCATCTTGTAATTCATATCAAATTGCACTGAATAAATAATGCAAGCATATAGACTTCTGCTGCAAACTGACTAAAAGTCTATCAAACTCTGCCCTGTCTGATGCAATCAAAATTTCCTTGCTAAATCTGGTTCCCTCCCAAAGCTATTTATACATTTGCTAATGCCTCACTTTGTGTTACACCAGATAAGTCACTTTGCATTACAGTTGTGGAGTGTAACATGTCATAAATGGTGTAAGCAGGTGGGACATACTGGAAAGCAGTGACTAGAACATGATATTCTAAAAAAAATTGCAGTAAAATTCTTACCTTTTTTTTTTCAATTCATACATATATTTAATATACAGTCCTCAGTAGCATCCTTTGAAAATTAATGAAGAAGACCTCCTTTTGATTGCTGATATAAAGATTGTCAGAAACAAGCAGCATTTCAAGCCTGGTATACAGGGTGAAAGCTGTTAAAATATGTGAGTTCATGTATGATGGATTAGCCATGTTATTTTTACTGCCATAGGCCTGGCAGGAAATGTCTTGGATCTTACACTGGTTTGCCTTATTTCACATCACAGACTGGAAGACACACATCTGTATAAACCCTTGTACACTGGTGTAACAGGATTTCTCCTTACACACATAAAAACTCTTCACACAATTTCCTGTTGCAGACCAGTTTTATGTCAATGAGATCTTTGTGAACACGTGCTGCATGGCAGTGAAGCCCTCATAGACTTCTCTGCATAGCCATGTGCACTGTCAACTGCAGATGAATTTCAGTCAATTCAACATGTAAATGAATTCTACATGTCAATTCGACTGTAGATGAATTTCCACTTCCTTTCACTGCAATTAATTTAACCGAGATTAATTCACTTGAAAAAAAAAAATTCTGTGTCTCATGGTATGGCCTGAAGCAATGTAATTACCCACATTAATGATTGTGGGGCACCTCAAAGCCAGCAGGAAGATGCCTGTGTGAAACACATCTCTCTACCCTTGGCTAGCTGGCTTTGCTTCTGAGCTGGTCATGGGTAGAGTCCCACACTGGTGTGCTGGTGTCCATGGTCAACAGAGGCTTTTGTGGTTTTCACACGGAAAACATGTGAAGGTTATTAGGTAAGGGCCATCCTGGGTTTAGTAATAATCACTTTAAAACAATATTTATCTGGATAACATCCAGAATAAAGGCCTCTATTTTTAGAAGCTATTTCTACATGAAAGGGTATTCATAGTTGTATAAAATGTATTAGTGTGGCTTTAAAGCTTTGTTCACATTGAATAAGACCATAGAAGAAATTTTAAAAGTGAGTTCTGCACTGTTCTCTAAAATGTAATTGTTTGTATCTTAAAATTGAACAATTGAAAGATCTGGTTTTGTTAGAATGGAAAACTTAACTATTTCATGTGGAAGATGTTAGTTACTGATCAAAAAGTAGAATAGGACAGAGATAGTAAATTGGTTTTGGCATAGCTGATACTATATATGTGATTAAACCAACTGAGTAACACAGTGTGAAGGGCAAATGGGAGTAAAATGAAAGGTCATATCATTGTATCGATAAAATAAACTTGAAATTATGAAAATTTTATACATTATTCACCTATTTTTGTCTGATTACATTGATAATAACACCCCATTGAGGCCATGAAAAATATGTTTCTATTTCTTAGGTGTGAAATGTTTTATATTGTCTTTTAGAAGATCTAAAGGAGAAACTTCTAGCAAAAATAATTTTTGTACAACACAATTTTTTATCTCCAGCTGGAAAGGTATCTAATTTTTTTTTTCTGTCAGAAATGTTAGAGCTTCAGGAAATTTTAATGAGTCATAGGATTAATAGTTGCTTAAAATAAGATGACATCATGTGACAATCAAGTAGTTCTCTTTGTACCACATTCTCCCTCAATAAACATTTTAGCCCTTTGGAGTAAAAAAAAAGGGAAAGAAAGGGAGAGAGACAAAAAATATATGTTGCTGCCTGGGAGAAATTATTAATATAGATTAAATATCATTACACAGGCTACAGGGAATATGCAATCCAATGGAGATAAAATAGCTGCTATATTTATCAGCATTCTCTAGTGTTTTAAAATTTCTTAGCAAAGTCGCTGCTTATAAAAGGTGCAAGACTGACAGCACAAGAATATGAGGTCCTTTGTCTGTCTCCTGGAAAAGTACTGAGTAGGCAGCAAAGTCCTGGTTCTCTTTTCCTTTAAAATTATTTGTCATTTGTGTCACTGTTGAATTTACTGCGTGGTTTGCCTTTGATTGACAACAATAATTCACAGAGTATATGCCTTCCTGCAATGTGTCTCATTATATGTCAAAAGAGCAGGGAAGGCAACATTTAAAAAAAAACAACTGCCTGGTTTCTGTGGCTATTTTGTGTCTTCCAGCACTGGACCCGAGAAGGAACCTGATGCACTGAGGAACTCACTGAGCAAGCACAAATCAGTTCCGCAGCCCTCGTGACAGTGACAGAAACTGGCCCTTGAGTGCACTTCAGAGCCATGGACAGGGGTCCTGAGGCTGGGATCTCTGGAGGCAGCCTGGCAGCAAGGCTGCTGGAGGTCTGAGAGCCAGCAGAATGCTTACCAAAATGGACTGCCAGTGGTGGCAGTAGTTAGAGATGCCATTTAATCCTTGGAGTCTATTCAGATACTTCCTCATGAACCTACTGCACCCACAGTTTTCTCATGTGGACGTCTTTCTCCAAGGAAATGGGTTGAAAGTGCAAAGAGATCCCATAGATCAGGAGATAGATGATGAAAGTCTCCATTGCCTATGCCAAAAGTTTAATAGGCATCTTAAATGTTTCTACGATAAATGCTGATCTCCTGCCAGCTGGTGCACAGAGTGCAGTGTGTGCCAGCTGGGCTGGGTGCAACAGACAGTTACATCCCAGCATATATATATATATATATATATATATATATTTTACCCACTTCATGGTATTTTGCCTCAATTGCCAACGTTTTTGGAGTACGTGATTCATCTGCCAGCATTCCTGCTCCTTTGTGTGGTGTGAAGAAAAGATTCACACTTTTGTTAATATTCTAATTTCACACTCCAGAAGCACGTTCTTGTCACTAGTGATGCCCCAAAGGTTAAAAGCAATTGTAAGGAGTTGATGAGCTTTTGTTTCAAACCTGTAGAGAAGAATGCCAAATTCAGAAAAAGGGGAGTAAAAAGCATTGGGCTGTGGGTTAGCCAGTGCCAGAAGTGATGGGCTGCAGTTGTCAACCAAACCCTATAGATGCTTAGAGTGGAGCAGATGGCAAATTTCAATACATTCCACATTATGAGGAATGTGCTTTTTTTTTTTAATGAGTTGCTAAAAAATCTGCAATGAAAAATCGCAATAAGCAAATAAATCATCTGCCTGGATTGTCTGTCACCAGAGGAGCAGGAATGATTTGGCTGCACACTGAAGCAGTGCAGTAGCTGTTGCAAATTATTGATATTTTTTTTATAAGAGTTCAGAATGGACCACATGTCTTAAAAGTTCAACTAAGCTTGAATGAAATCCCAAGACGTAAGCTATACTTAGGCAGAATTTTCTTGCCTCAGGGACTCTTCAACTTCAACATGCTGATTGCTCCTGCAGCCTCTGACACTATTCCATCTGCTCCATCTGTTGTCGTCCAGTTAACACTGGGGGAGGTTACAGCTGTGCTCTAGTCTGCTAAAAGTGCTTTCCTAACCTGATTATAAGACTACTCAAAGCTACATGCAGCTGAATGCTCCTTCTGCTCCTTCTGTATTAAGCATCAGAAAAAAAAAAAGGAAGAAAAATAAAGAAAATACCTAGAAAAAATAAACAAACAAAACCAAAGAGTAGTTGCTCCCTGAACCTCTTTTCCTGTCAGATGAAGATCAGGACACTGCCTGAAATCATGAAATCTTCTCTGATTGCTGTGAAGAATATCATCTGAGATGGTAACCATTCTTTCTTTTCAGTTACGACCCTAAACTCTCTCATTCTTCAACATTACCAACAAAACTCACTTCCACCGTGTGTTTATTTCTTGGGAAAGGGGCATGGAGTGGAAAAGTCTTGCTCTGGTCTCTGCTTTTGATGTGCCATTCAGAATAGGACCAGACAGGTGATTAGATTAAGGGCTGAATTTATTTGAAGGCAGAGTCGAGGCAGTGGCATCTCTCTCTGGTCTGGTGTGTGCTCTGACCTTCCTCCCTGAGACACTGGGTGAGTCTGGGAGAAGATTGTCCAAACCCAGTGCAAGAAAGAAACTGGAAATTCAGGGCTGACTGTGTGCTTAACCTCCAAACACAAAGACAACCAATGTTTTAAAAATATTTGTTCTGGTTTTTATAATAGACCCTAAAACCTTTGGACTCCCAGCTCTCTACTAAAGCATCTGAACAATCACTAAGTGTCAGTAAATTCATAATACAACCGCAGTCACACAGCCCATCAAACCAGAGCCACCCCCATCCACTGCAGAGACATTGGGTGGGGTATTTCAAACCAATATTCTGTAAGCATTTGCTAATACTTCAATATTGTGACATGCTTAAAAGACCTTTGCACAGCTGATCCTAAATGCTTTTACAATATTCTGCACTTCAGTTAAACTCTCTGATATTTTAAGATATAAACTCAGCATGTTTTCTGAACTCCAGACAGTGACAGCCCCTTCTCTCACTTAGAGGCAATATCTTTCCCAACTAAAGGTTTTCATTTCAGTTGCCAAAACAAAAAACCAAAGCATGACAGAAACGCTTTGGTTTTGTCTCCCATATTTATTCTAACCTGCTTTTAAAGGGTTTAAAGGGAGTAAATGTTCAAGTGAGGAGGGAAAATGTGTTAATTGAAATATGGAGATTTTAAGCCAAATTTTAATTTACAACCAGGACACTAGCTTAGCTGAAAGCATAAAAGCATACTTGAATCTCTTTTTAAAGTAATTGCAAAAAATTACTTCCAGAAAGAAAAAACAGCTTTTAGTTACTCCAGGCTGTCATGGGTGTTATTATAGTGAATTAGAAAATATGTGAAGAAAAAAATCTCTTTTATGCAAAAATTCACCTCGAAGAAATTTAATGAGTGAGTGAGTGAATGTTCTTGCAAAGGTGCATTGAGGACTTTTGCATGAGTCTGCAATCTTGGGAGCAGAGAGCTGAGAGGGAGTAATCACAGATATGAGTACTTGTTAAGACTATCTTCACGATGCCAAAAGTTTAAGTGAGATTAGAATCAGTCCCTTTAGCTTTAAAGCATTTTGCTGAGCAGTTTTGGATCAAACCATATAGACTTATACCTTAATAAAAATCCACATATGTTATCTAACGCTTCAGGAGGAAGCACAGATATGTGATAAAACCAGAGCTACAGTATAACAGGCTGCTAAATGCATTCCCTAAATCTGGAGGAGTTTAGTTAAGAAGAAAAAGGCTTTGCATTCCAAGGAAATGAGATCCTACAGCTCTGTAAGGAAAAGTTTTAATTGGAAAGTCACATTCTTTGCCTCCCATGTAAATAAATCAAAGTACTTGAATATGGTCATGGCCTTTGTCTAGTTTAAGGACAACACCAGTCCAAGGTAATGCTGTGAAGAATAGAAATAGCCCAGTGGAATCAATCTTCACATGAATACAGGTGTAACACCATAGGCACAGAGGGTTCTCAAGCAGGGATTGAAGTGAACCTCATTATCTGTAGAACATTAATGCATGGGAAAAAATAAATGCACTTGTAATGCTGTATTTGATTGGGAGTAAAATTTTTGTAGGCTATAAAACCAGCTAAACAAAAAATAATCCCTCTTAGTGAAACTAAAAATGTGCTATGGCAGTTTTTATTGTTTCTTAATTAATTGCATTTTAACATGCAGTTACATAAATATCACCTGCCCCCATTGAAAGCAATGGTGATGTTTCTGTTGTCCTTGATATTTTCTCACTCCATTAAAAAAAATCCATCTGGTAGCTCTCCAATCACTTTAGAAAACAAGGAATAATGTCTTTTAATTATCATTGTACATGGAAATATATTGTTCTTATTTACTGTTTGCTTGGGTTCCACAATATAAAGTGCTGTACAAAGCCAGCAGAATACATTCCCAAATTTAAGATAAGCAGAAGAAGTAGGCACTAGAATAGATTTTTTTTTAATCATTCTCTGGAAACATGGAAGAAGATGTCTAAACTCCCACAGACACTCTTCTTTATCATTCCAGCTGTTTGGCTATTTGTTATGTAGTTGTGTCCTTGGTGACACCATTGGGAAATATATGATTTTTCCATATCTCTATTCCCAAAATATCCTAAATACATTAGGGAAAATCATTAATAAAGTGACACTTTGAAGCTTCTGAATTACATTTGTAAGAGGAACTTAGTTAATCTACTGTATCAAACTAGTCTGTACGCTGGAAAATGTCGTGCTTTTCATAGTCAGTTACACTTTCTCTTTGAGTCCCCATGGCTATACATTGACATATAAATGTTTTACTTAAAGAAACACTTAGAGAAGTTTATGTTACATTTCCCAGGAGCACGAGCTATCCTATCAAATCATGACTCATTTCACTTAGCTCTATAAACTTTAGGGATGAAGCCTAAATGAGTGCTTCAATATTCTTCCATAGCCATCAGACAGAGGCTGACTCCAGCAAGGTAGGCAGAACTTTTATAGGAACTTGCACCTAAATCTCACATATCTAAATATAAAAGAACATCATCCCTGTTACTAGTGTAATATAAAACCCTGTGTTTGGTGTGTTTGGTCTAAGAGCAAAAAACATCTTGTTATAAGGTGAGCAAATAGCAAACATTTCCCTTGAACCTAAGAAACACAGCCACCTGAGCTTTTGAAATCAGAAATTATTTCTCTGAGGAGCCCTCAAGAAGCAGTATTTCCCCACTCATAAGCACTGAGTCTATGTGTGAAGGAACAAGAACTTTATTATGGAATTTAGAAAAACTACATGAATTATAACTAAGTGTACTCTGTAGTAGCTTTGTCAGCAGTGTATAATCACAATGTATTTCCATTCTCGTGGTCATGTGACAGGAAATCACCCTTAATTATAAACCTTTTTTTTTTTTTAGAGTTTGTCTACACAACCAGATACTCTAGTTCCTCAGTTCATGGTGGGCACTGGATCCTCACTGTCTGAGTTGTGTGGATGTAGTTTGGGAATTTGGGATTTCTTTGGCAGTAAAGCAACCAGAGCAAGTGACACAAATCTTACACGCAGTCTATGTCAGGGACCCCATCACACCCGCAGGGCTGCACCTTTACCCTCAATGGTCTTTGGAGACAGAAAGTCCTGCAGACTCCAGGACTTGCAAAATGTACCAATGCAAGAAAAAAATAAGTTGAGTGCTCTGCAACACAACTCAATTCATGTTCAAACTGAATTTCATTTTAAAAAAAAATTCCACATCTACTCTCAGGAAAAAAAAAAAAAATCACTGTGTCTCAAGGCAATGTGATTACTCCCTGGACAACAATACCCCAGACCCAATTTGCAAGGGACTAGCTCTGATCAGCAAAAGTGTTTTCTGCTCTTTAACAGTTAGCTGAGGGCTGTGGTTAACTCCTTGGGTGGGATGCATTTTGCAGTAGGGGTGCTACCTAAGGATATTAAACCCTGTATGCAATGTGTTGGTAGAGTGTTTCCAGTGTCCTGAGGTGCAGAAAGATAGATCTGTCCTCAATTCTTTACACTGTGCTGCCCAATGGTGTTATTTTTACTGTTTGGCTACATAAAATAGCTGAGGAATTCAACAAGCAATGGTGCTAATCCTCCATCAGGTGATCAGTTTGGCAATCAAAATCCTCACAAATGTACATCAGTAACAGGACTTTTAGGTGGAGGTAATAAGGATGTACTGCTTCTCTAAAGCAAAAATTATTCTCATTTTCTCTTATTTCACTTATGATTCCTAATCAGTTCTGAATTTCACCCTGTTTATGATGATTCCCAAAATTTCTTGGAAATTATCAGGAAGAAAATTCCTCAAAACAAGATCTCTTTGGAAGCTGGTCAAAGTCTCTCACTCATACTGGGATGTGGCAGAAAACATGTACTATATGGAGTTCTAACTAAGAGAAGCTATGGAGATAAAAACCTGATGAATATGGTTTTCCACCAAAAAATTCTGTTTCAGAAACACTGGGATGTTCTGGATAAAACATTTAATTTCAATGTTCATTATTTCTAATGGAGTTTTAAATGGTATTAAATTTTTCTTTATTTTTGTTTTAATAGAATCATGGAATGGTTTGGGTTGGAAGGTACCTTAAAGCTCATCTCCTTGCAACGCCCCTGCCATGGGCAGGGACATGTCCCACTGGACCACTCTGCTCAAAGCCCCATCCAACCTGGCCTTGAACACTTCCAGAGGTGGGGCATCCACCAATTCTCTAGAAAAACTGTTCCAGTGTTTCATTACCCTCAGAGTAAAAAAAAAAAATTTAAGTGCAGATGGCTTTAAAATCAAGTTTCCAGAGAAGAGAAACCTCCCACCATCCCAATCCTACCAGTTTTATGCCAGTGCCTATTTTTAGTTGGCTTTCTTTTAATCATTATATTTTAATTTCACTGAAACATCAATTATTTAAATTTTTAAAGATTGATTTTAAAATGTATCACTGCATGCTACGTTCACAGTAACAACATGAACCATCTTGACACCAACAAAAGAAAACATTCTGATGAATCATAGAACTCTTTAAAACGAAATGTTTTTCAATTCTTCTTCCTCATAAATTTAGAAATTGATGTAGTGTACTGAGTTTTAGGAGAAGTGTGAAAATGTCAGACTCTTTCACTGGAAGCAAAATTGTTAACAATGATCTTAATAGGCAGAGACAGCAGTTTGCTCTCTGTCCACCCACCGGTGGGAGTCCATTCCCTTGCAGAGGGCACTGCTTCCCAGCCTCAGGTGGAAGAGAATTGAGTTGCCTTGCTGAAGTCAGGGTTGTGCAATATACCAGTGTCCCAGTGCACATTCTTGTCACTCACCATGGATCTGTAATCAGAAGGTTTAATATAGTGTAACTAAAGGGCACAGCACCTTCTTTGGAAACTGTCTGTGCTGGGAAGGCTGAAGGAGTTGAGGCTGGTATATAAACTACAAGTGAGAAATTATTCTCACAGCCATTGGGATGGGAGGCATTTTAGAAGGATAATCAAAACAGTTAAATGATAGTGAGTTCTTGGAGGATGTTCAGCTCTGTGCAGAGGCACCACATTATGCTTAAAATGGTCCCTTAGATTTTATAAGCCACATAGAACAGCAAAAAGGTAGCCAGGAGGAAGAACTTTTGGGATGGGAGCTTGAAACACAGGGAGATGAAGGTTATATATGAGGTTTCTTTCAGCAATAGGAGCTGTCATGACTTACCCCAGAAGAAGCTGAAGGGAACAGACAGCCCCATGGCATGGGAACGAACCTCAGTGCAGCAGGTAGGTGCACATCTGGGCAGGAGTACAGTCCTTGGGCTCAAGGACACTGAAACTCATTAATGTTTGTAGAGACTGATGAGCCATCAGGAAGGCTGCACTACAGCCTCTCTTAGCCAGTTTTAGGCAGAGTAGATATTGCTCAGTGTTATTATCCCATTAGTGGAAGATGCCGCTGCATGAATTAAGGTGCAAATGAGATCGTGTGCCAAAGGCAGTAATACAGATTTTATTTAACAGCCAGTGTGAGGTAGAGAGCTAGATAGAAATAGAAAAGAGGGACAGGGAGCGGGGAGAAAGAGAGAAAGAGAGAGAGAGAAATTAGTCAGAAGATAGTGAATCCAGCAGTGAATCCAGCAGTGTTCTGTTCTTTCTTCACCCTGAGATTCCCGGTGCAGGGGTGGGGCCCAGAGTAATTTTTCTGCAGGCCCCACCTTTATATAGTCCAGGTTCCAGGTATCCACAGGGCACAGATGCCATTCCCATAACTTGGGGTGATATGTGTATTAGCAGCTGCTTCCCTTCCCACAGTTTGTCACAGCGGGAATTTTTGTCTGGATGCCTTAGCAGAGTGGGTCAGGGCACGGTGCTAACAGTGCCAAGGTTGTGGGTTTGATCCCCATCCATTTAAGAGTTAGACTTAGTGATATTTGTGTGTCCCTTCCAACTCAGAATACTCGGTGATTCTTTGATTAACCAGGATGTGCTAAGCAGACCTTACCATCAGGGCTGAAATAAGCACTTTCCTGTTGCAAATTCCTCCTTTCCATGCTTATCTCAAGCAAATACTCTGTGGTGGCTTAGTTACTTCTAAGTTGGCAACTTACTTTTATGGCCTTGACACTGCCTTGAGACAGACAGCTGTATCTTGTAATACACTCAGTTCTTGTGATAAATTTTTATATGTTGTCACTAAGTGTAGGAAAATGCCTGCTTGGCTCCACCTCAGTGGAGGCAGCATTCCAGGTGGTCCCTGTGGCAGACCAACTCTGATGGCTTTAAAAGTGCTCTAGAATTCCTTCAGAGGAAAAAATTGATATTTAAGTGGAAAATAGTGATTATTTCTCCCATCTATCCTTTTCTACCTAATGTAAGCTTTCTGAAATAAAAGTAAATTCATAAATCTTGACTAAAATAACACCTAGGCTTCTAAAATGTTTCTCCTGCTAGTTAGTCACTTTAGGCAATAGAAAAAAAAAAGGAGTTCCATTCTCTCAAAAGAAAGTGCACTTGCTGCAGAGTTCTTATTGTTCCTGCCTGAAAGAATCATACTAATTTTAAAATAAAGCACACAGGGGATCCATAAACTTTCAAAGTATGTAATATATTTCAGAAATACTGTTCATAAGCTCTGTTTTTTTGAAAAGCAATATTTGTAAGCTCAAGATCATTCCGCACATTGCTCCTAACTCTCTCTAGCACTCACCACAAAATCCAAAGGAAGAATCCAAAAATCTGTGCAAACATCAGCCTAGGATTGATCTCTGCCATCAGTTCAGCAGAACAGAAATATTGCAATTCCTTTTCTTCTATTCCTGTGGCTCAGTGATCCAATTTATGTAACCTATTTTAAGATGACCAGCGAAGGAAGTTTTTCTTCTGGTTTTGGAGAAAATTCATAGCAGAATACAGTAACAACTGGGTAGATACAAGCCATGGTTATGTTTTAAAAGTGCATGGGCTATAAAGAAGACTGTAAATTTTGTGTACTGGTTATATCATGGGAGAAGGCTGGTAAATTGAAAACACTTCATTGTGAGTTTATTGTGTAGAAATAATCCTTTGCCAGGCAGCGAAGCTTCTCCTGTGCTTTGAGATCCACAGTAGAGAAGGACTCTCCATAAATATGAAGCCTCTTCTGCTGTGCTCATTTTTAAATAAAATCCTGAGGATGGTTTATGCCTCATTTGCTGTACCACGGGAGAATGGGCTAAAGAGGTTCAGGAAGAGGCCAGTCCATGCTTGACTTCAGTGCTACATTATTTTCGTCTTCTGCTTTGTCCTTTGAAATGTGACACGTTGTAGCATGGCCAGAGAAAGGCATGGCTTCCCTCGGGGGTCCTCTCTGTGAGCCTGCACGGGTGGGAACTGATGCTGAGAAAATCCCAGTTTGACAGGGAAGTCTCACAGAAGCAAAGAGAGAATAGAGATTTCTGGTTGGGGGTTAATGCATTTCTGCACCCAAGCAAATTATTCTATATGAGGAAAAGAGTTTCAGTTTACCTGTAAACATGTAGGGAAGTTAAATTAGAACTTTCAGTAGCCTTCTCATTGCACTTAGCTGGGTGCCAGCACAGAGGTTGGATCTTTGGTTGGATCTTTGGGATATTTCTCAAAACCTGTAGCTGTTTGCAAATTGCCGATAGAATCCTCCTGGGTCATTCAGTACTTAAAGATGAGCACAAAGGTGCTCTGGGCTTCTCGGAATGTTTTTAACAATGTGTCAGAGAAGCCTAACACCTGTGCTCAGCTTTTCTTTTGTTTCTGTATTATTTTTTATTTTGTCTTTATTAAAACCTTTACTTTACAAAACACACATGAAAAACCGTCTGGCAAAATTATCTTAAGCCATTCTGCCAGGGTGACAGGTGACACCCTCAGAATCTGATACATTTACATACTAACACTCTGGCCAGGTGGAAAACTGCATCAGGAGGCGTCAAGCCACACTTTTGAATTCCACAGCAGGAATACTCTGGCATGGGTAGGAGATTACTATGAGCCATCAAGGCATGCAGCCTTTTCCGAAGAGCAGGGAGAGAGTACCTGACTCTGGTGTCAGGACCATGGGTGGTACAGTTTTACAGTGGCCAGAGTGTAATAAGACCCCTGAAGATGTATCAGGTCTGAGGGTTGACTTGCAGACTCCCAGAGTGGCTTATTAATAGAGAGACAAATTCTCTGGATATGCTTTGTTAAAAACAAAACAAAACAAAACAAACAAAACAAAACAAAAAAACAACAACAACAAAAAAGAAAAACCTTAATAATGACAAAAATAACAAACATTACCAAACAAAAGAAATATCAACTGAACACAGTGCAGATACTGTACTGGCTAAGGCACTCCAAAAAAAGCACCTGAGCACCTCTGTGCTTCTTTTTAAGTATACTCTGATCAAGGAGGGACAATTTGGCTTGCTGCTGAGTGAAACAGCTACGGGTTTTGAGAAATAATTCCAAAGCCCAACCAGAGCCCCTCTGCTGGCACTAGGCCAATGCCAATGAGCAAAGAATGGAGAGTTCTGGTGCCTCTTTATAAAAGTCAGGGGTAAATCTGAACCTCCTTTTTGTTATTTGGAAACACCTGTTCAGGTGTGGGGCTGCCCTCACACCATGGCAACTCCTGCACCCTCTACACTGCAATGGGTGTAGTCTGCTTAAGGATACAATCCTCTTGCTATTCAGTTCCAGGATTCCTGCTGAATCCAGCACTGAGTTTTGAATTGTGATGGAAATAGCCATCACAGAAAAAATAGTCATCTCTTCCTGGAACTTTAATCAGCTCAGTCTTAATTATGGTACATCTGTTGTTACTAGATTATTTGCTAACACACACATGCCTGCACACTCTCTGGTAAAGGACATGCTGGCATTTCTCTGAGATGTCGAGAGAGAGACAGTGTGTGCAGGCTGAGCCATTCTAACGACATTGTTCTTTTAACACCCTGCATTATCATCAGGGATTGTGAACAGAGAAGGTCAAACCCACAGGTTATTCAGCCTTATGGCTGCTCTGATTTAGAATGGTTTTTTAATGCTTCATTGCAGAAACAAAAGGAAATTCCTGCAAGAGTGTTCAACTGGCCATTCCGTATCATTTTGTCCATTCAAAATACTGATTTAATTCAAGACGTTAGATGTGGATTGCTCACTGATGAATTTTATTCCTATACACATCTCATCCTAAGGCTTCTGCTCTGTTTAATTTGCAGTGAGTAGGTAGATTACCTTTTATTATTTACTCTAAGTCATAGATTTTTATTATCAGATGCCAGTGTAGCTGGCTTGTTTTGTGCTTTACGCAAATACTGAAACAATTCAGCATGGAAATTCAATCAAAGTGTAATTTCACCAAGAAAATTTCTCCAGTGTTGCACTCAGCTTATATTATTCAGTTATTTTATTATATACTATAAATATACAACCACCTACAGATCAGTAAGAATATCTTGGGAAACCCTTAGATATTCTAACCCTGAATTCCTGTAAGATGGTTCCTGGCTTTCTATGTTAGGCTTCCAAAAGAAATACTCAATTTTAGCAAAACAAAAATGGTTGGAGACAAAATGTCAAGTACCACAATTTATTGTAAATGTTCCCTGCAACTCATTTCTGTGTAGCACTTTCAGTCAGGAGCCTGAGGAGGCCAATTTAGACTCAACTGAATGCTAAAGGAGTGACTAGAAAATTGCAAACCTCTCATTAATCTGCTGTGCTTACTTCCCCACTGAAACCATCTTCCAAATTCTGCATATGCTCATAACTTAAAATAGATCTGGAAATGGTGAAATACTACAAGTCCAGTGATGAATGTGTTCCCAGGTGTGCTCAGATCTTCTGAACTTCTCTGTTTACAAAGAAGTCAGCAGCATTATTTAACAAAATATAAATCAGTGCTGCCTTTCCCCCTAATAACTCTAAAAAGACAAAGCCTGTTTCATACAACCACCATAATCATGAGCTTATTACTTATGGAAAATAAATGCTTGGCCTGTGCTTGGCACTGATCCTTTTCCAAGGTGATAAAGGGTAAAGCTACTTAAGGGATTGATCTACTAGACAGAAAATCAGCTCTTGCCTGTACGCCAGGAGAAGTCCTGTTAGCAAAACTCTGCACAACTCCTAGTTGGTGGCAATGATTCAGAATTAAACTTGCATAAATAATAGAGGATTCATTGTGGGATAAACCAGAATATGTGGCTTGACTTCAGAGTAAAGGAGGAAATGCTTCATTTATGGGTTATGAGCCTTAAATATAAACTATTTTCCCCCTAATTTTTGTTAATTTAAATTTGAAAAAATTGTGTTCAAAAAAGCCATTCATTTCATAGATGTAAAAAAACCTTACTTGAAAATTAATTTTAACATTTTTCATATCCTGTTGTTTTAACAGACCCTATCTACTGAAGTATTCAAAATAGCATTTTTAGAAGCCCTTTATTTGGTGGAGAAAATACATTGCCTTCTACTCTGATTCATTGTTCTCGAAAAGCTTTCACTGGCAGAGGAGAGAAGGAGATCACAGTGGGTTTTTTCTTCTACTTATCTTTCACGGATCTAAGGCTGCCTGAAGTGGCCAAGTCCAGCTGGGTTATGGCTGGGTGGCAGGGAGCAGGTGCCTGAGCTCGTCCTGCCTCTCAGAGCTGTGACTCTATCCTGCTTCCAGACATTTCCATGGAGCATCACCCTTAGGGGCCATTGACTGGGCTGTGGCTGAGTCCAGCATGGAGAATTCACCTGTCAGAGAATCAGAACCTGTCAGAGAATCAGTATTTTAAGCCCAACTCTATAAGCACTTCTGCTTAATTCTAACTGTAAGAATACAAGAACCAGTCACCAGTCATAACCTCTTCTTGCTGTAAAAGCAGCTGGTGGTATCACTCCCATTATTTCCTGTGTGACTGTGTTGCTTTCCTGAATGATTGTTTATAAGCTTCAATTAAAAAAAAAACCAAACAAACCAACAAAACAAAAACAACAACAACAACAAACCCCAAAAAACCAACCAAAAAAAGGGTCAGAATTTTTCGCCTGATTTTTACTGAGACTCCTTTTTTGTGCTTTGCCTAGAATATCTTTAATTTGAAAAATGTTAATGTTTCACCATATTCAGCATTACTGTTTTTTACAGCCTAATGAATTAGGCTTTGACACACATCCTGATAACTGTCCAACACATCATCTTTCTTCTTTATATCCCATTACTCCTAATTACTGTTTTTGTGCATCAAATACTCAACATCTCTGTGATTTAATAAAGCAATTAATATTGCACATTACTGCCAACACTTTTTTTTAACTTTTTGTCTCTCTGTGTATCTGAAAGCATTTTTGTCACTGTGTGTCAAGCCACTGCATGAGTATTTGCACTACAAAATACCAACAGAAAGGACAAGTTCATGGAGACATTCAACATAACACATCAAGTCTTCTGCCAACCTGTTGCAGGACTTCAGACTTTCCTAATAATACACAATCCATAAAAAATTTTACATCTGCATTCATACCTGAACATCAGCAATAAGGTGTGAGTGTAAAGTATGATACAGCAGTCTGGACTTTTAGAGTTCATTGAAACCAGCTGAGTTCTCTAATACAGAACAGCTGAGCATTTGTTCCTGCCCTATGTTACAGAGAAAAAGAATCAATTTTTTATGGAGACTAATTAAGTTGCCAGGACACCCTTGAAGTTACTTAATATTTAATAAGATTACAATTTTGTTTATTGAATATTTATATCAATATTTACACTAATTATATTTAACAGTTATTAAATAACCTTTCAGCAATTATTTGTACAGCTAGTAGGTAGAGCTCTTTTTAATAACCTGGGAAGGAGCAAGGTATGGAGCTTTGTGCATTATTGCTCCCACAGCACAGACATGGTGTAAAAAGTGCAGTTTATTGCTGCAAGAAATCTTGTTGACCAAATGTAGAATGCAGTTTTCATTAAAGCCAGAAATGAAACTTCTAACATCAGGTCCTGGGCAGCATCCTCTGCGAATTGGTATTGATCTTGGATACCCCATAACCCTCTGCCTCCCTGGATAGGCTGTAATGTACAGGCCACTTTCAGTTACCGGGGTCTAAATTCGCTCTGCAAGGCAATTAACAAAAAGCTAGTGATCTGGTTTATAAATTATATCTCATCTAAAAAGTACAGGCACGATTGCCAAAGATACATCTGGGTTAGGCACAGGTTCAAGGTGTTTCATCAGTCCTTGTGCACAGAGGCATGAGAGAAGAGTGGGAGCAGCATTTCAGGCAGAGGTTCCTCTGGCCAGCAGGACCTTGCTGCTTTTCCAGTTCAGCTGGGGACCCAAAACAATGAATAGGGATGGTAGCTCTGGTTTACATAATTACTCTTTGCAAACTCCTCAATAGATATCCTGGGTTTGTAGACCACAGTTCAAACAAAGAGAACGAAGAAAACAAAACCAAAAAACCCACACTAAAAAGCCCCTAAGATTGATGCACCAAACTGTTGAAAGCAAGTCAGCTTGGACTGGGGCTAGAGGTGCAGAGCTGTAAACCACAAAACCCTGCCTTGGAGATAGACATTATCTGAGATATACACCGAGATATTGAACCCCCTCGGAAGGGTCCTGAAGCCCTTCTTGTCCTCCAGCTCTCCACCTCCCCATTTCACACTCGCAGAATATTCCAGGGGCAAGAGGGCTCCCACAGGTCTCCTTTCTCAAGGCCTGTGTGTCATCAAGGGTACTCTGCTGTCAGTATTGGAAAACCAAATTACAGCTGTGACAAATGGGAAAAGTCAGGTCCTTGCTGTCCAAAGACATTTGAGAAGGGGGGAGGCTGCACCTTTTTCACTCCCAGAGCACAACATTCTTTGGCAGAAGATGGAGGAATAAATCCCATGTTAACATGTGGCCAGAATTTTATGAACCACGTGCAAATGTATCAATTTCTAAGGGTCCAGCCCTTGAAGATTGGCTTAAGATAATTTTAGTGGGACTGCTCTTCAGAAGTTTTTTGTAAAACAAAAGGTTTAATAAATGTAAAATAACGAACATTATGGAAAACAAAAGAAAAGCCCTGCCTAGGTGTCCAAGAAAACCTCTGACATCCTGCTAGAAATCCTCTAAAAATCCTCTTACTTCCTTTGTGCTCCTTCCTAAATACTGAATGTTTTAGGCGGGACAATCCGGCTTGCTGCCAATAGAGAGAGGTTCAGGATTTGAAGAATGGTGACAAGGTCCAATAGGTGCTAATCTCTTGGGACTGAGCCAATCCCTGTCAGAAGAACAAAGAAGTTTCTGGGTTCTTTACCTTATAAGAAATGCAAGGGATAAGTCTTAAACTTTTCACTATATGGAAAATACTTGCTGGGTGTGGCAAATGTATTCCTACACACAGGCTCTCAAGAGCAGGTCCTGCTATCTGCATTTTCTGCATCTGGTACTTCAGGATCCTGCTCAGTGGCTGCAGCAGTTCAGTGCTAATGCACAAATGATGAACTGCACACAAGGTTGGATAACCAGGAGTCGTTTTGGATGGTGGGAGCACACTCAGCATATGCCTTCAAGCACGTTTGATGACAGGCTACTGTGATGGAATGTTAATCAGCATATTTGTTTCTGTAGTATTTGCAAAAGCATCCTCCAAGAGGTTTCTCCTTTATTGACCTGACATTTCCAGCATCCAATACAAATTGAGAATGGTTATATTAATAAAAATTAAGCTCAGAACAATATGATAGATTTATTGAATTTCTACATGGTAATTAACTGATATCTTTTGGTGATAGACCTTATATATTTTAACACTCTTGCCTACTATCCATAATTTCTTTAATATGAGACTATTTGATTTTGCCAGTTAAGTATTTTTCTGTATTTGTACAGGCTATGTCAATTCCTAAAATAATAAGAGCAGTGTTCGCCATGGTGTGATGCTTGTCTGAATCCGTGATAAAAAAGTTAGAAATATTTTTGCGCTTACGTATTAAAGCAACTCAGAATAAAAGCAAAACTCCCAGTGGTAATTTAAGTAACAATGACTAGGTGGCTGATTGATACATAAATTAATTATGTGAGCCTAGCTGTGGTATGTCAATTAACAGCTCATGGCTTAAACTTTTAAAATGTAAATCTTCTTACTTTCTCTATTCAGTTAAATAAGGAATATAGAGATGAAATTCTGTATGAATGGTCATGAATAATAGCAAAAACTATATTCCAATTAAAAAGTCAGTAACCAAATGAATCTGACAGATACCAATCAAGCAGTGGTAGCTCTTTTCTAGCAATTTAGTTCCTTAGGGTCTTCAGGCACGTTAAATTTACATTAAATCCAGGCAACTCATAAAGAATCTGGTGGAATAAATTAAGAAAAACCAATAAAAAGTTAATCAAATATTGCATTCTGAAGGCTAAACAAAACTGCAGTTATGCACCTGTGTGCCTCTAACAGTGTGTCTACAAGGAGCTGCTATTGCAAAACACAGTTAGAATTATACATTAGAACACGATTATTATTCTGTGTTATCTTCCCAGCTTCCATTGAAGCTCAGAGTGTAGGCAGAAGCACAGGAGAGAGAAGTGCATCTGAGCCCTGCTTATGATTTTGGTCACTGCTGCTAAAGCTCCTCTGGAAGCAGAGTGGAGTGGTCACAGTGAGGAGAAGGGTCAGTAGCCATTAGAAAGACCACAATAAAAGGAGCAAATCCTGGCGCCCTCTGCAATGCTGATGTCCTACACACTGAAACATTGTCATGCACAAGTACACTTGGCTGAATTGGCAGGGACTCAAGAAGTAAAAGGCTGATTTAAACCAAAATTGAGTAAATACTGAAGTTCAGAGTGTGAATATTTTCTTCTTTTTTTTTTTTCTTTTTTTTTTTTTTCTTTTTTTTTCCCTCTAGTTTCTTTCAAAACTTTGTTTTCTTTTAAAACAAAATCCAATCTTTATTAGGATACTGGATTTAGAATTTTATGACCTCTGAATTCTATGCAGTTTTTTGCTAAAATTTTCTCCCCAGAATGAGTAACTATGCTCCAATATCTGGGGTTTTTTTCAGAAAATTGTACTTTAACAGGGTGCAGGGAAAAATTAGGAGAATAATTTTTAAGTCCTCTCTGTGTCTGAAGCATCTTGTAAATCCTGTACTAGCAGACAAATGAAGTATGTCTTCTCCAACTCCTGGCAGAGTGCTTGATAAAACAGCAATAAACTTAATTGTCTTTGCATAGCACTGATACAAAGAATGAAAAATATGTTCCCAAGTATGGCTCCCATTTTGCAGTGAGTTACTTATGCATTCTTCTTCATTCTGTATGCTGTATAATCAGGACCTGCATCTTGGAATTCACAGCAACTCTCCTCTGTGCTAAACATTTATGAGATTTATTGCTATTTTTATAGATATGGTAAGTAAATATAAACTGGGAAAGTGTCATAAAGTATAAAACTCATCAACAGATGCTGATTAAGGAGAATTGTTACATAAGTTATTGTCCTAGGGTGACTTTATGATCCTTGTATCTCCAATTGTCTGTTCTGCTTGTGGTGAATTGTATCTCCATTTGTCTGTTTAGCCCAGAAATAAGTTTTGCACCTTTAAAACTAGATCTGAGAGTGAAGGAGGGGGGAGAAGGAAGAGTAGTGGAATGTCTGAGGCAGCTGTATTCAAAAACATAGAGATAAGAGCTTCAGCTTTCCTCCTCACAGACCATATTGTCTGCAGCACAGACAGAGCTCTCCTTTGCTTTTAGTTAGTTTTTAGCTAGCTGAGGAAGAGAAGTTCCCCTGACTGTGGTTTTTCTTTTTCTTGGAACTGTTTAAACCTGTTCTGGACTGAAAACCCAGAAAAACACCTGGAGCTCACACCTGTGGCCCACCAGGCCCAGGACATGGCATTTTCCAGAGCGAGACGGACTGATAAGAGACTGAGTGAGCCAAGTACACCCCATGGCAAGGACTTTCTGAATATGCCATCACTTCAGAACAGTGAGAAGTTCCACTGTATAACATTATTCATTTTTTATGCTTGTGGGCACTATGCATGTTAAATAAACAGGGGTTTTTTTTCCATTTTTCTCCAAGGAAATCTTTTCCCAAAAGAGTAGTGGGAAGGGCCACTTGAATCTGCTTTCTAGAGGGACCCCTTTGGACGTTTTCTCCCAAACTTGCCCTAAACCATGACAGGTATATATATATATATTTTCATTAAAATTTAGCTTTGCTGGCTTATTAAGAAAAGGTTCATATGAGAAAGGTATGACACAGGAAATGGTGGAAGAAGGAATAGTGGACACCAATGGAAACATATAGTTTGAAAAACCTTTACATCCTACCATTGTTCCCTAGAAAATAGTGAAAGAGGAATATTTCAAAAAGTTGTGTAATTTGACCTACTGTTATGAATAAGATTTTTATTATTGCCAAAATTGTGACCAGGCTCATTGGAAGCAAATTTTTCATTGTATCATAGATTGGTTTGGATTGGAAAGGACCTTAAAGGTCATCTTGTTCCAACCCCCCTGCGGTTTTCTCAAAGCCCTGTCCAAATGGACTTGAAGTCTTCCAGGGCTGGGGTATCCACAACTTCTCTGGGAAACCTGTTCCGAGATTTCAGCAGCCAAGAAACTAAACTTCACTTAGCTACTTCAACTTCATACAACTCTTTACAACTCTCTTTATACAGCTCTCATCCCACAACATGTCAGGAGCTGAAAGAAGGAGGCAGACCTTCACACCATGTAGAGAATGATGGAGACATTCAGAAGGTAGAATGGGAGATGCTTTTGAAGGTATCAGGCTTTGCGGCCAAGGCCAAAGGGAGTTTGTTGAATGAATCCTACTAGCCCATAGATAGATTGTTTAATTGCATTTATCCACCATGTTTCATGCCTTCACCATGAGGAAGGGTGGCTGTGACCCAAAATGTGGAGCAGGGTAGGAAAATTCACTTAGAAAATTCCTGTTCCGTGAGCTTTGGTGAGCTGAGCTGCCACAGAAGATGGCTGCCTTTGAAGTCAACTGCAGAAGAGCTAATTCCTGTGTCTCCAGAAAGAGCCTGTGTTTCTGCAGCCAAGCTGGTAAGCTGTGGCTGCCACAGGCTGTGGGTTTGCTGCAGTAAGAGCTACACATTCAGCTATAAAATTAACCTAATTGCTGTTGGACAGAGGCATTAAATACACAGTGAGTTCGTTTCCTGCAGAAGCGAATAATTGCCATGTGCAATTTTACACTTAGAGGGTCAGATTTTGCTGTGTGAAAATCACACAGTTCAAAAGCAATTGGCTTTTCTCTAACACAGAACAATTTGGTTCCAATGTGTGATAACATAACCAGCAGCACTTCACTGCAGCACTGACTCAGCTGCAGTATTCCTTGGGTTCTGGTCAGTATAAATCTATAGCTCAGGGCTTGATCCAAAGCCATGTTTCTGTCACTGTTTCCAACAGGCTCTAAATCAGGAGCTAAAAAAGAAACCCGTTGTGGAAAACCAGAGAGCTGAGCCTATGTCCTACACAATTCAGCTGACTATTCCTGTGCTCAGCAGCTGATAGTTTAGGGCTGCAGTATTGATTTGTGTTACTGTACTTTATAGCTAGTATGTTACAAGATAATTTTGTGCTACTCAGCATCTGCTTTCTCCTTGGGAAGTTTTGTAAAGAATTTTGCTGACTATAAAGAATTGACTTTTTCTTTTTTTTTTTTTTTTTTTTAAACCAGCTGAACACATTCTTTATACCCTGCCCTTCCAAAGCATAGCATGACAGATACAGTTAAGATGATTATACTGTACACTTACATGTGCTTCTCTGCTTACATGAGAACAGTTGAAGTACAGCTCAGCATCTTTGTTCAGTCTTCTCTCACTTACTTGGAGCCAACATTACTGTGATAGATTATTGTTCTCCTAGGGTAGGCTATGTTTTGGCTCCTGTCCAAAAAATGATATAAAATATATATACACATTTTTACAGATGAGTATTATTTTCTTCTTGCATTTACTTGTACTTTCAAATGGGAAACAACGGGGACTGGCTATAGGAAAAAGGGTAGATAATTAGTTCAATAAATAAATGTATAAGTAGCTCAAAAATAAGAAAAAAATTAAGTATTACCATGAATAAAATTTCAGATTTCAGATGGAATTTGTTGATTTAGGTGTCTATAAATAACTGAGAAGAGATATCAAATACTGATACCTTATATCTTTTCACCAAATCAATATAGGCAAGACTTTGAGTACCTATGATTTGGCTGTGCTTCCCTTTGGGGGTCATTTAGGAGCAGCCAGTGTGTGATGGATGGCAGGCAATGAAATGGGTCTTTACACAGCTTAACACCAGCCACTGCAATGTGCAGGGCTAATTTCAGGGAAGAATGGGGGAAATAAGTTGCATCATTTCAAGTCCTGACATAAATTCTTTTCCTTTTCTTCAAAGCAAAGGAGCTCTGACCCCATTTGTTTCTGGACTGAGCAGTTTTGTGCTGGCTTTGAGTGAGACTGTGCTTCATTGCACATTGCTTTGTACACTTTTGTGCCTGCACTATGCAGCAAGACATAAACCTCATCCTCCAGCTTAGTCACTGAATTAAAAGCAATAGAGATGTGAAAAGTAGATGCTCAGTCAAAGTGAGAAGAGGAAATGAAAGCATGGATGCTTCTTATAAAGGTCAACCCAGGCTGTGTCTCAGAGGCAGGGGCAATGATAGATGCTTTTTAATGAACCCTGAATGTATTGCTCATGATGGTTCTTATAGAGGTATTGTATCTACCTTGCTCTATATTTGTTCTTATCGGGGTTTATGGCAGAAAAAGCCCTGTTTTATTCTTCAGGGAGTGCCACATGGTGGTAGGGCTGAGAGAAGGGCAGAATTATGGTGCCAAAGATTACAAAGCCTAAATCATCTCTGAACATGAACTCTCACAGCTGAGATTTCTGGAGTAGAAGCGTTCTGATTTATGCCCATTGAAGTTCTGTCCCTTTTAGCTGGGAACACACCCAAAGGCTAGAACAGGATGACAAATTTTTAGTGAACTTTCTGTAGAAATCTGGAAGCATGCAAGTTTTAGTCCAGAGAAAACAGAATAACTGCTCTCCTCCATCAAAAATCCATGTCCTTCTCATAGGCTGTACACCATGACACAGAGAACAATTCAATAAAGTTAGCAGTGTGTGAACAAAATTGTCAGGGTCCTTATCTGCAATAACCAGAATGTGCATGTAAGTATCCTTCAACCCCAGACACCGTAAATAAAAAAAGGTCAAGAAGCCTTGGCAAAGGATCTATGGCAATGTACTATTACCTGGGTAAAGGCTGCTGTAAATCACTTTGTATGGCACATGTTCACCAGAAGAAATGGTTTAAAATCAGTAAGAAAAAACCTGGGAAAATTGCCTGCAAACAACCAGCAGATGGTGGTAAATCTTGGGACATGAGTACAATATGTTTATGACTGCACCATAAATGAACGTGGTTCTGCAGATGTAAATAGATCATAAATCTGATTCTGCCCTCAGTTAACAAGGCCTTTAGTGCTGACCAGAGATAGAGCCACTGCAGCTGTGAATTTCTCCCTCAGAGATAATCTCTATCCATGTTGCTACCCTGAACAACTCTACAACAGAAAGAAAAACAGTTTATCTCTCCTAGAGCATTTTTCCAAATTTTGTTTAGTGCTATCTTCTTGTAGTACTTCAACTTTCCAAATAATAAAGGCAAATAGATGCACTCTACCTCACCTTGGGTGTCAAAAACTCTGTGTGAGCATGTTTCCGTGGGTTCTGGGATATGACCTTGTAGAGGGCAATTCACCTGACAAATGTAACTGCACAGATCCCTTTGTGTTCAACACTGAACATAGGTCAGACTTGAGTCCAGACAAGACTTCTAAACTAAGGTTTCTGTAACACAGGTGTTTACATGTGAGCAAGATGCGTCAGGTCCACTGCTAGTCCTCAGAAGTGAGTTCAGTGCACCCAGTGGAGCCACAGGGCAGGTTGGTTTGGTTCAGTTCACCCCAAAATAGGAATGTCTTGACATAACATGCCTGTGGTGGGAACCTGACATTTTCTGAGATGTTCTACAGGAACACATGGGATTTATGGGAAACATATGTCCTTTGAGAAGGGCAGTAAGGAATCATATGGAATAATCTCAGGCACATCAAACAGCAGAGATCCTAATGTTTAGACAACTGAATTGTACCCTTTTCTGCAGACCATTTCATATGAACATAAACTGAATCCAGTCCTTAACTGCTTGTGTTAGGACAAATCAATCCCACCTGTTATATTATCTTCTGTCTATGAGATCTACAGATCTTATATCTTGAAAAAGTATTAGGGTTTTTTTTTGGTGTTAGACCTTATTTCTGTATAATTTCCAGTCTTAAAATTGTTGAGGATTTTCAGCTGCCACCAAAAGGGCCCAAATTGATTTTTTTCATGTAGGAGGACAGGGTTGCTGCATTCTTCTCTGTCATTTATCACCTACATATTGGTATGCATCACTCAGAAATTCAGACTTTTATAAACTTATCTACAAAGCTTACAATTATAGCAGGCTCTGTTAGAAATCATCCAAAATAAAAGTGAACTTCACTAATCCATGTTTTGTGTCTCCCTTTTGTTGCACTTATCATTTATTCTATGTAAAAATCTCCTGAAAACATGCAGGGAAAAATATGCTGTATGTAAAAGAAGATAAGTTCAAATATGTAGTTTTAATCAGCTAAACTTGTAGGATCCTTAAATCAACATGAAAGAAGATTCACTATCAAAAGAAAAGAAAACTGAAATATATGGTGACAAAGCACTTCTTACTGGAATTCTTTGAAAGTATATTTGTTTGATAGCTCCCAGATCCATTCAGGGTCAGACCCTGAGTACATTTATCATTACAGAAACAGTCTGAAGAGCAAGAGTGCACTATTAACCACAGTGTACTTTCTTCTTCCACTCAAGTTTCCAACGCTGAGATGCAGCAGGAAACATTTGAGGGATTGTAGAGATGATGAAGAAACCCAGAGGAGAGAAAAACTACAAGGATGTGAATGGAATGACCTCTGCAGATTTCAGCATTTTTGGACAAGACTTGATTATGCTACTTTATTTCTATCATAATATGTTTTAAAGAGTAGATATCAGCACTCAATGTGAGTTTCAGTCTCACAATTGGAGAACAGGTTGCTAGAAAACAGAACTCCCAACAAGTATTAATGTTGCTTTCTGAAAGATAAATCTCAATTACATCCCTAATTACCTGTAATTATGAAAGTCAAAGTTATAAAGTCAAATGCTGAGATGCTTTTTCTCCATTCTGGTAAAGTCGTGTTTGAGAAAATCCTTTATGTTTTGGTCCATAGACAGGGAAAAACAAATGTTAATGAACCATTGTCATCTTTTCATTTTAGCTCTGCATTTGTTTCCTTTGATATCAATTTTAGCAGTTAATAATGAGACAAGTATTAATTGCATTTTAAGGTACTAAGATTGATGTACAGAGGTGGGACAAACTGGTACTTATGCCAAGCACTGCTGGCAATTATACATAACCTTCTTTTAATCTTAATTTCATCCATTATAAAATACAACATTAATGTGGAGACAATAAATCACTTGCAGACAATAGAAAGATTCATTTGTCTTTGTAGAAATGCTGTAAAGAAGGCACATTTGAGTTATTGAAATGAAAAGTGAAATTTTGGACACTTGTGTAAGTACATTTGCAAAAAGGTTTCTTTTTCCATATACTACTTTTTACACATTTTTACTTACACTTGCTCCTGATTTTTGAAAGAAATATTATTCTGCTTTTAAAAAATAAGTCATTTCTTCAAGGAACATGGTACCAGAAACAGAAGGAAACCTACAATGATGCATGTGGGATAGCATAGACAGGTTAGAGTTAGAATAAACAGGGAGCAGTCCTTGTTCCATGTGCAAGATAATTTTGATTTAATAGATCTCTGAATAAGAATCACTGGCAGCAAACCACTCCATTTTCTCTATCCCTAATGGTGTCCAGTCACAGTCCCAGAAAAGGAAAGGCTGGATATTTTGGCAAATGGAGCTGTCTAGCGCACTTGGTATGCACAGTGGACCAGAATGACCTCTTCTCACAACACTTCCCACCATTTTTGCCGTTTTCATTCCCCCAGTCCCCCAGATGCCTGCTCCTCACCAGGCATGTCCATAGAAATACTTTCTGCAGAGTTCTTTCCCCATGCCAGAGTCAGCCACTGAAGCTCCTTACCCCATGGCCTCTGATTTTATTCTCTCTCAGGACGTCTGAAGATGACTGAGGTCACTGAGGACATGAATCTTCTGAAGTTTGCTGTCCTAGCAGGCAAGTAAGAGTAAGGTAATTAGCTCAACCGAACCCCATGGCAAAGTCACTCCAGGTTCTTTCAATTTTAGCAAGTATTTTGGGATGAAGAGATGCTTCCCTGACACTTTACACCCTATATTTGTTAGAATCTATTTAATTTCAGGTTCATTTTTTCTTCTATGTGATACTGCTTTTCCCTGTAACTGTCACGGCTGGTTCACACCCGAGATTTGGATATTGATTCATTATCAGTGCCTACGCACCATGTCCCTGGCACGAGCTGCAGGCAAGAGAATAATTAAAGAGTGCTCCAGAGTGCATTTAGATCTGTGTGCATAGCTGAGGGGAACACTTGCAGCAGTCCAGAGACACCAGTGAGAATGTGAGTATCACTCACCCAGATGGCTCTGCCTGGCTGGGAGTCTGGCACGCAGGCTGATGGTGAGGGGCCTGGTGGGTTTGTGACACCAGGCACAGTGGTGGTGGCTGCTGCAGGAATATGTCTGGCAAAGCTGGACTCTGACAGTGAAACAGTATTTTCACAGAGTCACAGAATGGTCTGGGTTGGAAGGGAACGTAAATGTCATCTGTTTCCAAGCATCCTGCCACGAGCAGGGACACCTGTAAGAGACAGTGTTAATGGTTAATGACAGAAAACAATTGCCTGTTTGTGGAGGGGCAGGGTGCTATGCTGAGGCCAGGTTTGCACCCCACAATGGGGAGAAGGTGAATTTTTAGTGTAATGGTAAGACTCTGGTCTGCACAAGACAGAGGGGGTGAACGATCATCAAGAGAGATTACAAGGGCTTTAAGGGTAAAAAGAGGCAGATCCTTCAAGGTGGCATGGTGCTTTTTATCATGCCAATGGCCCTCACCTACTCAACTCCCTCCGTTGTAAAACTCCCTCTTTCCCTCATGAAAGGTCCTGGGGATGTTCATCCCTTCTAATGGGGCATAACTGGCTCAACTGCACTGATGTGAGAGCCAGCTGTCCTGTTTTAGAAGGTGTCATAAAGCATCAAAGACCCCCAAAGTACTCCCACACTCGTTTCTGAGACCTTCCACCAGAGGACTGAAAGCTCCCCCTGCTCAGGGGAAGTGCCTGTTCCCGCCTGAGTTATTGAGGTTTCATGAGACTTTGTGCTTTGTAGGCTTTTTCCCCAATCTGATTCATCAAGGTGGTGACCATCACTTCAACAACCATCACTTTGCCAAACAGATATCTACATTTTTACAATCAAGTCTCTTGTGAGATCTGTAGGTGGTGATATATTTTTACTTTTATCCTTCCTTTCTTCTCTCTCTCTTTCTTTTCCCTTACAGACTTGCTCAAGTGGTATTTTTATGCTTTCATATTGCTATATTATTCTAGATAATACCAAAATTACTACAAACCTGCTTTCCATTGCAACTAAATTATTCTGAAGTAAGCCTTTATTTATGAACACTGATTGTTCAGTGTTGTTTCACTCAAATCCAGCCCTCCCAAGGGATCTATTGCCAAGAAACCGTGTTACCCTTGCCTTTAGTGGAGGGTTATAACAACAGCTCCCACTAGACCTGCTTGGTCAAAGGCCTCTCTAATCTAGCCTTGAAATCTTTCCTGTTTTCCACATAGAAACTTCCTTGCTCTGAACCTGAGTCTGGTGTGTGCTGAGTGAGCAGGTTCAGTTGTTCTTGTGCATCAGATTTCCAGTCCCTGCTTGGACTTATTTGTCTGGCTAATTTGTGTGTTTTCATCTGTTGGCTCCTTGTTATTCAGATTTGTTTGTTAGTGGTAAGGATTTGTGTATCAGTCATATAATTGCAGTAGAAGAGAAGCTCTCTAGTGGAACACAGCAGCTGTTCAACAGTTTGTATCAGCAGTACACAAACTGCAACAATGCAGGGCAAAGAACAACACTCTGCTGAAAATCCTGGAGAACATCAATGAAAACTGCTGCTCGAGTTAATAGAAATCTCAGCTTTCTGAAAACTGCTGTAAAAACTCTAAAGGTCCCTCAATGAGTCAGGATTTTACAGACATAGTGGGAAGTGCCTCTTGGAAACCTGTGCCAGACCTGAGCTTGTGTCGCAGCATGGTGCATGAGGTGCAAAGTCACAGATGACAAAATTACTGAGGGTTTTCCCTTGAGGGCCCTCATTTGAGTAAAGCAGGATTTTTCTTTGTTTGTGGATAACTGTCCAGATTGGAGTTTGCACTGCCTCGGTTTAATTTCCTCTGCACACAGTATAATGGCTGAAATAACTGAGCTGGCTGCAATTATTGGCCGTGCAATTTCATGCATCCATGAAAATTTATTGAAGTACAAATCCTTGCATTTGCTCTAATTTGTGCTAATGAAAGGCCTTGGCACGTTTGCTAGTAAGTCTTACAAAGAAGACGATTCAGAGGGAATTCAAAGGGAATCACTGTAATGATTTCAAATTAGAGTAATAAATTTGACTTTATCACATTAAAATTAATAAAACTGTTGGTGATTTGATTTTCCACTACTGTGCACCTAGTATGGAATACAAAGAGGGATCATTTTTTCAAGAAGTTTCTGGCCATCCACAGCTGAAACTTTTGATCAAAGCAAAGCTATAGATTTACAGCTCAGCATATTTCTCATTAAGAAATTTATCTTTGAAGGAATTATTAGAAATTGCAAGAAAGACTGGGCTACAGAAACATGAAGGCTATCCAGCTGCAGAATGAGAACAAATTGTAATGACTATTTAGTTTATAATTTAACTTATGAGCTAGTTAACAGCACAAAGTTGTATTTTTTCCTCCAGATGACCGTACAATCAGAAAAGCGATATGCAGTAGCAGTATGGATGTGACATTTTTATTTTTCATACCTAAATACTATTTGCCTGAAGAGCAAACATATTGTTCCTGTGCTGGTTGAAGCTGGTCTACAGCAAACACACACATTATGCTTAGCCATGGAAATTCATCTCTTTGTCCGTCATGTTGTACTTATCTGCAGTGAAAGCAAAAGCTTTCAAATGTGCTTTTTCCTTCTGTATTCACAAAAATAATAAATTTCCACATGAATAAAGATGAAGAAGTTGAGGGAAAAAAGCCACAAAACCGTTCAGCTGTCTGTTGAATTTCAGCTTCACTTTATCGTCTTGTAGCAGAATGGCCCCACTTGTACCCCCAAGGTGGGAATCACCAGCCCCTGCCCTGCCAGAAGGGTGCTGAGGGCTCTGCTCTGAGCTCTCTCTCTCAGTGGGGCTGCTGACTCTGCTGTGAAGTTACAAACAGTACCAGTAAGGAAACAGTGCACAGATAGCAGTGCAAAATTCATTTGGATTGCAATCACAAGACAAATGGAGTGATCCTCCTTTGGTACAAGGTGGGGAGGATGGGCGGCTGTAGGATTGTCTTTAGGGAACAGGCAGAAGAGGATGGAAAGAGGAGAAAGACCATTACTGATACTGATTCTATTTTGTAATCTTCTCTCTCCTTCTTATTAACCTCCAAATTCTCCTTTCCTCCATCTTTTTTCCATCTGACCTTAGATACCCCTTCATCTTGTCACCTCTTTTTAAGTCTCTTCTCTGTCTGGCCAGAAGAGTTCCCTGAGGACCCACCTTGTTGTACCTGTGCTGTCCCAGAGTACAGTGACAGCAATCTGAGAGTTCTGTCCAGAAAATCGATTTTTGTATCAATAAATTACTACTAGAAGAGCAAGGCTCACTCCCTGGTCCCAAGGGCATTTTCCCAGCCTGGCCCCTGACCCTATTCTGCTGCTTGCACAGTCAGTGCTAACAACTCCTTGAGGAAGAGGTTTTGGCAGGGGGTACCATATATAAGAAAAAACACACAATCCTAGCTCTCTTCTCAGGGAAACCTGAACACAAGAAAATTCTATATCATCACGACCTTCTGCCAGTTCATGGTGTAGGAAACCATTACTTGGTATTGGTATTGCACAGCCAGGCTCATGTCAAGATTCCTGGAATAAAGGACTGAGTGGGTGTCTTTAGTGGCTATTTATGTTCAGGTGGAGCATATAATGGCAATAAACTATTTAAGGGGAAAGCTATCCTGCAATGGATTCCTCCTTCTGTAAGAAACTGATTTGCAACCCCCAGCTGTTTTCTGTTTGTAGGAGGCATCATGGGAACATACATTGCACGTGTGCAGGGAAACAAATCTCATGGCCATGCTTCTAATGGTACTGCAGGCAGCTGTGAAGCTGCTCAAGCAGCTAAGGCACTCCCTTTATTTTGTTCTCATTGGAGAATGGCTGCCATCCTGTTATCACCAAAGCTATCACATTAAAAGGCAGCAGCACTCTGTCATTACTTCCCTCATCAGTAAGGCACTAAGTTGGAATTCATTCTTTTTTTTTGAAGATTTTCACCTGCTTGGCATTACTCTTAACTAAACAGCATGTATGTATGCCACAAAGTGATCATGGATGGGTAGTGATTTAGTGCTAGAGCTATGGAAATAAAAGTCAATCAGCCTGAGTATTGTAAAATTTTGCTTTACATACAGCCTAAGATATGCTTGCTTCTTCCTTTAACTATATATTAGAGACACAGATATGAGTGAGAAAAAAGGGGTGAGGAAATTTTTTTTCAGGAAAATAGAATTACTCCTGGCTTTGGGTGATATTTATGAGAGGATTCCCTTTGCAGGATTTTAGAGTTGGTTTTTTTTTTTTTTGTTTGTTTGTTTTTTTTTTTTTTTTTTTTTTTTTTTTCAGAAGCCAATGTAGAACTGCTGTCCAATATCTATCATAAATTGATTCCTTATTCAGTTTTCATCCCAAGATCCTGACAATCTGGATTAAGCAGCTAAGCAGCAATTAACAACATTTATGGATGGCTGCTGCAAAATAGAGATTGACTACAAGGTGATCCCTCTGCTTTGCTTAGCTCTTGGGTTTTCTTGAAGGCCTAAGGCAAATGGAAGAGGCAAGGAGTAACTTATATAGAGAACAGGATGAGGATGTGAAGGGAGAGCACTATCTTCTGACAATGTTCTAAACCAATCTGAGAAACAATAGCCTAGTGCTGTAAGAGTTATTTTCTAATCTTTTAATTTCTAACATTTTCTTCTATTTTAAACATAAGCTCACTCATATCACAAATCCTATAAATAAAAATGTCTAAAATGTCCTTCGAGATCCAACAGTCCAGCAGTTTAAAGGGACAGGTATGAAACTTAAGCTCTCTGAATTGATGCAATGGCACTTCTTTTTTGAATATTTTAAGATGGAAGAATTTCTGTATTTCCATCAAGAACTTGCTTTTTTTTTTTTTTTTTTTTTTTTTTTTTTTCTGGTTCACAGAGCAAAAGCAGTTGTCATGCAACACACTCATCTAGGGGAAGGTATTAGGGTACCATGCATTGTTTATCATGAGGTGCACCAGAAATTTAGAACAAATATTCTAGTCATGTTTTGGGGTTTCTGAAAGAGCTGCTTGAAAGAGGTGAATTCTAACTCTTCTCTTACAAGGCTATATGTCTCCCTCACCAGGAGCTCAACAGCATAAAGAAGTGAAAACCAGCTAACAAGAACCCAAAGAAGCTTTAAGGTATCAGAGCTTTAATAGGTGTTTTATCAAGGCTTGCTGGGACTCAAAGTGAGAAACTGACAAAGTCCATATTCTGAAGAGATATAGGTCCTACTTGCAGGCTTTCACAGGGCAACAAAGCAATATCTCCATGGCTGGGAATGTTTTTATTTCAAATGCCAGATTACACTGGTCCACATTCATGATGTGCTTTAGTTTTGAATATATTTGGACAGAAAATTTTATGTTTGCAGGAGACAAGGATTTATTCTTATCTGCCCTGGATACCACTTACCTATCTTCTTGGTGGATTAAAATAAGAGTAACTCCTAGGGGAGAATGATTAGTGAGCAGAGAAGAAGGAAGTGGCTAAGGTACTTTATAAATAAATTTATCACCTAACTGCAATTTATGACTTACATATTCTCTGCTAGCAGCAACTAGAGTGCTGCAAATTACTTTGTTACTGAAGAAATAGATATCCATGTCTGTCCACATCAATCTGTCTCCTGCTCCATATTATTCAAGACAGGGATACTGCTAAAAATAATACATACAATCTGATTGCAAAATGAGGGTAAAATTAGTTTTAATTGTTTAATGGATCTGTTTTGAGAAACTGAGTTGAGAACTCTTTTTCTGGTAACTGCATCTCAACAATCTCTTGCAACACAATTCGTAGACTGCCTTTAGTTCACACTGAACTTTGAACAAATTTATTGTATCCTGTAGTACAGTTCCATATTGGTCATTATGGTCATGTTGAAGTCTGTGCTTGTTCTTACTATGGTTTACTACTGAAAAAGAAGAAGGAGGGAGCAGTGAAGGAATTATTTCCACCCAGCAGTCCTCTTGGGGTTACAGCCTATGCCATAAGCTGGGTCTTGCCCTCCTGCCAGGAGAGTGTGATGGAGTGACAGAAGGTGGTTGTCCCACTTCCATCCGCCGCAGTTCAGCAGCACAAAGGTCCCAGATCAGCCTTCTATCAGCACCCATTTAAGATAATAGTTTGCAACCAATTTTACGGACGTGTAAGGTGAACTCCAACAGGAAACACAGACTTTCTCAGCTCCAACTTTCCAGGAGGTCCAGCCCTAGTGATATTGTTGGTATAATTATCATGCCCAGTTTGATGTTTGCAAGAGTGAGCAATGATCACTTTCAACATCAACAAGCAAATTAGTTTATGAAAATTAAACTGATGTGTGACTTAGACACATCCAACTTCATGTATTTTATTGGCAAATTGTTCCCTGAAGATTTTATTTGCTTTTTTATAAAATCCTTCAGCTTTATAGAAAATCAATTCTCTGTCATCTAAATGTTGTCTTATAGCTCAGCATGCCCTCAATTTATTTTTGTATTGCTCACTATTAATGGGTGTATATATTAAAAATAGCTGTGAAATATATGCTGTGCTTTTTTTGCTGGGGACAATTTTAGAGAAGTTTGATGAAATTATATTTAAAGTGAATGCTCTAAATTTTAAATTTGTATAATTTATATGTCCAGGGTGACAGATTAATCATAGGTACCTGAATAACTTAAAACTCCAATGAAAATAAACAAAAATTAACTTGTTGGAATTGTCACGTATGCAAGAAGTTAGTTTGAGTAATAAAAGAAGATTTTAAGCCAACTTCTTTTCAATGCTCCTAGCCTGAAGTTCATGGAATTAGTGGACTATAGTTTACCATAGGCTGTTATGTGCTTCAGAAGGGACTGATGTAGACAAATAATAATGATGGCTGTCAGCCTTGCATGAAAAATCCATTAAAATGACCTTTAAAAGAGAAGAGCTATTTTGTGGACTTCAAGCTAATGGCTTGTGCCTGTATAAACACTGATGGAAAAATCAGAGTGACATTGAGAATCTGCAAAGGCCATGTTAAACAATAGCATTGAAACATATGACAGGAAAATTTGAGGTTGGGTGGAAGTCATTGCTATTGAAAATCGGTTATGAAAATAAGCATTTATTTTTTGATCACTGGAGTTAATCTGACAAACTGTAATCTTCAATTGATACTGGTTTCCTTCTCTGTGTCCCAGACTAATAAAATCAGAGTACTTTCCTGCACTCTCCAATTACGATTTCTCATCAGCTCTAGCATCTCCAACTCCACAGAAGCGGAGAAGAGAGGCCTTGGGAGTGAAGGAGATGATGGTCAGTTTGGAATCCACTACCAATTTTTTGGGGGAAAGCAATATAGGAATGAGGGTGAACTAAACAGCCAAGAAAGTATGGCCACTGAACAGAGGAGAGAAGAGTCTTGGAAAAATCACTTCTATGAACTTCAGCAATGAAAACTGAAACTAGCTAAACTAAATTATAAAAGACACCTCCATTACAAAAATCACCATTTTGTATCATATTATTTAATAAATAAGATAATATTGGGAATTTAAAACCTTTAATACCAGTAAATCCTGAATTTAAAAGAACACTGTATATGAAAGCAGGAGTACAACCTGAATGTTGCCTTTATTTTTAACAGTGAAATTAGTATCTAAACTTGTCTCCTGCAGAAAAGTGAAAGCAGTAACAGGACAACCCAACCCTTCCCTCTAACATTAATCCACAAGTAAACATGTAAAAGAAACACACAAGTATTAGTCAAAACATAATGATCTTGATGAATTAAAACCCCACCTCAATGTGTCTAGCTGTGACAGTGAAGGATTTTGCCAATGGAAATTTTCACACCACAAAATGCAAATGATGAAATTACAAAGAAGACAGAAATTGACCAAAGCAAGAACTATGTTCTTCATAGTGATAACAAAGGCTCTCTTAAGTCTCACAGACCTTGACCATCTTGATAACAGACCAGGAATATCCATGTAAAATCCTAGCAATGGTCCAAAAGTATTTACAGTCCGAATGATTCTTATTTGAAGACTGTACTCACATCTCCATAGGAAAAGCACAAAATAAGGACAGTGTCAACCTGTGCATCATGGCTGACTAATGATCAAATCTCAAAATTTGAACCAATGTTGTGATAGATTAATCATGGCCATGAAGTATGAAGTATGAGCTCAAATGGGAATACTCTGACAGCCCATAATAAATCAACTAAGAGCAACACGCAGAGCTTGTAAATAAGCTCAGAACCAAATATAGAATATATGAGTCAGGCACAGAGCTAGAGCAGCAAATAATATAAATATGGAAACTATAAGAAAGATGTATTAAATTGGTACAAAAGCAAATGCAGAAATACATAGATAATAGGGAAATAAAATGAAAAATAAAATGTAAGCACTACTAGCACTTTAAGAAAGACAAAAATATTTCCAAGTGTTTCTTGTAAAACAATACTGACAACAGTTTGAATGGGGAGGTATTTATCCCAGTGTTTGGCTGCTGGAAGAAGGGATGAACAGTCTGCAAGGCAGGCCTTGCATAGAGGAGTAAAAAAGCCTACAAGTAACTCAGAGCCCAGGTTGGGGACAGCAGCATCAGACTGGGACCACAAACTCTTCAAACAAGTTGTCAGAATATCTAGATCTGGATAAATATTAAATGCTTATTATTTGTGCAAATATTGGGATACTGACCCTGGAAAGGAATAATCATTGCAAATCCTAAGTGAAGATAATAAATCAATTCAGAAACACTGTAACCAATCTCTAAGCCTCATAATATCTCCCATAAATCACAGTTATTTGCAAAATTTGAGGCACTGGTTGACCAGAGAAGTAAACAACCATGGTTTCTTCCTCTTGATGCACTTGTCCCATGAGTCAGAGAACTAGTGACCTGTTCTAAGACACTTATGATGTAATGAAAAGGTAAAGACAAGAGTGATGTGGCAAGAGCTGAAGCACCTTCCTATGAAAAGGACAGCCTTAACTTCTCCTCAGTGAATGGAATGCAAGATAGACATGAATGGAATAAAGACAGACAAAAATTGAAAGAAATGTCTTGTAGTGAAGTTTGTGCATGAAAGGTTCCCCCAGCTCTTTCAGGAGCAGGAAGCCATTCAAGTAGAACATGGCCATAAATCACTGGAGGGCATTTCTTAAAAGCAGTCAGCTCCAGAGTGCTTTCAGCCCATGCTCTGAGGGAAGAGCACTTTTATTTTACACATATGCTGCAAGAAATGGACTGCACTTACATGCAGAAATTACAACTTATCCAGGCAGGAACTGTGGCATTAAATGAAAGACAAGTGAATAAGAATACAAAATGGCAACCCTTTCAGAAATATAAAAGAGGGAGAACGCTGAGACCATTAGACAATAAATTTTCACCTCCCTTTTAAGAAAAGGTCTGGAGAGAATTGTATGAAATACATACCATGAACACTTACAACTATTCATAACATTTTTCCTTCTGTCTGTCGGATAAACAGAAAAAAAATCTCAATTCTGCTGAAGCATGCTAGAAAGACTGACATGAGACAAATATCCAAGAATGCATCAAAATGGACTTTGCAGTCAAACTTCAGTGTCCAGACTACTGAGAAAAGAAATTCTCCATTCCAGAACACAGGCCTCTGCCAGAAAGCTTAGGCATCCTGTATATCAGCAAACAGCCCTGAAGATCTCTGAGATCTAATAAGATGTGATAGATGTAGGAGATGGCCAGGCAAGCCACAAAAGGGAAAAAAAAAAAAAAAAAAAAGTACAGTCTTAGAGCAGAAGAAAAATAGATCACTTGAACGCAGACCACTCATGACTGTGGCCAGATTCCCTGACTGCTTCAGTGACAGATGAAGCAGTGTTTGTTAAGCACACTTGTTATCACAAAGTATTTTTTGAGAAAAGGGCAACAAAAGACTCACTCCGGGTCAGATGGAATGTTCATTTAGAAAGAGGAAATATTTGGGGTTGTGGAAAAAACAGGTTGAGTACAGAGGTAGTTCTGCAAGATATTTCTTCTCCTTAGTATGGCCTGGGGCTTCCTAAACCAGAAGTGTTTGGTTTGTTTATTAGCTCCCAAGGAATGTTTCTTTCCATGCATTTTTCTCTACAGCCAAAGGATTCAATCCTGTCAGTACCTTTCAGTATGCAGTATGCCTGTATGTAACTGAAGTGTGCTGTCTTCTCATTTCTCCACTTCTTCTCTCTCTAAAAGTACTTCAGTATTTTCTCTGGTAACTGCTGATCTCACGTGAGCTTTCTCATGTGTTCTCAAACATTTTGTAAGTACCGTGACTCATACCAATATCTCTTTTCACGTGAGGTTTTGCTAATATGGCATAGACCAGAAAATTAACCCAATACACTTTGCAGGTGAAGTATGCCTTTTTTAGAAACCCAGAATAGCATAGCAGCAAAACAGCTGGAGTTTTGTTGGCTATGATGTTGTTTCTGTGAGAACAAAAGCACATTTGTTTCTCTTGTGCCAGAGCACTGCTGGGATGATATCCAGAGCAGGGCTGATTGCACTGGAGGTTACACCTTTGCTGTCTTTTATCTACTTACAGTGAAGAAAATAGTTCATGCATAGAGCAAGGTATGAGCAGCATTGTAGAGTCATTCCCTACTCATCTGCATGACTGTTCCAAGCTGTCTGTTACATAAGGCATGAACACTGAAGAGTCAGTGCCTAGATGTCAACATAATAGACAGCTAAGGAATATCTTGTATGAAGGGAAAGATTTTGTACATCAGTTAAGAACAATGAGCTAATGAGTCATGGATGTCCTGCATGAAATGTCTTAAGCCTATTATGAGGCTTATCCCATTCTAACCCTAAATTATCTCACCAGGTCTGACTGGAAAAGGGGGAGAGGTTTGCATATTCATCTTATAAGAATTTTCCATCTATGTATGCTTAAGTGGGTTTTCTGGAAAAAGAAAATTAAATCATCTAATTTGGAGCTCTAGCATTCAAGGATGCAGTTAGTTTTCTCAGCACACTTGTCATTTTTCCTGCAGCAGAAAGAACACACATCCTCCTGCAAGGCCATTCAAACTCACTGGGACCTGTGTCCTGGTTCCCCTCAGCACTCACCAGTCAGCTGGAAAGGAACAGCTGGTCAGAAAATAACACCAGCATGTGGAGAAGCTCTTGGTGGCATCTTCCAGACCTTAACCAGGTCATTCCCAACACTCAAGTCATGATTCAGCCAAGACTGATGGGGATTTGCAGCCCAAAACATTCCCCAGCTCCCACAGAAATCTCTGCTGCACATTGAGCTGACTTGAGGAATGATAGAAATGATGAAATTTCCACAGGGCAGGGAGAAAATGGTTCAATTTTGAAGTTCCCCATCAAAAGCATCTGAAGCACTTTCAGTGTCCCAACTCCATATTAGCTTCTTAAGTGTTAAATACTGAAAAAAAACATGAATCCTTTTATCAGTTTTGCCATGTTTGCAGCTCTTATAAAGGCTTTAGTATCTCTTAGCAGTTAAAGTGAATTCTTTATTTCGTAAGCATTTTTGTTATTTTGACTCTACTTATATTTTTTCAGATGAAGATATATTTATTTGTCTATCTTCTCTGAAAATTCATATTTTCATAACACGTTATAAGCATATAAATGCCCAATTAGCACAAGAAAAATCCCAAATAAATTGGAATGAATTCTCTGTGGTAAGTACCATGGTGTTTTGATACTTCCACCTGTCCCTTTTGATATCTTCAACAAACCTCATTTAAAATCCAAATAAAGTATATATAAAGTCCAAGGTTGCTATCAATGACAAGCACATATTCATTGCAACATCAGTCACTCAAGTTTCAGAGTTCCATTGCCCTCTCTCTGACTGGGTTGGCAAGTGAGTAGAGCTACATCTCCCTGTCCTGGACATATTATTAACTAAAGCATGGAAAGTGAAGATCCTACTTACCATGATGAATGAAGCCCTGTCACTGTCTGTATAATTTAGAAAGTACAGCTGACCCTCTGTTCTCTCCTTATTCATCAGGTATAATTGCTTAATGACTGAAATCAGAAACTAAACTGTACATTTATCAGCACGCTATATATATATATATGTATATATATATATATACATCATCTACATTCAAAAGTTCTCCAGCTTTTATCCTATATATTGTTCTATGATAATTTCTTACCATTCTTAGAATACATAGTGATCTATTAATAAACAATCTTCACTTCTCTCTTTACTTGTAGGGAGTGATTTCTGGAGAGCAGCAACACAGTGGCAATGTTTCCGTACTATATTAAAGTTATGTGAGAGGCATCTGAAAAAGGAGCCTGATTTTTTGAGCCAATATTGAAAATACTGAAGTTCAAAAAATTGCACAGACAAATAAGAATTAACTATACAGGAAGGCAGAAAATCCGGATCTCAAATTCAGGCTGAATATGGCTGAAGAAATTTCTAAGAATGCACAGTAGTAGCCCACAGAAAAACTGTTACCAGGGACATCCTCCCTCCTCCCCACCTCATCCCCAAAACCCCACTGCTGTCAAGGACACTGGATTTCTTATTTAATTCACCCCCCTTACTCGCTTCCATAGCTAATGCAGCCAGGCAAGCATTTCTGAAGCCAAACACCTGATGAGACTGTCATGAGTAAGAATAACATTTGAGCTGTGTGAAGCTAAAGAACCAGGAAAGAATCTGCACCCTAAGGAAAGTTTGTTATTGCTGCTTGCACACAGCTGGAAAGCCCCATGCCTTTGGTAGCTAAAACAATTTAATTAGCCCCAACCTGAAGTGCTCTGTTATTACTCCGGCCCTTGACGAAAATGTTTCACAGCATTTTACCCTCAGTGTTTACTTTAGCACATCACTGCTAGGAGGGATATTTTTAAAGCATTTGGGGTTAGCTGCCTTTTCCTCCTCTCCAGCCTGTGAGGAATGCTGAGTAAGTTATTCTTACTTGCTAAACTAATATTATTGCCTCCAGGTTACAGCAGTTAACTAACAGACCCCACTCAGGGAACTCGGGCTCATATTTTACACATGGCCATCAGATCTAATGAAGGATCAAAAAAATCTGCCAGAATGTAATTTTAATTTAAAAAAATCTGTCTGCCATCAGAAGCTTATAATTGAGGAAACAGGCCTAGGGAAGAACCATGAAGATTTTCAACTTCAGGTCACTGGTGCTGCTTGTATCATGATCCAGCTGCTCCCTGGCAGTATCAGTTCAACAGCCCCTTTGGCCAGGCCAAAATCAGTAGAAAACAGCTAATGGACAGCCTCAGCATGCAGGTTAAAGAGTTAACCTCTTCCCCAAAATATTCAGCCCACCAGGTTAGAGTTCAAATTGATTGGGAAGGAGTTTAGAACTGGATGTTTCTGTGGCTATAGAGAGGATTTAATTTCCAATATTAATTTAGCTCCTTCTACTCAGTGTCTGTGGACTTTCATTTGTGCCAAGTGGACATAGTCAAGCCCCAAGACTGCTTTGAGCTTTCCCATCCTGCTTTTTTTTTTTTTTTTTTTTTTTTAAGAAAAAAGCCCTAATTGCTCAGAAGCGACTTGCTCTAATGTTTTACTTTCTTTTGAGTGAAAGGCAGAGTAACAAATGAAATCCACTCAAAAATTATTATTTTCTTAAAAGTTATATGAATCTCTGAGGTTCATAAAATGCATTTAGAAGTTGTGACACTTCCAGCTCAGCCATACAAAAGCAGAATGATTTTCTCTTTCTGTTTTCTGATGTAGATCCTTCCTGTAGTTTTGTTAAAGCTTCTATAAAGTCAGAAGCCTATACAGAGACTTTCTGTGAATTTGGAGACACTATAAAGCTCTTTGCATTGGGTATTTAAAATAGATGTATGCCCCATTTCAGAGAATTAAAATCAATGCTTGAGGTGTTGCCCTTTGGATTGTGCCTTTTCTAATCTTATTTAAATTATAACCAAAGCCATGCAACCATGAACAAAAGTAATGGCAGAGGGAAAGGCAACACTCTCTCCCCTGAAGCCCCTGAGGGTGCAGGAGTGTGCTGTGTTGCTTTATCTCTGATCACATCTTTTCACCAATAGTTGCTGTGGTGACCAATAGACACCTCCCTGAAATCCTTTACCTTGAAAAATATTCCTCTTTCTAGATTTCTGGCTCAAAGTAGCCTTTCCTGCCCAGAGCATCACAAAAAGAGCAGAGGAGAGTCTCTTTCCTAATGTAGCTGCTGCTTTATTCCCTCTTGTTCTTCCAACTGGGAAGGGGCTTATATGGCCACAGCCACAGTTCCAATTCTCCTCTATTTTGAGACACTTCACTACTTTTATTCTTTATCCAGTGACCAGCCCACACCATGGCATGGCTCCAGCTGGTTTTGTGTTGGCTGTAGGGTACAGACAAATGGCAGTCAGAGTCTGATTCCCTAGGAAATCTCCTGGGAATGTGATGGACCAGCAAGGTGAGTTTCTTCTAGCTTACTGCCTGAGATGCTTCTGAAATCTGAGAGTAAATTCAGCATCTCATATGGAAAAATGATCCAAGTCAGTCAAAAGGCACTGCACCCAGAGGTACCCTTAGCAAGGGTAACAAGGCAGTGAATGCTCTGCTTTGTTCTGCTTAGTTGTCTGTAAAGTATCTTGGTATTTTGAGAGGAAAAAAAATGCATTGGCCCTAAAATCTTATGTGTTCTAGAAATTAGCAGAGCACATACATCACTTTCAGTAGTAAAAGTTCTACATTATAGAAAATGGTATCTTTGTTTTAAAAAGTAGAGATTAAAGATGAGCTGAGCAATTAATAAAGGTTACAGCTCCAGATGGCCTGAGTTTCAGTGTCAAGCAGCCAATACCTAGCCACCCACAGTAATTTATTTATGGGACAGCTGGTGTTACCTAAACATGGGCCTTTGATACTGGCTTAAATACACACTTAAGCTTTTTATAGCATTCAGCTACTGATATACTCAATTTCCAATACAAGAATAGACAGATTTCTTCCTCCTTTGTATTTACTCAAAAGCCCAGGAAAACAGTCACAGTGTGACATTTTCAATAGACTTTTTTCATAGATTAGATAAGGGAACATGACGTAGATTGTCACTCTTTCTCCTGTAGCCTGGGCAAGGAGGTAGTCAAGAAACCAATAATGCAAACATTAACATCTCTCAGACAGAGCCTGGAAACTACAGTCAAGGCTGGAAACAGTCCTGAGCCATCAATCTTTGAATGCATCCAGTGTCCAAGGACTCTTTTCCAGGTTGTTTACATTTTTCACCCATCTAAGCTCTATCTTTTTATTAAACTACTAGTTAAAACTTTCTTACTGATGAATATTAGCAGAAATTGCTGGACACAACAATAAAAGAGCATTGTGTTGACTTTTGACAAATTGTTTTACACAGAGGGTATATATGTTACAAAACTGAGATGAATTTTTGTCTTTCCTTCACAGAAGGAGAAAAGAAGCAAGAGTTATTAAGAGCATGTATTGCAAAAGTTCAGCAATGGAAAATGAAACTGCTCAGTGCCATATTTCAGAAACCTTGATGGGCCTTATTTTTCTAAAATTCCACATTGAAACATAATTGTTCAGGACCATTATTACTTTACTGCATTTTGTAAGACAGTTATTTCTGCCACAGGGCTCAGCCTGGCAGTTGTTCACTGCTTGGTGCCTGCAACCCGTTGTCTTGGGGATTGAAATCATTGTGATGATGCTGCTTTGTTGGTAGGGCATATAGTCAATACTGAAGCCCAGAAAAGCACTAACTATAACCCATGTTTTGGCAGCTTGTCAATAATCCTGGTGTTATGATCAAAAGGGCTGTAGTAGGACTTACAGCCTGTGTCAGGTGAACAGAGAGATTGACCTTATTGAGAGTAGGGTGAAAAAAACCCAAAACCCAGTTATTTTTATTGCCAGGAAATAAGCTGAAAACAACAGATTGCTTGGCAAAAACACACTGAAAAGGGCAAAGCGGACAGATCTTCTGAACTGTAGAGTTAATTAGTTATTAATGGGAGAAATAATCAGTCATTAGATAATTGTTTTTTCCCACTTGATCACTTTCAGAGAAAAGTCAAAATAAAATCTTCAGAGATATTTTTTAATATTTCATTTTAACTGGTCTGTCTTGTCTTAACACTATCACATCCCACAAGTCTTTAAGGAATACACACAGCAAAGCTTTATTAAAAAATGATCCATATTTTGTACTTTTATATTAAAAGTTAAGCCAATTTCAGTCAGCACTGAAGAAATATCAGCCCAAGTAGGCAGGATATCATGAGTTAGAAATGTCTCACAGAAACAAGAGGATTCATGGAAGCAAGGTACAGGAATAATTGAAATGCTTTAATATCTGCATTATTTTATATTATATTTGAAACTCATAAGCCCTTGTGTCCCTCTGGGTGGAAAACACTTGTTTAATTTTCACAAAGAACGCTGTTTTGGAGCCAGTGCTGTTCCATGGTGGGCACCAGGGAGAAGATTTGAATTTAGCCTACTTGAGGCATCAGCCTGGCTAACTGAGCCCCCCAAAAGTGTTTGCTTGTTTTCATTGCCTTCACAGAGAACAGCCCTTTGAATCACACCCCTGTGGTCTTTTAAATCACAGTTTAATTAAGATGCCTAAGTAGACTGAGTAGACAGTACCAATGTTACCTTACCTCATTGTAATTCCTTGGAATATTACAGCAATTTATTTACAGATCACCCCACCATTGTTATACTTGAATAAAAATAATTTTGCTTTCATTAATGAGAGAATGTACATTAAGTTTTTTGTGTTTGGTTAAGGTTAGGAGGTTTTGTGGTGGTGAATATGTGTGATACTTAAGGTCTCAGTCTATTTCAGCGAAGTCCTTGAAAGGCCTAGTAATTAATCAAGCAGAAATCACACAAAAGGAAATTAAATAAGACATAAACAGAACAGATATCACATGGCAGCATTATTAATGAGCTGTTTCTCACATGAGGGGAAGGATGAGTAAGATGAAAATGCAAACCCAGACTGGCTCAAACAAAGTGATTTCAACGAAGACAAGGAAGAGCTGATGACAACATCCATAACAGTAAGAAAACCTCATTTGGAATCCTGTATGACACTTTGATCAGATTGACCTAAGGGGAAAAAAAACACCATGCCACCAATAATGGGAAAGGTGCAGTGAAATCCTGCTAGGGAGCTCAGAATACATCTTGCAAGAGTAAAGGCAATTCCTTTTTACTCTTAAGAAAAAGTCTTAGGGCAGCAGGATTTTGCCCTGTAAATATTCTAACACAGACAGGAAAAGGGAAGAAGTGGGATTCAGGCTCTAAACCAAAGCCAACCCTCTTGGAAAATCAGTGCAGGTGGGGTCTGGTACTACACATTGTGTCCTTTAGCTGACAAAAATAAACAGCCCAAACATTTCTGACAGCAGTGGTGCCTAATCATTCTGCTTTCATGAACTTTGAATGTTATGAACTGACCTCTGAAAGCCACAGAAATATATTCAGACATAGGACTACAATTCATGAGCCTAGGAGAGACAGTACATATCAATCTTTAAAAGGAAAACAGCATCAAGAAAAGTAAATTAATTTAAAGTAATTAATTAAAGTAGTGGCTCTGAATGTTCTGGGATGGGAATGTGTTAAAAACAATGTTCCATGAAAAAAACGATTTATGTGAAAGCACAGTCTTTGATCTTGCTTATGCTGGAGCTTTCTGGGAAATGGAAATACAGGGAACTTTGCAATTGAACAAATATTTGAGATTGATGGCACATTCCAGATGAAGACGGAATCAATAATTTAATCATTCCATCATCCTTGGCTGAATTTCCTCTCTACCTGTAATAACTCTAATGCTGATCCCACCACATGCAAGCAGCAGCAGAACAGACATTGAGAGAAGGACTATGCAGCCTCATCCTGGGAGTTATGCCTGTCTGAATTTTCATTCCTTAACCTGCCAGGAATAAAGCCAGATCAGCCTTATACCTAAGTCTTCAAGGAATGGATTTCCAACATTTGCTGTAGCAAATGGAATTTCATCATCTCTATCCAGGGCTGAATTTCTCAATGTCAATACAGCTGCTGAGAGAAGGCTTTTGGTTGTAGATCTTTAGATCTAGTGAACATATAAGACCAGAAACTATAATAAATTCCTACCCTAGGAATTTGTTTTGCACAAAAAATTACTTAGGTATACATAGGTACATACATAGGTATATTCATCCTCCATAATATAATTGAAAAAAGCTTAATCTTTTTTTAAATCAATTTGAATATTTTGGTTTGCCTGAAGGCACTAAACTGAGATAATCTTATTTTACTCCATTCATATGGAGTAAAAACTCCCACTCCTTATAGGAAGTAAAAGAGCATTTTCAGGGGGTGCATTGCAACTGATGATACAGGGAACAAACAGCACTGAAGGACAAAGTGGCTCATGCAGCTGAGTTGGAAAGAGGGATAGAGAAAGAACTCAGTTTTCTTTATACCTATTCTAGCATCTTTCTTGATAGAAAATCTTAAAACCTTTCTCTCCTCTACTGGAGTGGTCATTCCTGAAAGCAGTGAGGGGATTAGAGAGAAATGCTTAAGCCCTCTGTTATTTAAGTATAAAGTATATCTATAATTTTTTTTTCCGTTGTTATAACCTTCTGGAGAAATAGATAGATCTCCAACAAAAGACTTCCATAATTTAAGTCTCCAAAATTTAGTTCTCCAAAACTCATTCCTGTGACAGCTACAGTTGTTCTCAGGCTTGACTATTAAATGTCAGAAATCAGACTTCACAAGATATATGTTCTTTATCTCTGAGGGAGCAGGCTGACCCCATTGTGTGGTATATATTTATAGAAACTGGTAAAGTACTATAAATATGTGGTAGCAGTAACAAAGAATGGTTTCTAGTAATTTATCTTTTCTTCTGTACTAAGTACTAGAACCTCCAAATAACAGAGATTCATCAACCATCTCAAACATCACTTAATTTACATGAAAATCTGTCTGTTTACACAAATATATTGGAAAAGCAGTGATTAATTCTAGTAAGCTAGGCAGGTAATTTAATTAGCTGGTAAGAATTCTGTCTTGAAATGTCTCATTAATTTGTTGTGAGCAGCTATCTCCAAAGTGTATCTATTAACCCTATGCAAGGATATATTCAAACATGTCACACACACAAACCCAAGACAGTTACAGATAGAAAGCTGCTTTCAGTAATTCACTTGGAGTTGTAAAAAGCTTTTGCTCTGTCCTTGACAGTGCAGTGTGTTCAGTCCTTGACTGTCCAGTGTGTTCAGTATCTTTTAGATGTCAGCAACTCAGCAGAGAGAGGAGCAGCTCCTGAGAGGTCACCACTGAGCAGGAGTGCAGGTAGGAGCCTTGGATGTGCTGTGGGAGACACACAAAGATCTCCTCCTGCCTCTGAAATCATTCCTGAAGAGAAATTCATCGCAGCAGTGCCAAAAAATCCTACTGCAGAGGGCAAGGGTGTTGACAGGTAGAGAGAAAAGGACAGTTTTCCTTCTAGTCTGGGATTCCCAAAAGGGGCAGGCAAAGAGAACAGCAGACCCTTTCTTGGATCTGATCTATTCCCTGCACCAAAAGGAAACTACTTCTCTGTGCCTAAGCTTCATAACTCAGACAGGTACTGAGATGATGGGGTCACCCAGCTGACAGCTCACTCTCACTGCCTTCCCCTTCCTTCCAAGTTACTGTAGCAGCAAGAAACTATTTCACTGTCTCGTTCCTTGAAGGAAGAGCACTTTGAATACCAGGAGAAAGTGAGTAAAAAAGCTTTATAGGTTGTTTTAAGTGAGCTAAACCTCTCCTGAAAGGAAAATAAACATATTTTGACCTGACAAAATCAGCTTTAATGGATCAAGGGATATAGAGATTTAGGCTATATCAAAGTCATTAGGCAGGTAGCTGCTGCAGTGTGAAGCTGCCCTCCCTGAGCATCAGCTTTTCTCTCTGTGGGCAGAGGCAGGATGGAGTGGGGTGATGTCTGCCTCTGGCTCACCTGGGTACAGCTGTGTGCCAGAAGGCACCCGTAGGTGCTGTGGTTGAGCTGGAAATGGTGGGTTATTAGCCTCAGAGGGGCCTAATGAGACACTGCAGCCCTTTGGAGCAGCTCCCTGCAGCTCGAGGCTGTCCCTGTTGCATTCCTTGGCAGTGACAGGGTGGCCTGGGCACAGGGCTGGGTGGCCCTGTCCTCTCCTGCACAGCAGGAACCCACTCCTCACAAGCCCTGCCACGAGCCATGGCCAGGAGGCAGCTGAGCTCCATCCAGTCTGGGAAGAGTCTGCTCTGCCCTGCCAGGGGACATGGACTGGGACAAGGCAAAGAAATTGTAACTGCCTGGCATTAAAACTCTGATCTAACAGTGGGTGCCCCTAATTAAGGAGCTAAATCAGCAGGAACACAGCTAGGTTTGATAGTCTCCTCAGCCTGGGGGGTTTCAATTGTGTGATTTTTGAGACTCCTACAAATGTATCATTCTATGTGACCTATCTCTTCTGTTCTCCCTCTGGATCCCCCTTCAGACCCTATGCCCATAATTAACACAGACAGGAAAATATTGTTAATGCCAGAAGTCTGCCTGTGCCACCAAGCTACACCTATCCAACAGGCACCAGTAGGATACTGAGCCTGAAAACCTTATATAGGAACAGTTAGAAACACTTCTGGATGATTTAGGAAATGCTTCACTCCGTCTTGATCTTGACCTTGAACAGAGGAATTCCTAGTCACAGGCACTCCAGAGAAAGCCCAAACTGTTTGGCTTCCATCACTGCCAACACCACACAGAACCAGTGAGACACTCTGGACTGCCCAGGCTCACAGCAGTAGGAACATTGAAGATAAAATTTAATTACTCTTTCCTGTACAACCACACAAAAGATGGTATTCATAGCAATAGTTGGGAAACCCAATTCAGACCAGCCTTGCTCCCAAGTGGAAACAACACAGGTGACTGATCTCATAGCAAGGACAAGGAATGAGGTGTTAGCTCTGATGCCAGAGGCTGGGAACAGGGTAGGTGCTTCTTTCTGAGAGGTATAAATTGGGATGCTTGAAATTACATCAACCAGAGACAAACATGCCTCCAGCAATTATAAATTTTATGGCAGAACTCCCTTCTCAGTTGCCTCAGGCTGTTACATATACAGCTAAATAGGATAATTTGTCTGTCTCATCTTTAGAGAGGCACATATAACACAGTCTGGAGCAAAGGCAGATGTGCCACATTATATAATATCTGTTTTATCTGACAGGTTAATACAGCCAAAACTGTCAACTCCTCCTCCACACACACGTGCATAAAGGGAGGGATACTGCTGATGCTAATCTTTGCTAATAGATCTATAGTACAAATTAGTTTAAACTAATTCACTGCACTGTGGCTAGACATGCCATAGCTACTTCTCTATTACCTTAGGTCTTGAGCAAAAGTCATTGATGCCATGAAAATCCTTGACTTAAGCTGATGCTGGCAATTTTTCACAATGGCTACATTCACTTTTAGGAAACCAGAGGCTGCCTCTGCTCTGCGGTAGTGGTGTAGTTGAGTAGAACTATACAGACAGAATTAGATTCTGTCATTACCTGGTCATTGTCTAATCTCAGGTATCACCTCTGTGATAACTGAAAAGGAAACAAATCAGGGAAAAGATAGTAAGTCATGAAATTCCTGTGACCTTTCAAAATAATTTATGAAGTCCAGTGCACAGGTTAAGCTCTCTAGGAGTACTTTCTACTCAGGGGCTTAAGAACTGGTTGCTCTTTTCACTCTTTTCCCTCAAAATAGCCTGACCAGCTTTGGACGCCCAGCACTGCCCAGGTTTAGCTCTGCTCTTGGCAAGTGAATAGCTCAGCTCATAAAATAAGATGAATTGTACTTATTAATAATTGAATATTGTTTTCTTTTCCTTTCCCCTCAGAAAATGAAATTTTGCCAAATAAAGTTAATAATGTCAGAATTCCAGCAAATAGAGATGTAGTACATTTCAGATACAAGGAGAAAATGTACTTTCCTTTAAAAATATTAGATTGTGTGTGTGAGATGAAAGTAGGAAGAAAGCAGGAAGCATGATACAATTCAGAGACAAATAAGCAGCTCTCTGTGACTGGGTCATGAAATTCTGGCAACTGCAGCATGGTCCACATGCCAGGACCTGGGACAAGGCTGGTGCTCCTAGGCTGGATTTGGGAGGTATCTTCTCCACCCAGACCTTGCAGGCAGAGAGATGTTTCAGAGAGCACCACCACTCTGATGTCCCCACTGCTCCACCTCACAGGGTGATGGTCAGCTGTGAAAGGAACAAGACCAAGCTGGTGTTGGAAGGTTCAGGCTTTGGGCAGGGACCTAGAGCAGAGCTGTGACCCTGTGGTAGGTTTTGGTGCCATATGAGGCTCTGTGTGCTCCAGCAGTGGAGTTTTTGGAGCAGTGATGGCTGTTTTGCCATCCCTCTTTTCTATTTCTCCAGCACTGAACAAGACAAGTTTTCTCCTATGGAAGAAAAGGGGAAAACAAGGAAGGAACTATACTCTTTGAATTTTTCTAAATCTCTCAAAATTACTTAAGTTTAACGACTTGTTGCACAAAAAGCTGTATTTATTAACTTTACTCCTAAAGCGTGTGTGATAGGTGGCATTTAAGCTGCAAAAAGTGCAGTTGTGTCCTGCTCAGTAGTTAGAAAACAACCCAAAAGCAGCTGAGAATGACTGCAGAAAAAAAAACAACAACAACTCAAAAAACATCTGTAAACTATAGGTCAGGAGCTGAGGCTGAAACAGTGCAAATATCCAAGGGCAGGAGAGGTGAGATACCTGCCTGAAGTGAGACAACTCATTTGCAGCACTACCATGAGGAGGGCTACGGGCAGATGACCTTTCAGGTTTCCATATTTCTCAGGACCAGGTCATGACACACTTCTGCAGTGCTCTGCAAAGAGCACTCACACTTCTGATTACTGGAGTATATGTGCCCTTCATCAAATGATGCCTCCCAGCACCCTGACTTTGCTCACGAACTTTCACCAGAGGGTCTTAGTTCAGTTGTGCTGTGTTTTTGACCCTGACAAACCTGAGCAGGGGATTGTGGTTGGTGACACTCTTGCAGTTAGTTCTGCAGTAAACAACCTCCTGAACGACAGCTGACTGAGAGTTAATAATTCCACCCCATATGTTGCACAATGCATCAGGCTCCTCAGCAGACAGGGGCAGCTCAGGGACAGGTATCAGCCCTGCCTCATCCCATCACACCTGGAAGCGCATCTGCACACTTCCATGGCTCCCACCAGGTTCCAGAACCACACAATTGCCACTGGCCCAACCAGGTCTGCCTCTCAGGGAAAACAGGCAAGAACAGTCAGTCTGAGCCTGGTGGTTCTGTAGTTGATATAAAGATCAAAAAACTTGCAAGAGTAATTTCTGGCTGAGATTTTCAAAGGATCTTTAGGGGGTTAGGATTGAATTCAATAGTGGGTTGGAGTTAGAAAATCAGAGTCTTAATCACTGAGGTACTGCTGTGAGAACTCAATGCTGTGCTGTTGGGTAAAGGATCATTTTACCATAGTCTTTTTTCACAACAGAATTATCCTGCACTGACAGTGATTAATAATCAAGAGCTAGTAATTAAGCTTGTATTTACAAAAAACACATAGGCAAAAATGATGACTAAGGAAAGGGTGCTACAAACTGACCCTTCTCACTTCAAAGAATGTGAAAGGTGCAGCAGACTTTGCACTCACTCCAAGATAAATATCTAATTGCCCTTATCTGCTCATCCTGAAAGCTGTAATGAGGAGATTGCACATCTAAGAAGTGAGAAAACTAGCAACGACCCTTCTTGACGGTTTCTGTAGGAAAGAAACCCTCACAGAAAAGTGAGGAAATGATGTCTCTTCTTATGCTGTGAACTTTTCAGGGCTCACCCTTTTAATGAGAAGCAGAGAACCACTTTGTAGAAGACACCAATAAGACACAGAGACAGTCTGGGTTTTTTGGGCCCCTTCTAACAATTCTGCAAGACAAGGTAGGTCCTCCTCTCAGCCTGTCATATTGGAGACATCTTTCTAATCTTTCTCCTATGGGGTCCCAGCCCCAGAGTCAGCCCAAGGGAGTAGGTTTGCACAAGTTTCTGTGTGGGACAGTGCACTTTGGATGGTAGTTGCCAGTGTGATCCATTGTTTTTGTGGACCCATTGGTTCTCCCAACCAAACAAGGAATCACGGTTGGGTGCTACAGCATGGAGCAGGCTGGAGAGGAAAAGGAGGGGAGACAAGCACAGATACCAAATTTTCTCAACTCCCCCATCATCTCAGACCATAATGTGTGGGCATAATACCAGTCTTCCTCAGCAGTGTCACAAGAATATACTGTGTGTTGTGGTTTCAATTTGGTTTCCCAGCCAATGCACCATTTATGTTGTGGTTTCACATTCGCCAAATTTTGTTTATCAACTGGAAGATAGGACTTTTGGAGAAAAAGGCAAAATAGGCACAACCTAAACGTAAAAACAGATATATTTTATTAATATACACTAAACAAAAAGAGAAAAAGAAAAAAAATTGAGACATTCAAACACCCTGTCCTCCCCCCCAAACTGTTCACTTTCCCACTCACCACAGAGAGAAAACTGTGATTTTCAGTCACTTGCCATCATTTAAACACGATCCTACATCACCTTGGGAGAGGAGCCTCTCTAGGGTTATGGAGAACACGCCACAAGGAAAGGTCTGGAGGCTTTCAAGGCCACAGATCTGCAACTGCCCGGAATTTCTGCATATTATGTTCAGTCTCACCCATATAGCAGTTTTCCAAGCTGTTTATGGGCTTCCACAGGCTTGGGGTATCATTTTAAGAATGCTTTTCTAGTACAAAACAGGGATTCTCTTCTATCTCTAAAATAGCCTCTATCTCAAAAGAAATGGAGACCTCCTTATTCTTTCCCAGGAGCCAGGGACATATTCTGTTCAAAATTCTCAATTAAAACCCATGTATATCAATATGCATAACCCTTTGGCTAGAACTTGCATTCCCCCAAGCATCATTAGGATATTACAAAAACAGTCCATTTCCCCATAATTCACATATAGAGAAGTCCGGTCAGAAATGTCCTCTTCCTCCATCCCATCTTCCAATAGTCTTTCTCAGTTCTTCCACTGACTTTGTCTCAATGCTGTCTCTCTACATTTCAAATCACTCTGTCTTCCACGGAGGAGGGAAAAGGGTTAAAGTCTTTGCCCAAAGGTTTCTTTTCCTCTCTAGTGGGCTCCAGGAAGGCCACAGGTGATGGTGGGGGGAGGAAGGGGGAGAGAGAGAGAGGGAGCTGGTCAGGAACGCTGATGAACGAAACCTCCTCCACTCCTGGTCAGATCTAAAGTGACTTAAACTTGGATCAGCTCCCTGGAGCTCTGGAGAAAAGTTCTCAAAAAGTCTCTCCTCCTTTGGACCGGAGGCTCCTGGTGCAGGGCCAACACCACCGATCTGAAATCTGCAGTCCTCCTCTCCCCATCGGAGGAGCCGGGAGGGGACAGAGGGGACACGGCCAGTCTCACCCACTGTCCCACAGGCAGGGCCCCCCCAAGGTCCAGCCAAACCTGGCCCGGGGGGGCCCAGCCCAAACCCTGACTCATGAGGTGATGTTAGCTCCCTGCCAGCCAGAAAAGGAAAGGGATGAGTCACTTGGGACTTGGGATTCAAGACTGTGTTTCCAGAGGCATAGAAACACTCCCATTCGTCAGCCAAGCTGTCAATCACAGTCTAGAACTTCATTAGGGAAAAAAACTTTTCACATTCATGCTGAACCACCACAGTATGTCAGATTCAGGGAAGTCTATGGGGTGAAATCTATGTCTTTGCATATCTGGGGATCAAGATGCAAGTTCACAGTGCAGGTGTGAAATGGATTCGTTTCATGGCTGTTGAGATAAATTGCTGCCAAATCTCAGGCCATCTAAAGCGGTGGTAGGTATCTATTTGAAGTTATGAATCATGAATCATGCTGGGTAGCCTACTCCATCTCAAGAGTCAGTAAACTGTAGATCTGATAAGTTTTGTATTACCTTTGTAAAACTTGAATCAGGCCCTGGGGTGTTTTCTTATGTTAGTGTGTTTAAGATTAATAAACCTAGATGTGGTGTACAGTTCAGAGATTTGGGGGGGGAAATCCTGTACTTGTCAGGAAAGATGGATGAAATAGATTGTGAAATACATATTTTATAAAAGAAATAAAAATAAAATTTAGAATTTGTGTCTCAAAGGACTAATGTATTTTAACATTTATGTTGGGATGACTCTGAGGCCTCCAATGTTTCATTTTCCTTGCCTTTAAGCAACATGATTAATTTAAATAGACAAAGAACCAAATGGTAAATCACAATTCCTTTGAAGTTTAGAGCTAAGTCTGCTGAATCAGTATTAAGCTGTTCCTGCATTTCAATTAACTCTTTGAGAAACCACTGCTTCATGGAGACCTTCTGTAATTACTGATGCGAATGAATGGAATTCCAGAGGTGATGAAGACCTTTCAGTTAATTGATTTTGAGGCTCCAGCTAGACAAGCCATGGAAAAAAGGAGAACATAGTCTTGAAAGTGGTGATAAGTAGCTTAATCTTCAAGGCTTTTTAGTTTTATTTTTAAAAAGAAAGCAGTGAATAAGAATGTTTATTCTCAGAGCTCTTTTGAGAAGCAGCTTCTGTAGTTGAAACAAATGTGTTAGTAGTTAAAAATAAAATCAATGACCTCAGCAGCCTCCTCTAGATGCAATCCTAAACCAGTGCTGACCTGAGTCTTTTTACTTGCAGATTTTTAATTGTATGAAGACTGCCTCTTCCTTATTCTGCCATCAGTGCAATGGAACAAAAGCACTTGCAACCTCTTTTCTATAGTGGATTAGGTTCATTTTTTTAATTCAGGAGACAACAATTTAGGAGATGACTTATAGTTGTGAATGATCTTGCCAAGGAAGTACCAGAAAATATTTTACGGTGTGACAAGAGCACTTATCTCCTTTCATGAAATCAAGGTTGGACAAGAGCAAGGTTCATCTCCTCCCCAGGTCATCTGAGTTTTATTGCTTCTAAATATGTTGGCAGTGTACTGAAGCGTTGACTAATACACTATTGCATGCATATTTATTATTTTTATAGCACCTTCTTTCTTTCTTATTTCCATGCCTTCCTAAAGTAAAATGTGATAGAATTTCAAGAGAGCTTAAAGTATAAATTTTTACAAATTCCTTGGGATGTAGACAACTTGGACTTTGGTTATTAAATTCTCTGATCTGGTTTATATACACTAAATCTTGTGCATGTGTGAGAGGTAGGATCTGTCACAAATCAGTAATTCCAAGCAAAAAGCATTTTTGGGAATACTATTCATGCTCAGATAAATAAAACTGTAACTGACAGGTTGTTCCCTCTGTGCTAGACATTGTGGGTGCACAGGTATTATTGTAGATGGGATTGCTGAAATCACCAAATAAATTTATGCTCTGTGTTGGCAGAATTTCCCCCTTGGGTTCTAGCCCCCCCCCCCCCCCCACCATATTCACCTGCAGAGCTTTACAATTTTGTTGCTTTGAGCCGTACCATGCTCCTTTATACACCTGGCACGGTATTTTTGCTCCTCAGGATATTGACAGCTGTAAATGTGGATGGCTCTGAGGATTTGATCAGCAGCCCACAGGCAGACCCAAGGGGCATCCTGCCCCCAGGACACACCCCATGAGTTTTTGTGTGCTCAGGGCTGTTCCCCACAGTATTGGACATGTGCATTTGGGCAACTGGGCAGGGTCCCTGATGGCAGCTTCAGTGTGAGCTGAATTCCCTTCCAGCTTCCACTGAACAGAGCAGGTGGCTGCTGCCCTGTGCACTCGTGGACAGCTTCCAGTACCCACTTGGAGCCTCTGCATGTTGAAATCCAGACCTGGATCCTCCTGCCATCCTCAGTTCCAACAGGAAACTTGCCAGTTTTAGCTTTATTGCTCTTTCATACTCTTCTCCTTCTTCTGGCCTTCTCTGGAGCACCATCTTGTTTTGGGGAAGAAAACCTTTTCTGCTGGAACTGGAATACAGTAACGTAGAATACTGGTTTGACCATTCAATTCATTTATGAAGAAAAGTTTTTTTCAGATTTTCTCCAGCAGTTTTGATGAAAAGGATAAAATACCATTACAAACTCTTGCTTTGGAAGCCAGTCAATAGTAACCTGCTTCTTAAAGATATAAGCTGAAACTATTACCAATGTGGTGAAAAGATAAAATTTGGGGTATTTTTTGAGACAAAGCTACGGTTTGATTTATTTTTTAATTCAGTATAATGAACTGTTTGTTTTAGTCCTCAATGAATTAAAGTGACTAACATTTTTATCAGAACAGTTTCTCAAAATCAGTGATAAATAATGTTATTAGACTTAATATTCCAGCCTCATTTGCTTTTCACACAGAAATTCATAACAGCCAATAAAACACAGCTGTGTAATAATATTGTGCTAAAGTCATAAACACTGTATTTGTAAAGCTGACATGCAATAAAAAAGGACAAAAACTATCTTCTAACAAAAGAAGATTGCTGCCAGACTCAATAAATTCTGTTTGTCTTCTTTATAATACAAAACTGTGAAAAAATAAACTTTTTAAAAAAGAATTATTGTTTTAATTAAATGAGAAAATTAATAATAATTGTTTATTTCTTCCCCTGTGCGTCCTTTCTCTCTCTGTCTTGCCTTTCTACTACTTTAAGGCGGCAGTGGAATGGGTCAAGGAAGGAAGGAAGGAAGGAAGGAAGAAAAAAAGTAATGCATACAAATCTAAAATCTGTAAATTACTTTGAAGAAATAAAAGTATGTATTTTAAGCCTACAAGTGAAAATTACCTCATTTTTCTGTGTGATTTTTTATTTCAATATTCTGATGTTTTCCAGCTTCTACTTGTTTGAATATCAGCTAATTACAGATACATTAAGTATCTCATACCATAGTCAGATTTGTTCTTTTGTTGAGTAGTCTATTAAATAACTGGAGAAAGTTCATATGATGCAAATTAATTTTATTGTCACTACCAAGTCAGAGGCTCCACCAGGAAGAAAAGAGCATGAAGAAATATGAAGCATAACTTCCACCTCCTTTCCAATCTCCCATTTCCCTCCTGGGTTCACAGAGCACAGCCTGATGTCCCCATCTGTTTCCAACTAAGTGTTGCAGGCTCTTTCTTTCACGGCGGCTTTTTGCTACAAGCCCAGAAACATCCTAAAGCTCTGACTCGAACCAGACTTTTGCTGCTCTGCCATGAAAATTCAAATTCCAAATACAGAAGGAAAATTCCTTTGGCTCTCAGAGCTGGCTGGTGCTCAGAGTTACCCAAACACCACTGACAACACATTAAATGTGTCTGTATTAGCAAATACTGGTCCACTGACCTTGATATTGCCCATGAGCAGAGGCCATGCAGCCACAACATTTTACAACATGTGAATCTGAGTGCTGCAAAAGGTGGCATTAAAGGCAGACAGGAGGTGAACACTCCTCATTCCTTCCAGAAACGAGCTGCTAGCACAGTGCCCAGAGGCCCAGCACACTCATTTCAGCTGGACTCGGGCAGAAACACACAGAGACATCAGTTCTCATTAGCTCTGCCACAAACTGGGCAACGGAGGCTTCTGGGAAAACTCCATCAAGGAGATGGATGAAAACAACCATAAGCTATGTAATGTTTCTAATGCCTTCCAAATCTCATTAATATATTTCAAATTGCACGGAGTGGTTTGAGTTTATATATGATTTGATTTCCTATGATCAGTGACAACATAAGCAATCCCCAAACTGCAGCGGCTGAGATTTTCCCCTGGAATTACAAACTCACAGTTCTCTAGAGATGTATTTTCAGCAATTCCAGCTGCATAGTTATTATAGTTATTCAGAGTAGATATATTCGCTGTTTTTGACTTGTTTAATTGTTTATAACTAGAATACAGTTTCAAACTAAATTTATTGGGCTGCCTGGAAGCTGTACAGCTTTCAAGTGTGTATGGAGCCTTCCCAGATTCCATTTTACCATTTTCATTGCCAGAGGCCACTTTGCTGCCTATTTAGTTTGGTGCCTTTATAAAATAATGCCATCAATATATTCAGACTGGAAAGAGAGGGCACACATTGACCTTCTTTTTGCCAGTACCTCTGGGCTGTTGTTATTATGTTAAAGATCTATAGGTCAATAAAAAAGCTTATTAAGGTGAGGTTACTAAATGAAAACAAGACAGACAGTGGGGTCAGTCACCATGTGCAGCTCAAAACAATATAAATACAGACTTCTCTCCTAACTTCCCTCTTTTTTAGAAGTAACTTTAGTCACTTTTCATTTCAGCCCCAATTAAATGGGTTGTGTGAATCTCTGCTCAACTTATTTCAGGTGAACAGAACCAAAATAGCTCAATCTTACTCTATAGATCCTCTGCTGATAGAAATTATTGATTCTGATGATACGATAAAGTATGTATTCTCAGAAATTATTGTGAAAATTCTTACTTCTTTTTCTTAATTCTTTTGTCTTTGAAGGTAGGTGCAGATCGATGCTGCTTCCCCAACAAAACAAGCCCCTAAAAATGCCAGAAAAACAGAAGGAAAAAACCCTCTGAAAAATCTAAATCCTTGAAAAATGGAAGCAGTCATCATTGACATGATGTTCACCCATTTTGGCCAGCTCTAGTTAAAACACATTGTATGTAGCACAGTGAAGCATTCTGAGTTGAAATGAATGACCTGCCTGAAGTTCACATTTATCTGTTCATTTCAGTGCCATTTAAGGAGACCATATGACCTAGATAAACTATATAGGTTCATTGCATAACATAGGTATGATGAAAGAACAGGTTCCTGAGAGTATTTTTCATTCTTACATCTAGAGAGTAAAAGGGCCAGTACTAAGAAAAATAATGTTCCAAAGAGCATAGAAAAAGAGCAAATAGGGAGAAAAGAGCTATTCAAGTAGATGGCAACAGGTCACATATTAAACTTCAAAAGAGCTGGTCACACGAGAAATTAAGAGAAACATTTTAGAGAGCATGTGATTAAGATGTGTGTAGAAGTGCTGCAGTCAGCAGTGGAAGCTGTGCTCCTGCTTCTCCTTTGACTTATATCACCCTCATTTCAACAGCGCTAGGGTGTCATCAGACAAAAAATGAAAATGTGACTGCAGCAGGCTACTCTTATTCTGAAATAACCAGAAATTAAGGAGCCTGGACTCAAAGCACAATGTCCCACTTGTATTGTGCAGTGACTTTACTAACATTACTGTTTGAGATACGGATTTAAACTGCTACTGGTGATTCCCTTGTTTCCCTGCTCAAGGGAGAAATTTCTGTCCATAGTGGTGACTGTCAGTTCTGACCCCAGGTACTTCCTCCAGCTGATCCCATAAATGATTGTGGGGTGTGAGAATATAACATATAGTCAATAGCAAATAAGAGCTGAAGAAAGTCCCTGGAGGGGAAAAAACAGGTTCCCCCAGAACAATCCTCAGAAAACTCAGAGCAATAGAAGAAAAAGGCTGCAGATCTACCCTTGGAAGATGCAATTTAACCCAGGAAGGACAATATCAGTGGCAGCACTCATTCTTTTGCTCAGTCTCTCTCTAATATCTAAAGGTTTTCCGTTATATATTTTTTGATTATTCTATTTTTAAAACAATATCTTGGCATTAGATCCAATTAAACTTGAGAATTAATCATTCCCTGGCTTCAGGCTTTGCTTCCCTAGAGAGCATCACTTTGGCCTACCAAAGTAAAACCCCAATAAACACAAAACAAAAAATCCCCTAGTATTTATATTTACCCTCATACTCAAGTGTTTAAATGTATTCAACTACTTTGAACTCCTGAGGCACCAAAAAAAGGGAGACACCAAATAATAAACTTCATATTTGTGTTTTTCTTCTCCAAAGTAATAGAGAAGGAGTTTTACTCGCTGCTCTAAATTGGGAAAGGTTCCCATGAAGTTTTCTTAATTTCTTCTCTTTTATCCTCTTTTCTTCCTCCCTCTCCCTCCCTGCAGCCAAGTCACTGATCTGGCTTCTGAGGTCCTTCTGGCAGAAACCTACCCATCTGTTCAGCAATGTCTCTTTGTAATGATGCTGGCATTATTTTTTTTCCCTGCATTTTGTTTTAATGGTGTTCATCAGAAATGTGCAATCTTTGAATTGCAGCCGACTTCTCATCAATGATAACTTGTTTGAGTAAAGCTCTGGAAGGCAGAGCGTCTTAATTTTACTTTAACAAGCATTTCAGAGATGGGCAGTGGGAAAGCAGACCTGAGTCACCTCCTAGCTGGCATCCTTCTTTACTTCCATCTGCATTAAACAGGAAAGGTTTACTTCAAATTACTTCCACGAAAAGAGAGAGTGAACTTCTGAAGTCAATTAAATCAGGTTATTCAACACATTATAATGCATTGAAAGTAATTTTTTTTTAAGCACAATGCTCTTCATCTCAGTGCTGATCAGAGCAGTGCCTCTTTCAAAACAATAGGGCATCAAATACAGCAGGAGAATATAAACAACCTTAGACCAGTGATAGGTACATTTTACTTTCTAAGAAGACTCAGGAATTCATAGACTTGTGGGACGTATTTTCCTCCCACTACACTAATATAAATCAGAGGAATTCCATTTTAACCAATTGATTTTCTGTGAGCCTGCATAAATGGAATATCGCAAGGTCTGCACCGTTTTCATCTTTTCTATTTTGAAGCTCATAATTTTCATCCAAAATTAGTGAATAGCAGCAAATAATACTTTATATATATAGCATATGCTATTCTATAACTCTTTCCACAAATCCTGCATCACCCTTGAGGAGAAATTTAAATGAATACTAATAGATAAGAAGAGATCTATAGGTTAGCTGGGTGAGAAATATGTAAACTCAGAAGGCATACACTGCTCTCTAGTGACAAGAAAAGGAACTCTTAATACACTGTAACCACACGTAGTTTAAAATATAGGAATTTTTTATTTGTTGCTCCTTTTCTTTAATAGAAAAAAGCAAGGTCAGTGCCCTACCACTGTTTCTGATGTCAAGTCTCAACAGCCAGTGTTTGTAACTGGCAGTAGGGTCTGCATTTTAGCTATATTTATGATTCTGTGAAAAGTGACTGCAGCATTTTAAATGCTAAAATATATTTTTAAATAGGAAAACATTTCTATGTTTAGAAACACGTATTCTTGATATAAGCTAAACCAAAATGTCTAAACCAAGACACTCCTGTACATCTTCTAAAAATTAGTTAAAGCAACTCCTGTCAAATAAGTCAGTCCAATTTTGTAAGCTTATAGGTCAACTAAATATTTTCCCATCTTTTGCAATTGTTTCTAATGATAAGTTTTGAGAACACTTAGGAGATGTACTTGTAAAAGGATATATTAAGCTGTTTACGGGGCCCAAAAGAAATTTTTCTTTTTTTTTCTTTTTCTTGTCTAAAGAAATTTTTCATTTCCTAATTCAGCCCAAAGTCTAAGGAACAGTGTTTATTTCCAGGTCTCCAGCACCCAATGTGTTAATTCATCATTCTCTGCTTTATGAGAGGGAAGTTTTGCCAGCAGGGACAGCAAAATGGGCCCTGGGTTTGTACTCCAGCCTATTCATCCTGCTGCCTGTAATGAGAAACCATATTACTTATCTGATGCCCATGGCTGCAGACATCAGTTGAAGGTGGTGTGAAGTTAATCTCCCCAATGTTTCTGAAAAAAAAAAAAAAAAGCTCTCAGGATCTGATAATGGTTGGTAGTTGATTAATAGCTTTGGCAGTTTGCAAAACTCATTTTATTCTATGGCTTATGAAAGATAAATCCTACATGGTGTGACCCATGGACAACAAGCCCTATCCTGAGAGCCAGTTTAAATGAACTTATATATGTCTTTTTACATATGATCCTGAAATAAAGCTGTGCCTGGAGGGAAGTTATTAAGGGAGGGTCACTGGATGGGAACTCCTATTTCACTTTATAGTCAATGGAGAGAAATTTATGCTTCCCAGAAGGAAGGTAGAGGCAGAAATTTGTTTGACCTCTTTCAAAAAAGTTCTCAGGGCTGAGATGAATAACAGCCAGAAATGTCCATTTCCTTCCATTGGTTATAGAGGGAGCAGGAAAGCCAGCTTGGAGAGGAGTTAGCCCAAAGAAAACTGGCTGAGGTCCTCAGGACTGAGCAAATTGGTCTGTTGTGGTTCAGAGCTCGGACACTGGGCAAAGATCCTGCACAGGTGAGATTTCCATGCGGCACAACTGGCCATTCAAAGGCAGAATGTCAGTAGTGATGCAATAGGGGTGCTGTTTGGGTGACAGGTCTACTCTGGTGATTCAGTCTTCTGATTTGGTCATGAGAAAGTGCAAGTCATGCTCCAGCTCACTGAGCATCACTTATGCAATATACCTTCCATTTGTGTAATGGAACTGCATGTTATCCAAGGAATGAGGCACTTTATTAAGTTTTATAAGCAGGAATCTCCATAAATGTACTACATTAGCTTAAAAGCAGAACATAGATCTGTTTTAATGATACTTTTACTCTTTTTTTTTTGCAACAGCCATTCACAAAACAAATTATCAAGATTTCAAAGAAAAAAAATGGAGTAACATTAACACAGAAAAATAATCCTGTAGGGAGGTATATTTCAACTATTTCGTAAGTCCATAATTAGCTGTATATTCTGAATTTGTTCCCCATGATTTTTCTTCAGTCAGTGCGGAGGGATAGGCACTATAAAGATGAGCAGCATTAGCAGATACATTTTGGTAAGGAATCAAAACCACTTTCTGGAGGTGACCATTTCTCTCCTTTACCTATACAAAGAGCCATCACACGCAGCTATCCTTGTACTTCCACGAGCAAATAGGAAGAGATGCTCCAGCCTTTATCTCTACCTCTTCACTTTCTTTCCTCTCTCCCCTCTAGCTCATGTTTTAAGGCTATATGAGAACCTTCTAGGGCCCTAACTGTCAAACAGCAACAAGAACAACAGGATAATTTTAACCTGAATCCCTTCTGTCAAACCACATTGCTGTGGCCAGATCCTGCCAGCATCAGAGAGGGGAAAGCACGCAGGTAGGAAAGCACATAGGTAGGGAGGAGTAAGCAAGTTCCAGGTAAATTGCTCAGCAGATAATGGCAGCAAAGTGGAATCCCATGATGACCACAGGGAATTTAACTGAAATCATCAATGATTCCCTATCACAAAATGATTAGCACGAGTGTACTTTTTTATTTATATCCATGTGTGATGTTTGTGTTTTGCAAATTGGACTTCTGGCTGAGAGACTCCAGTCACACTTGGCATGTGTGAGCCTGGCTTGGGGTGCCGTGGTGGGGGGTGGCTGTCACCCTGAAGGGCACAGCAGCCACTCCAGAACAGTGGCTACAACTGTGAAAATAAACAATCATCTTATCTTTAGCTCTGTGGTTTCAACACATGCGCAGTGGATTTATTCACCATCAGCCTACATTCACATCTTCATTTTACAGAAGAGTTTTCACCAGCTCATGCTGAACACACCTCTCCCCTTCTGAATCAAGCAACATTTTTCAGATGTTCAAAGGCAAGAATTACACTTACCTTACAAACCTCAAGTGTTGATCGATCTTGAACTTAACAATTTTGTGTTTAAAGGTTTCATTTGGAGTTTGTTGAGTGCTAAATTTATTTTAGAGTGTATTTTCACAAAAAAAAAATACTCCTTTAAACATCTGCTTTTTTATCTCAATTGTAATCAAAAAGGTTTTGGATCAGTATTCTCTAAATATGTAAACCAGCTGATGGGTGGGATTTTGCCTGTTTACACCATGCCATTACAACCTTACTTTTGTGAGTCAGCTGTGACATTCTGCAACTGATCCCGGGGCAGAACTTTGAAAGGGTTGTTAGTGTTTGCACTGTTGAATAAATATTCTAAGGTACTTGAAATGCCCAAATCTCATCTCTGCATTCCAGTGCAGTGTATACAAAACAATTGTGCCAACACTGCTGTATCTCATGTGAATAGCAAGGAGACAGTTTTCATGTATCAGGGTAGAAATAGTGGTCCCAAAAAATTAAAATTATCCTAAGATACAGTACTGTGTTGAGGGCTATAAGGCAGTGCCAGGATGCCACCAAGCCTGAGGACTTTGACATTTGCAGGCTTTGCAGTGCCACAGAGGTGTGCCCAAGGGCCTGGTCAATCTGGTCATTTCCTTGAGAGTTCAGATACCCAGATCTGTGATACGGGAAAATATCAGAAGCAAGTGAGAAGGCAAAGCTGGGCTCCAACCACATCACAGAATATTGCAATTCAAACACTCAGACTGCTCTGAGGAAGCTGCTCTAGTGCTCTGGAGCAGCTGTCTTGTATTTTATTGGACATAAACTCCTTGGGCAAATATAGGGAAATGTTTTCTTCTGACATCTGTCTTGGTTTGAGAGAGATTATCAACAATAGCTGCTGAGAGCTGGTGTGCAGCTGAGGACAGAAGGCAAAAAGATATCTTTTGCAATTTTTCAAGAGTATTTTGGAATGATCCAGACAATTTGAAACTGAGAGACATTAGCCTCTTTCCTCTCCTACTCTGAGGGCTCCCCAGTTTCTGTTTTCATTTTATTCTGCAGTTTCAGACAGATACCCATGTTTATATGTCTCTCCAAGTAAACATTCACAGCTGTCACTAAAGGACTGCAGGAGAGAAAAATATCTTGCTTTCAAGTAGAACTATTGCTAAACTAAAAACATGAGAGAGGATAAGTCCCAAAAGACTGATACTTTATGGCTCAGTCATGAAGTAAATCTCATAAAATACAAAGGGTGTTGAAAGCTTATGGGATATTTCCTGTCTTAGTGTGGTTGTCTCTTGAGCTAACCCTTCCAACAGCATCTACTTTTTTGCATGAAATATGAAAACATATTCACACCTATTTCTGCACTCGCTTTTAAACCTCTAACTTCCAAACAACCATGTAATCTATAAAATCAGTACTTTGATGTGGGGTGGAGGTGTGTGTGTGTTTGTGCTCAGTTTGGTAAGTGAATAAAAGAAGTAGTTTTATTTATGTATTGTACTATAGGGAAGGGAGTGTTTTGAGTGAAGAAGGTCCTTCAGTGCAGGGCATCTGTGAAAATGTTATATCAGATGAGCTGTTCTCCAAGACATATCTGTGACTTTAACATAAGGAGTTGTAATAAACACACTATATGTGTACATGGTGATATAAACAGTTCATCATTTACAGCAACATTTCTACTCTGCAAGTCAGGAGGAATTCAGACTTCCCTTTTGTTTCTATCTCACCAAAATAATTTAATAGAGCTGAATAACTGAATTCCCCATGCTGCTTCTCACTCCTGTAACCAGAGAGTTTGGGGCTTTTTTTGACTTGTTTGGTTTGGAGTTTTTGTTTGTTTGTTTGTTTTCATTTTTCAAAAGCAAATACAAACCACACACACACACGAAGATTGTAAAGTATTTCATAAATTACCGACTTGCCTGCTTGGATGATTCTTTCCCCTATACCTCAACATATCTTCAAAATGTTATTATTCTTGTTTTGCTGTGAGATTTCGAAGCTATAGAGACTGAACAAGCAAGGAAATAATGCTACATGAGCTGATAGTTCTGCATGCAGACACAAACACTGAAGATAAACTTGAGCAAATACATATTTCTGAGATAGTGTTTCTATCAAATGTTCTATTTGTTTATTGAGAGGCTGGATTTACATATAAGTATCACAGAGAGTCTTTAAACATATAACATCTGTATAATAATTCTGGTTTATTTCATCATCCCTGTGGCTATCATTTAGGAAATACAGAGTTCAGAGGCACTGCAAACATCCCACTGCAGGGCACAGATCACTTCCGTCTGATACCATCAAGCAGGAGACAGTATGAGGTTTTAAAGACACGTACCTACTACAGGTGCCTACTTCATGAGAGGGAGAAGATTTGGGGTTTCTTTCATCCTTCTGGGAGGCAGGATTTAGTGTACACAGAGTGCCAAGATTATAGCTACACCTTAAAAGTGCTGCTTTCTTGTTCAAAAGGAGCTGCTAGATCCCAAACATTTCCTGCTTTGCTGCTTATAACAAGCCTGTGCTGCCTCTAGTCGTTGCAGAGTGAATGGGCAACTGCAGCTGTGATGTTTGGAAAAAAGTGGTGCAGAGAATGAACAAACAGGCCATATGATGTTTAACTTTGTCACAGCTTGAGACCTTCCATGCTCAAATAAATCCTTGGTCTTCTGACTGCTTTTCCTGATGTAGCACAATCCTGTCTTAGTATTCTCTGCTGCTCAGCATTTTGAAAGGTTTTCATAAAGCTTGCACATTAAGAATTCATAGGTAATTCTACTCATGAAAAATTATTCCTTTTCAAGCAAAGGGCAAAGGCAACATTTTCCAAGGTTGCTGGCTGTTAGAAAGATGGCCATTAAAAAAGCATTCCTACCATAAAACTGCTTTTTAAATTAAAACCAATTCTTTCAAACTACTACTCTTGCCAGAATTGTGAGTTTGATGACTGAGGCCTAAAACAAGAAAAAAGAAGGCTAATCAGAGCTTAAGAAGTCCAGTGACAACATACAGTGAAGGCAGAGGGTGATTGATGAATGGGAAAAGCTAACAAGCAAGCCTAAGAGTCTTTTTTACCTTCCCATTTCACTTCTAGTGAAGACATTCACATTAATCAGATCCCCAAGCCATAAAGCTGAGATAACTGAGACCAGGGAAGTGTAAGCAGGAGCTGTGTCTGCATGAGCACCCAACATCATGCAGGAGTTAAGTGTATGCAGACTCCAGGGTGACTTGGGAGAGGCTGGGGATGGAGAGGGAGTGAGGGCAGGTGCCTGAGCCCCAGGGCTTGATACCTGAGCTCAGTGCATCCCTGAGGAAAGGGAGAGCTTATCACAAAGCTCGAGCTTATCACCAACTACCCTTAGGAGCCCTTAGAGGACATTGTCACTTCTGAACTTTGGGAATATACAACAGTTCTCTAAACATAAATTTTATTCACACTGCTAAAAAATGGAACTGCTACTGCAATCCTGCTAGCAGCAAATGAAGAAAAATTGCTCCTGAAGCAAGCAAAGCCTTTTCTGCCTTGAAAACAAGTTATTCCTGCTTGCTTTTATAGGCTTCTCTAAATCTCCTCACTATCAGGCCCAGGTTTTTTCTCCCACTAATCCCTTCTCTCTCTGCACAAGAATTTCTCAACTCCAGCTAGGCAGGTCTGAGACAGGTTCAGTTGGTTTCTGCTCTTCTGGAGACCATGGAGCACCAATTTTGTTTCATTTTAGATCAAGTGATCTATGTGTAAGAAAAAGTGACTGGCCCTGGATTCTGTTCCCCCACCTCTGCATTAATTTGTGTGCTTGCAGAGCAAGATGCACACACCTTCCATTACAGTTATAAGTGTCACACACACAGGGTCATACCTAAACTTACCTCCTTTCTGAGCAGAGAGCCTCATTCTGTGCTGTTACACAATTTAAACTATTTTTTAATCATGAATATGATTATTTATTATATTGCAAAATGTGTTTCCAGCCTTCCACAGGCAGAGATTTGCCAGTCAAAAAACCCCCAGGAACTTTACTCACTTGTTGCTAGCTGGATCCATATGTGCTTTTGCATGAAGTGATGAGGTGGCAGAAGAAAAACACACTTTTTTATTCCTTGTAGCTATTCTTTAATATCTCTCATATATTAATATGAAATTAGTATTTTACAGAAGTATGTGTAGTTTCCTCTATGCTAGTTGCTTTGTTATATTTTGTTGCTTGTTGCTTTGTTAAATTTTTTACCATATGGTTTTCTAAATTTAAAACTTACAAAGATAAATGTTCGTTTCATAACTTGGAATTCATATGAAATATTCCGTATATATACTGAACAACAACAAAATTAAGCTGTTCTGCATGTTTTGGAACAATGTAAAAAATTGTAAAACCACAAAATTAGAAGTATAGTATTTTATTCAAAGCTGTGAAGTCAACAGGCATTTTGTAACTGAGATTTCATTCCATTTGTGTAGACAATGAATGTTTGTGAATGATAAGTTAGACTTGAAAATGTGAGCATTTTAACAGCAGAAGTAATTAGAGAGAAGAGGTAAAATACTGAGAACAAATGCTGTTGTAAAAAACCCACTCACCACTGAAGTTAATGGGAAGCTGAGACACTACTAAATGGCACTGCAGAGGTGTTTTGAAATGGTAGAATTAATTTGTTAGCAAATTATTATCACTGGAAACTGTATTTTGAGACAGAAAACATAAAGTGTTATGTCAGGAAGAGCTGAGTATTTCTTTGAGAAGTGTTTTGCAAGATCCAATAATAGAAGTGAGTTCCAATGGAAACTTTTAACTTTCCTGTTGAGTATTCTCAACCATGGCAGACAATTTTTCCTAGATTCTTGAAGGAGCAGATATTTCAGCAGAAGGAAGGTAATTTCTTATGAAGAGATTTCTCTACTTTGTAGAAAGACAGAATTCTACAAACAAATCACTGGAAAAGCCTATAGGTATAGGGAGATACACAGACTTTTCCAGTCTGTAGTCTACAGGGGTAGCTGAAATACTATCCCCAACATCCAAAAGAAAAATAAATTTATCAAGAAATACTAGTGTTAAAATTAATGTCGTCATGAAAATTCAAAGGATTTCTATGTTTGTAGCTACTTCTAAGCAAATGATTTTCTGAGATTCAATGCTTGATCAAGCAGAAAAAATATTTAATATCATGAAATTAAAATTATTGTGTGTTTAAGAGAATCTAGACTTGCTATGTTTCAGGTACAAACACCTAATTTCAGCCATGAAAATGGTTGCTTCTATTGTTGACACGTGGTCAGGAGCGAGTAGCTGGCTCCAGGCAGGGGGATGAAGGGCAGGACCCAGGTGATGCTTCCTCAGTCTCCTGGTGAAGGGGAAACACATGAGAAGGAGCAGCTGGTCCTGCAAATCAATATCCAGTTGTGCAACTGCTGTCATCAAAAGGGACTTGGCTTTCAAAAACACAGGATCTACTGTGAGGACTGAGGACTGTTAAGGAGAGAAGGGATCCAAGAGTGTGTTTGCTCACACACTGACCCACCTGGTGAGGTGTGCTTTAACCTAGAAATAGTGAGGGATGGAAATAACTCATGGGAGACAGCACTGAACGGAGTGGCAAGCAAAGGGTGAGGGTGGCAGGGACAAGAGATGCTTCAGAATCAACTAGAAAGATAAAGAGACATCAATTTTAAGACTATACAAAGGCCTGTGATCTGCGGAGGAAGCAGGAGAAAGCAGACCTCCATGGATTCACAAAAATATTGGAGTAACTGAGACATGGTGGAACAGCTTGCACAGCTGGAGGGAGCAACAAGATGGAGCAAGCTCCTCAGAAAACGTGGCAGGGAAGACAAGGAGCTGTGTGAAGATGCAGCTTGGATTTATGGAGCTTTCCTGTGGGATGAATGTCCAGGTGGTGGAGAGCCTGTGGGTCAGGAACAGAGAAGAGGCTTGTAGACACTGCGATGGGTTGTCGTTACAGACTCTGTGGTTATGGTGAAGAAATGGACACAGATTTCTTTAAATTTAAGGGCAATTTAAAGGCATTTCTGGTCACACATCCTGCTTTTCATTGGAAACTCAACCCAAGATCTGCTGGATGGGCATCTGTGGAACACCACCAGTCAGTGGTTTCTGAGCATTCTCAGGGGTAACTCCTCCATACAGGTGGTGGATGGGCTGACCAGTTCTCCTTCTCCCAGGCAGCTGTTCTTGGTCAATGTGCTCAGGGAAGACCATCAAGCAGCAGCAGAGCTTTCACTGAGAGATTGATTCAATGCCCACTCTGGAAAGGTTCCAAGACCTGACTGGACAAACCCCTGGGCAAACTGGTCTGACTCTACAGCTAACCCTGCTTGGAGTAGGGCGTTAAGCTAGAGTCTTCCTGAGGTCTCTTCTTACCTGAATTGTTCTCTGATCCTATAATTTGCTGAAAAACAACTCGCACAGATGGATCATTAAAGCCAGTTCACAAACATCCCAGTTCAGTCAGCCAAACCAAATACCATCTGTTTACCAAAGAGGTGAAGCTGACAGAAATAAGGGTCATAATTTCAGGTTTCTACACCATGACAACCTGGGTCAAATGCACAGTAAAACAGTGAGTTATATCAGTCAATTGGCAGATGATGACATATGTACAAGGAAGAAACCATTGGTTAACAGTTTACAGATGTCATGAAATAATTCATTTGAAGAAACATAGAGTAAACACCCTTACTGGGGATGACTAAAAACCTGTATTAGTCTTACCAAGGTTCAAACATCAATGAAATAAATATTTTTGTATGAGGTCTGCTAGTAATAAAGTCAGATGTGACTTTGACTTTATTTATAAATGTAATTCTTTAATTTTTGGGAGAGAGGAGGTATAATAGAAGTTCAGTAAGAATCCATTTAAGATTCATATTTGCCAGCATGAGTTAAAAGAATTTTCTGAGGACCTTTTTTGATATTTTACTTTGAAATGTATTGAGGAACTTGAAAAAATTTAGTTCTGCTTGTGCCAATTCACATCCAGTTCTGAACTTTGTCTTCTTGTCCTCTGAATTTTGTCTTAACCCTTTGAATAAATCTTTTCCACTTTAGATGGGTTTTTATGGGGATTCACAAGCAGTCATTTGCTTTCACTTGCTTTCTCACCTCATCAGTGTGTCTGTAAAGGAATATTCACAAGGACACCACAATGTGAGTGAACAAGGAGGGCTGAATCAGAAATGAGGACGGAATGTTTGTGTGTAGTGGTAGTTTGTGTGTTTGTCCCTCTCCTAATGGCTCTGACACACCTGAACCCCCTTTGCTGAAGGTGCCCTTAGCCCCTCCCTGCCAATGACTGAGAAAATCTAGAAGCAGGCCATTTTCTTAGGAAGAAGTGAACATAATTTCCTCAGCATTTTAGGTCTTGGATGGTTTTCCTTAGGATATGGTGCTTTGTTTTAGCCAACACCATATTGTTTTCATGAAGGCATAATTTCACCAGCAATAGTGAGCTAGCCCTCTCCAGTAAAACAAGAGCCTTTATACTAAAAGGAAAGGTCACAGGAATTCTGGCAGACATTTAGAGGTTTAAATGAAAAAATGTTGTTTGGCAAAACACTCAGGAAGTGAGTTCTATGCAACCTCCCAAGAAGAAAACATCAAAATCAAACCACATTTACTAAAATAATGCACCATAATATACCTTCATTTTATTTCCCATTTTTGTTCTATGGCTTATGGACAAACACAGCTGTTTCTGCAATGCTAAACAAAAGACAGCTTTATTATAACTAAATACATCCCAGATGGGAGTGTCTCCTTGCAGTAAATCACGCTTAGTGCATGATTTTGAAGAGATGTCTTTCAGAGATCCTGCTCTTTCAGAAGGGTTTCTCTCTGGGCTGTAGAGCAGCAGCCTGCTTTCCTCAAAATGCCAGAGCACCTAAAGCCTTGTTCCCACAGCTCAAGTGTTGAAGCTTTGTTTGGTAGGCAATGCTGTTCGGCTGTTTTACAGAGTGAAGTCCTCTATCTACTCAGAAAATCACAGAAAGATGAAAACTTTGGAAGATTCTATTTAACTAAAACCTTAAACAGAGCTAAAAGAGTAATTATTTTTAATCTCTAACAAAGTAACACAAATCTGGAAAAGGAAGAAACTTTCCAAACCAGGTTAATAATTAAAATAAAGGAGCTGGCTAATTCATCCCAACAAACTTTCCCTTTCTACTGACAATGTGGCTTCTTTTCTGGAAAATTAACTGCGTGTCTTCTAGAAGAATTGCCTGCCTGAAAAATATACAGCTCACAGAGTACGAGTATGCAAGCTGGAGCAGCAAAAACATACGTAAGACATAAAGAGACAAGCCACCACTAGGTGGCAAAATGGTGTTTGCAATGTAATAACATCGGGATCCAGGTCCATTGATGCGGTTTTTAGAAACTTGTTTGCCCAACCAAACAGGGGGTGGTTAGATAAAAAGAGCGCGTTGTAACGTCGCAGTGTGTTTCAGTTTGCTGGAAAACAACCATGGGTTTGTGGTCTGACTGCTGCTGGTAGGATTTCTCCTGCTGGGTAGCCAGTCTTTGGCAGAAGTTAGCAGCCAGTACCTGCTCATACACAAGCCCAGATTCCAGACTCATTTCCATCTGACATACCAAGTTCGATAAGACAGCTAATCACTCACTGCATAGCATTGCAGACTGAGAATTTTCTTACATTTTGTCTTGTCTGCACACAAGAGAACAGGAGCCACTTTGACCTCGCTGGAATCCTGTCAGTATGAAACAGGTGAGAGGGAGAGAGGAGTCAGTTCCCATTGAAAGGTAAAGCCTAGGTAACATGTTAAAGATGCTGTGAAATAAAATATAAAAGCTTTTGGTACTGTCAGACAGATAACACAGATTTCCTCTGCCAGCTGGGATGGGATGTGGTGCTGTGAGCTGCTGACTTGACCTCTATGGGCTCTGAGCATCCATCAGCCCGTGGAAACAGGCCTGCAATGTGCAAACAGTGCAAACACTGCACTGCAGGAAAGGGATGAAACCACTGCAGTTAATATCTAACCAGAAATGTAAATGAAAATAGGCATTGTGGGACATCCTTGAATACACATCCTTGTGTAAGGCCACAGGACTCACCACTGCCTCTTACTCTTTTCACTTGGCTTTTAGTTGCCGTGGTGATGGAATAACTTTTTCTCTGCAGCCTGTCGTCCAGCCAACACTAAATCTGTTCCCACCTCATCCTCACAGCGTGCCCTGTCCGCTTCACATTTGTCTGCTCTCTTCTTCTCAGTCTGCACTGGTCTTGAGCCACTCCTTTGTCTGTTCTGCAAACTGAATTTGCCCTTATAAACCTGCCTTGGCTGCAGAGCACCTGGCTCCCCAAAGAAATACAGGATTTAACAGACCCACAGACTGCAGCGTTACTGCAAAAGGAAAAGTGTACTACAACTGTTGCAAATCAAACAGAGGCTAAGCACAGCTTGCTTTGCCTCTGAATCTTTTTTCATTCCCCAAGAAGTTAATATTTAAAGTAAACAGCAAGGTTTGAGTATGGGACATCCCCTGGCTGTCAGTGAGCCAGCAGCTGGGACCAACCCAGCCCAGTGCCAGAGGCAACTTCAGTCTCAGACAGTAAAAACTCAACATCTTGTCTAAATTATTCCCATCCCACTGTACCCTGTCAAATCAACACAGTGTGCTCAAGTGAGGAAATAAAATGAAGAGTGTGGTCCCAAAGGGCATCTCAGAAAAACACCCTCAGCTCTGCATTGCAGCCTTCACAGGGACTGCTGATCAGCCCTGTGAGCACTCACCCGGCGTCACATCCAAGATGTAGTTCATGAAGTCATGAAATCAGTTTATTAATGGATGAACAAATGTAAACGTTAAAAAGCAGAAATATGAAATCAATATGAACTGGCAGGAAAATGGAAAAAAATATCAAACTTCTGAATACTTCCCCATACCTACTGATTTAAATTTGCTATTGGAAGATCGTAACTTTTCAAATTCTCACAAAGGTATCATAATTATATGTTGGCTGACTTTTGTGCTTTTGGTTTAAACTATATCTCTTGGCAATGAACTTTTTAATTAATATTTGATTCTATAATTATAGGCTTCGGAGGAAAATTCACTTTCTATTTAGAATAGAAAATAGATGCTGTTTGGGAGGGAGAAATGTCTGTTGGGCTGAGGCTATACGTTCTCTTACTGACTCAAAGTTATGATACACTGAACTAGTCTTAATTTGAGGTAAAGCCTCATTCAGAGATCATTTTCATAGACTCAGAAAGGTTTCAGCTAAAATAGACCTTAAAGACCATCTAATTCCAAACCCCCTGCCATGGGCAGGGACACCTTCCACTAAACCAGGTTGCTCAGAGCCCCATCCAACCTGGCCTTAAACATTTCCAGGGATGGAGCAGCCACAGCTTTTCTGGGCAAAACATTCTGAACAAAATATTAATGGATCTAGAGGTAGCACTCAGCAAGTTTTTTTTTTTTTTTTTTTTTTTTTTTTTTTTTTTTTTTTTTTTTTGTTTGGTTTTTTTTTTTTTCTTTTCTTATAATTCTTATATTTTTTATCTCCAAAGTTTAAATATACATTTGTACAGAAGAGAAACAACAACCATGTTTGAGCTTGAAAATAAGTCAGAGGACAGGACCCAGATGAGTAAAACTGAGCTTCTGGCTTGATAAATGCACATTATTTCTGCACAAATACAATCAATATTATAAGGTTCACAGTTCAATATATACCCAAAAGCCTTTCCAAGATGAAGAGAGGCTCCATGATTGTGTTGGGTGGGTAAATTATTTTCATCAGATCTGCCACACTTGCCAGTATGTTTAGGTCAGTATGTTTCTGAGAAAACAACCCAATCATTGATAAACTCAACAAGCCCCAGGCAGGTCTGTTCCCTCCCAGGAACAAAGGGACTGGTGTCATTTGCAGAGTACTCACTCACATTACAGAAAATTAAGGGAATGAGAGTGCAGCAAAGACTGCCCTGGCAGATGCAGAGCTGAATCTGTCAATATTATTGTATATAATTCAGCTAAAAAGTTCCATTTGTTATCTACTAAAAAACCTTCTTAATTAGGACATGCTAATGGCAAGGCTATTCTCTCTTGAATGGGCCTACTGAATGAAAACCTGTTCTCAAAAAATGCCTGGAACATAGAAATTTGAATGAAATAAAATACTGACTTTCTTAAAAATAATACTCACCAACTTAAAATTTAGCTGCCTTTTTTTTTTTTTTTCCCTGTAATCCCAATCAGGCCATACCTTTACAAATGCTGAAAATGCAGGTTCCATTCATCTGACCTGTCATCACCTGACCTCTTGGTGCAGAAGAACATACATGCATTACACTGAAATTATGTTAATAACAAAAAAAACCAGTGTGGTGCATTCTGGGCACTTCAGTGTCTCATGTAATGCGTCATGATTATCAGTAGGTGATTTTAGAACTTGTCTGAGTTTTAGCCCTGTGCCGGAGCAGGTTTACAGGACCCAGGTCTGATTCAGTGGCCAGTAGTCACCAGAGAGTAACAGAGGTGAAAAGGTTCCAACCCTTGCTGCCAAAACTGGAGCTGTCAGGATGAGAGCAACCATAGGCAGGTTTTGTGAATAAACAGAGCTGGTCAAAGAGTAAAAAAGAATCCTGAAATCACAAATCCAGTATGTGGTGGAACTGAAGGCAGAAATAACTAGCTAATTTGGCTTAAAAGCTTCCGCTTTAGGCTGTGCTGCATTTTGTACACGCCACAATGCATCCTGCTTCGGCACAGTAATGGACAACTTGGTTGCCCTTCAAACAGCACATCAGTTAGTGCAGACTTCCCATGCATCTGAAAGTGACTCACAGTCTGAATTATCACAACAAATCATTTTAATATATATACTCGTGTTAATAACTAAATGTATATGGCTAATGTAACATTGTACATTACTTCAAATATTGTTCCTTAGTGTTTTATTAAACAGTTGAATGCTTTCAAAAATTGGAATGTCAGACTGTGTCCTATTGTACCATTTCATAGTTACTTTTAATTGGGCACTATGAAAGGAGTGAGTATTTACTCATTTAAAATAAAGTCAGATTTATACTTAGACGTATCACAGGCTCAGAATTTCTTACAAAAAAGATGGGAATCACAAGTTTGGCAGCTGTTGGTTTGTCCAGAACACCAAGGTCAAGAGCAGAACCTGTTGTTGATCCTGTCAGTTTACTGTAAACTCAACACACCTTTCAGGCCACACCTTGTCCAGGTGGTTTCTGTGAAGGTGATTGATCTGCAGCTTTTTACAATGTGATGTTTGGATTCCTTGTCCCTGTGACTGAAGCGAAATTACCAAGAGAATTAATGTTAACTACCATACTTGGGATGAAAAGTATCAGAAGAATTTGGTCTGTTCACAAGCCTCTGTACTAATTAGAATTGCTTTGGGTGAATGTTTTTTTAATAGAGCTTGACAAATGTGATTTGTTTGAACAAATTATTTCACATTGCACAGAATCACAGAATTAACTAGGTTGAAGGATTGTTGTTAACAAAACAAGATCTTTGAGATCATCAAGTCATATGACTTAACACCACCTTATCAACTAAACCATGGCACTGAGTGCAACATCCAGTCTTTTTTTAAACAGCTTCAGGGATGATGACTCCACCTGGGCAGCAGAGGAAGTCAGTGACCTGTAAGTGTGAGAAAAAAAAGTCCAACAGTCCTTAATATTCCACTCAGTCCTTAATATTCCATCAGTAGCATCAAACTAGGTGCCTCTCACACATTTGATACAAACATGTATGATAGAAACTGTAAAACATCCACAGCCTGGTACTATCAGCTTCTTGAATGCATTTTGTTCCCGTAGTTTTCTTTCAGAGCTGATACACCCTGAACTCACAGACCCGTGTGCTCACACACGTCCATGCCAAACCCCAGAGCCTGATCCCTGCTGGCCCCACAGCTGCAGCCTGTCCCTGGCTGTGCTGCACACCCAGAGCGCTCACACAGCCTCACGTGGGGAGCCTGGGGATGGGGTCGTGCCTGCTGCTCTCAGCCTGGCAGCTAAAACCATTCTTAGAGATGAAAACACAGGACTGAGTCAGCCACTCCAGCTGTATGAACAGTTTTCATGCTATTTCAGATGAGCAGTGGGGTTCAACCAGCACTCCACTCATTTCTCTGAGATCTCCTTGTCCTCCCTGTTGGACCACAAGCCTGAACAACCACCACTTACAATGAAATAAACACTGTGTTCCTAATTTAAAAGATGTATCTACATGAGCACCTAGTTCACAGAAAACACACATTTTCTAGGCTGTAAAGTTGAAAGATTTCTTTGGGCATGCTGTCAAGATCATCTATTTGAAGTAGTGTCAGCCACTATTCAAAGCTACACAATATGCTGTTTGTTTACTGTGTGCTATAAATAAGAATGCACAGAAGAAGAAAAGATGCAATTGTGTTTCATCTTGGACTGTTAAATGGAGCAATTATTTTCATTTTCAGATTTCTCTTTACACCTTTTAAATGATGGAATTTTTTTCAAAGCCTTCCATCAAAATACATAGTTTCAAAATCACAGTTGGCATAAATCAGTTTTGTTGTGCTTAGTGGAATTCTGTTTATTTGCAAAGTTGATAATTTGCTCACAGATTTGTTGTGCCTAGACATATCCATAGCTCAACTCCATTAAACTATTGTCAAACATTACCAGTGCATATAAAAAATACAAAATGCACACTTGAATGAATTAAAATATTATTAATTAACAATAATTTAAATTATTGATAAATAATAAATAACAATAAAATTAATTAACTTTGATGATTTTTTTCAGTGGAAACGTATATTTTTAACATACCACGTGATGTCTCCACTTTTGGGGTATGTAGTATGGCATTTTGTAACAAAGCTTCATTGCACTACTAACTCATTTACAATACTTTACCACAATGATATGTGGATCTATTGTTTTAGTACTTCTATCGCTTTTCCTGTTACCTTCTATGCTGCCCTATATTTTAGCTTCCTTCACTGAAATACTTTTCTTTATCAACCAATTTCTCTGTCATTCAGGTTAGGTGGAATTCCTGTGTTCAACCTTTATCATCTGAAAAGTGTTGCAATCTAGGTTAGTCACACAGGTTTCTTTTGTAATCACTGTAAAAGGTCTGATAAATCTGAGGAGTGACTCATCTAATCCCCAAATGATTGAATACAATAGGAGACAAAATGTCTTTCAGAATGTCTCTTCCACATTGCTTATATCCAGGTAACACTGACTAGATAAATTGCTTGGATTACATACCTCCTTTCTAGACAGTTAAAATGAGAAGAAAAATCAAGTCTTGACCCATTAGTAATGGGAGGGGAGTTTGAAGACACCTTTAACCACTGTGGCAGGACAGACACCAGCATGAACCTGCCTGAGCCAAAAAGAAGGTTCACCTGTGGCCAGCTCCAGAGTGTTCTCCCTGTGCTCCTCCAGGTCCAAGCACAGGTCAAGTAAGAGGCCATGTGCTGCTGCAATGTCTGTAGTGCTAGCCAAGTGTAGAGGTGAGAGAGATGGAAAGTGTAGGCTGAGGTAGGTCAGAGAACAGTGGGAGTACTACTGCACATCAGTGCTCACTGAACTGAGCACATCTAGCTTTTATTGTCCTGGAAGAATTTGAGGATTCTTTTTATTTCTCTGTATAGAAAATTCTACAATGCATGTTCCCATCCACTATACCAGCACATTGAAAAAGACCTTTTGAGTAATATAGCTCCTCTTTATACCTTTTGCATTAAAATTGAGATGTGTTGGCAGTAAGAGTCCAGGGTCCCTCCTATTTCCTCATTCAACACAACCACTTCCTCACTTCCTTCCTTCCACCACTTATGACAGCAAATAAAACAAAGGGCTCACAAGTTTCCCTGGTTAGTCGCACTTATTAGATCTAGTCATCTCAGCCCATTACTGCTCTTGGAAGTCACTACATTTTCTTTGCAGCAGGTTATTGCATCTGCAATAGGGGAGCAAAAGTCAATGTATATCAGCTTCTCAACTGCTGCAGGTCACTGCCAGCCACGTTTGATTCGAATGATACTGAGTGATGACAGGGAGAATAATGAGCTGAACGCAATCTTCTAACCATAGTTCTGTCAGATGTATTTGCAAATTATTAAAAGATTTTTATTACTTTACATAGGAGTAATGAAAAACTCAAATGAACTCTGAGAACACAGCCTGTCTGTTAATAAAAAGCACAAAGCTAATTTCTTACAAGAAACACCAAAAATTAACAAAGTTGTCATGCTGATTAGTTACAGTTTGGGTGAATAACTGGGACAGAAGAGACATGGAGAATTGGAGGCTCTAGGAAAAAAACCTCAACAACCCTTCAATCTTTCCATCCTTCTCCTCCTGCCTACTAAAATGACCTCTCTCCTTTCCTAAGATGTAAGATGTGGCCAGTGAAAGAACCAGAACTGAGTATACAAAGATTGTGAATCTGAGGAAAGGCAATGTAAAACTGCACAAGATAATGATTAAAAAATCATCTGATTGAAAGAGGGAAAAATATTTATGATCTGGCTGTGCAGTGAAAGATGTGAAGCCAGACCAGGTACCCAGAAAGTCAACTGGGAGGTAATGACTGCAGTCAGAGTTTTCCTTTCCCACCATTAAAATATTTCTGTTGATCAACAGTAAATTTTACACTGTAGGCAGGAGCTTTATACAGGGCAGAAATACAGAAACAAAAAACAGATTAAGCTTTTGTTATATTTAATTCTAATTGACAGAAGAACAATGGCAGGCATTACTCCAGTGTTTCATAATTAATTGAGAAGCAGAACTAATGAAGGTGTTCTGGAATCAATAGTGGCAGTCAACAGCACCAGCCCCTTTTGGGCAAGTTTTTCACACTAACCATGGTAACACTGTTAAGTGTTTCCATTAACGTGACTCTACGTCACCTGCCATACTATGCATTATTTAATGACCTTTCTCAGACATATAATTGCTTTTTAAGATTAGCAGGTGATTTGTAAGATTGTTTGATTGCATCCCTTGGAGTCAGCTGTCATACCAGCCCAGCTTTATGCTGGTTTTAAGAGCACAGGAAGAAATGAACTGGCTAAATAGAGAGAGCAAGTGTTCACACAATGCCCAGACTGAAAACCCAGAGGGATTTCATAGTAATCTGATGTTCAGGGAACTTAATAATATAAATGACCTATTCAAAGCCACAGAAACAGCTGTAGACTTTAGCAAAAGGTCCTATGATTCTCTGTTAGCTTCTCATTTTGAACACTAGATCAATCCCTGATGTTTTCCCCAGGTTGATTCAATGGCTTTATCAGCTTTTAGTGACAACATTTGATTTCTTCATCCTTTTCAAATTTTCTATACAAAATCAGAAGCTTTTTGTCAGACTTGGTTGTCATCCCTTGTTCCTTCTTTTCAGCTGTGACTGTTTATTTATTGAATTTATTCCACCTACCCTCCAGCTATTAGCTATATATTGTCTCCATAGCAATCCCTCTCTTCTGCTCAGCACAAAAGCAAAAGAAGAGGCCTGGTAATTGTGACTTGAGATGCAAGGTGTTATTTTAATGCTTGCAGCAGTGATAACAGCAGGGAATATGGCACTTCTGACACTTTAGGACATCATCACTGTGTGCATTATTTTTTTCCATATTCATGTTTCATCAACCATTTGCAAATTCTCACTTATCTTGACTGACTGTAACATTGGCTTTGCTCACATTTTATAATCAATATAAATTTAATGACACTGTGTTCTCATCAGGCTGCTTTCCTCATACAATTTTACATTTACACTGTATATTTTAAGAGGCCTTTACAGATTTTCCTTCCCATGGTGTGGGGGGGAAATCACTTGGTTAAATCCTCTAGATAACAGATGAATAAGTACTCTTTCTTCCACAAGCCTTTGCTATATATTTTTCATTTTTTGGTGTGTCTTTATACAAAGAAACAGTATTAATATCAAGGAAGTTCACTTTCTCTCCACAGCTGACAACAGTTAGTATACATCTATTTCCTAGAATCCTTCACAACGCATCCTATACTTATGAGAAAAAAACATACAATTTTGCATGGGTATGTTAAGAACATCATCCAAGGGATTGGATGTTCTGCTTCTACTTCATCTAAAGTTCTGCTTCCGTGTCAAAACAGTCTTTATGAATTAACAGAAATGGCAACCTTGATCCAGAGCTTACTACAAAGAACTAAGTTGAGTAATGTACACATTGCTAGATAGCAGCTGGAACAGAAAAATGACATCTTTGTCAACATGAGGTGTTTTGTATTCTGTACTACTACTTATAGACTGAATTAAGTCTGGATGGTTCTTTGGAATGCAGCGGGATTTAGGCTCTGCCTTGGTTAGTTTCCTGTCTAGCATGCACCTTGACTTAATTTTATGTAACAGCACTACACTAGGGGTGGACAGTTTTACATATAATAATGGAGTGGAGCAGCAAAGTCAAAAAGGGCTGGCAGAAAATGGATAGAAAAGTTAGTCACATTTAATATGGAAAAATCAAGCTGAGCCCCCAAAGAAGTTAGTGAAGAATAACATTTTCAACTGTGAAGAACCACAGGGAAAATTTAAATGGAACTTAATGACCCAAAGTGAGTTCAGGCAGCATTGTAATACCTGCTTTTGAAAAATACAGCAAAGGGTACTGTGTTACTAAACACTATACTTATACAGATTAATTCACCCAAACAAAATGAAAAGCATTAAATATTTGTAGGTCTGTACTTTTGCTTTGACTTGAAGTAGATGTAGGCCACTATTAAATACTCTGTGCAACAAGAACATTACCATAAGTTCACCACAATTCTCTTAATTATAAGTTCATTGGGATCAAGATAAAAGTCTAAATGTGATTTTTATATCCTTTTTTTTTTAAAGCACTACACTCCCCTTAATCTTGCTCCATGCCCTTTGTAAAAAATTGCTTTTAGGCTTTTTTGTACCCCCTTTAGCTACTGAAAGACTGAAACAAGGTCTCCCAAAGATCTCTCTTCTCCAGTCTGAACGACCCCAACTCTCTCAGCCTGCCTCCACAGGAAAGGTGCTCCAGCCCTCTGAACACCTTTGTGGCTACTCCGGGCTTGCTCAAGCAGGTCCATGTCCTGTACATGTTGGAGACCCCAGACCAGGATGCAGAACTCCAGGTGGGGTCTCACAAGAACAGAGCAGAGGGCAGAATCCCCCCCTCTCCCTGCTGCTTTGGATGCAGTCCAGGACACAACTGGCTTTCTGGGCTCTAAAATCACATTGCTGGGTCATGTCAGGCATGTCATGACCTCATCAACACCCTCAAGTCCTTCTCCTCAGGACTGCTCTCAATCCATTTTTCACCCAGCCTGAATCTGTGCTTGCTATTGCCCTGACTCCACAGTTCTACAGTGAAATGCAGAGATGATGCAGGGCTTCAGTCAAGGACCAGGACCAGGGTTCTGAAAAAAGATGTAGCTTTTGTTATGCTGTTTCCCTTGTGGAGCCGACAAGGAGTCCACAAGGAAGAAATAAATTTCAGAGAGCAGAAAGAGGTTTTGGAAACAAGCCACTTTTAGCAAGAAAAAAATTATTATTCCTCTTTGCTGTTACTTAATAGTAAGGAAGGTTCCATGAAAGAGTTAAAGTTTAAATTTCTGCATATTTACTGTGTTGAGAGATCCAAGTTTTTGGGGGTTATTCCCTATCTAACTAAGCTTTAGAAAGAAAAGCTCTGACAATCATATCGGTAAGAAGCACTGATTGACAACCCAAGTTACAAAAACATTTTGCATTAAACAAAACTTCTTCAATGTTCAGTGTTATTTTGAATCAAATTTAATTTTCACTTTCGTTTCATTCAGTCTTTGTATACTTACTCCAGATTGACAGCATGCATCTTGCCAAAAAGCAGTAGCAATCCAAACTAGCTAGCCTTGAAGCAGAAGACTGGATGACAAGGATTAGAGGCCTTTTTTTTATGATTTACACATAAAACTCCCACTTCTTGATTAAATTCACCACTGTAATTCAGTTTATACATATTCAAATCAGAAACCTAAAGGCAGATATGGAAATCTTGTTTTCACTGCAACTTTTAAGTCACTTCTTCACTACTATAAAGTAGTTTTGTGACTATAAGAAAGTTTAAGGAGGGAGCAAATAGAACATAGTGAATAATAAAATACAGGCTTTAGTCATACAAAATCAAGATACTAATACTTGCAGCACCACTTTGTATGAACAAACCATTTAGTAGTCTCAGGTACAAAAAGGTTGCCATGTTGGTGTGTTCTTACCTGATTGTCCATTACAGTATTTTGGAATACTTACTGAGGAACATTAAAAGCCAGATATTCTCAAGGAAGGAATGCCACAAAAGTATAATTAATTTGAGATAATATTACAATTGCTGCATGTTGGTAACTAACATTCTCGGTCTCATCCTGGAAGAGAAGGAGAGAATGCAAAGGAAGACCATAAATTATCCTTCAGCATCAGCAGATTTCTCTTCAGGCTACAGTAAAAAAATAATTGCAGAAATAGCGAAGAAGCTGCTGCTCTAATTCCCCTGTATATATATACACCTATAAGGCTTTTTACTACAGTTTATTTTTATTTACATATTCATATTTCTATATCTATATATCTCTCTCTGTGTGTAAAACCCTTGTTTACACAGTACAAATTGTGTGCATTGAAACCACAATTCTATGCAGTTTAGAACCTTATTACCACTGGGAGAAAACTCACACTGCTGCCACGTGGTGTTTACTGATGTGAGTGCAGTTTTTCAGATATTTTGTTGATATTTCTCTGTGAAATTACTGTTTTGGCATAAGAAAGAGAAAATAAGCATTAACACAAATCCTAAGCATAATTTTTTGCAGTGGAAAAATCAGGAAGAAAAGCAGGGGTGGCAGGATGATTTAGCAGTGAGCTAAATTATTTGGATTTGTGAATTCTGGAATTCAGTTCTGTAACTAAATCAGTCTATGGCTCTTTTAGAGTCACAGTAAAATATCTCTAAATCAAGATATACATATTTCATAGAGATCAGTTGCAGATATGATCACTCATCTGTGGCTTCACAAACCAGTTGCAATATATTGCAGATGGTTTTGCGAACAGGTGTGTTGAAGACCTCCCAGATTTTTTTCATTTGAGCCTTTTCCAGTTTATCTACCAGCATTTAGATTTCAAACAACAAAAAAATAAAATTTCAAAAATTGTGCTTGATGATTTTGGGGGTCTTTTCAATCATAATGACTCGGTGATTCTAAATATTTCTAAATTTGGATATTATTAATTTAAAAATTGATCAGCATACTGAAAAAGAAAGGTTTTTTGTCCTTTTATTTTTTGTTTCAACTTCGTTAAATGTGATTCTCATTTTGCACAATACTGAACATTTCTGAGTTGGCTGATCATGACCCATCTGCATTATGTAACTGTCAAAAGCCTGTCTTAGCCTTGGATAATGTTGAAAGCAAGTATTGTACACAGGGTCACTTGCCATTTTTATGTAATTTTCCAGAGAATGTCCTAGTTCACATTTAAATGACTCTACGATACAAAATTTCTCCCAGCATTCAATCAGCCTTTTGTCTTGCTCTGAATAGATCCTATTAAAAAGCAGAAATGTATGAATAGAGATACCCCACTGCCTGCTTCAACCCACTGTAAGCTGTGACATGCTTGTGAATAAACAATATATACACATACATAAAGAGGAAGTTAAAATTAAAAAGTTTGGTGTGAAAAATAACATTTATGTTTGGATGGGCTAGGTTTCTGTGGCCAAGGCAGTACTGAAGAGCACCTATTCCTAAGAAAAAGGCCATGGTTCTATTACCATAGAACCTCATCCCTGAAATTCAGCTTGTTTGCTGTCTTATTATGGCCTTAACTAGGGCACAGCGAGCCGTGAGCATTCATTACTGTCTGTACTGTGGACGCTAGCAGAGGGTGTCCAGGTCACACAGACATGTTCACGCTGTTCTGAGGGGACAGAGGGGCCAGGGCCCCAGTTCTGCAGTGCAGCCAGATATGGCAGCACTGCCTGGCCTTACCAGCCCTCCTTGGAGAACCATAATGCAAAATGTTTTCCTTTCACAGCCCCATCAGCTCAGAGCTTGCCCTGCTCCTGCACTGTACAGTGTGGGGACTCTGTGCAAAGGCAGCTCCCTGCCAGTGCTGGTGACAGTGTCAGCTGTGTCTGACACCAGCCAAGTCACATAGTCACATCACAGGTTCACCCATGATGGCATAACTGGAAAGAACCATCTCTTCTCCCCATTGTGACATTTATTCAGTTACATACATTATCCTGTTTAGATATCAGATGAGAGACTGAGGAGTTGGACTACGCTGCACAATAATATCACTACCAAAGCGGGTTTTTAGTGCCAACACCAACTTCTTTTTCCTGCTGCTCACCAAGATCTGAAACTAGTAAGCAAGAATCAAAACTCTGCAGCCAGTTCCAGTAAAAGGCATAGTAAAGCTGGTGGATAGCCCTATACTGCATTATTATGTGCTCATACTTCTCTTTTCCAGAGGCCTTTACATGATTTTTAATCAGTAACATAAATCAGGCTTTGAACTATATCTGCAAGGCCCAGCAGCCATTTGGCTAGCAATGAGCTAAAAGGGAGTTCAAAGGAACATCAAAGTTACCAGGTATCTCCACCACGTTTCAGAATGAACTAAAAGGTTCCTTTTATGTAAATTACAGAATTCTGCACCACAGCTCTCTGTGGCAAGTCACACAGCTTTATTTTAACTAGGGGACAATCATGCCATATCGAGAATCTTCTTTACTTGCTGATATTAAGGTAGTATAAAAAGTGGATTATCTAGTTTAATATTCCATCTCCCACTAGCCCTTAAATTGTGCCACTTGTCATTTGAGAAAGAAAGTTTCAGTGGTCTCCTCAGTGCCCTGCCTGGCATGAGGCAGCCACTTCACCTCCATCCCTGCCTGTTCCCTGGTACCACTTGGATGTGTGACACCTTCTGAGAGCCCATCCAAGCCGCTGCCAGATGCAGGGCAGCCAGTTCCTTCTGCTGCTCATGTTCCTCATCCTTTTTATTAGAGAATTCTCCCTGGGCATTTTAATGATGATTTATACTGCAAACTTTTCTCTTTTTTTTTTTTTTTTGGTGCATCCATTTTTTCTCTAAGTAGTATTTCAATATTGGTCTCATTAAAACCTCAAGGAGAGATAAAAATGCCTCTTCATACACTTACTCTTTAGCTATATAAACAACTTTTACCCCCCTTCCAAGGGCCCTCCAGAAAAAGAATTTTAGGATACTGCAAATAAGTTCTTTAGCCTCATCATTACTTAATGTTTTGTTGGCCTGTGTGTCATATGCATGTTTTATCAGATATGGTATGATATCTAATTTGAAGCTATCATGCATTAGGTTGAGCAGAGCAGAAATAAATCCTGCTTTCTGCAGAATCCTTCTACAAATTCCATCCATCCATGAAAATCTGGACAAATTATTTACATGTATGTCACAAACAACAAAAATACATACATATAAAAAGACACAAAATTTCATATACATTTTAAAAATCTGCCAGCTCACTTCTCTGCAATCCCTCTAAGGTCTGAATCATAGAAAAAAGCATTTTGCTGCATTTTAAGTCTGAATGTCATGGAATACTTAGTCAAAAGCCTAAAAATGTGACACATTTTCGTCACAAAAGTTAAAAGATTCATTTTTGGAAAACAAAATTCAGTAAGATGTTGGTTGGAACTGATTTTATTCCTACCTTTTACTTCATAAAGAAGTTAACTATGTATCTGTTTTCTGTTATTTTTGGTCAGACTGACCAGCCTACTGTAGCAGGGGATATCTTAGCAGCACTATTGCAATGTTATTTCCATATTTTTAAAAATAACTTTCTATATGTATAATCTCATTGCTGCTTTTATAATAGATAATACAATAACATCAGATCTGGTTTTGTAGGAAGAGATGCTTGTATTTTTTATGCATTAATTGAAAATACTTCAGAAATGGAAAAGCACAATGTAGCCCAAACTCATGCCAACTTTACCTAGCAAAACTAAGAGTTGGGCTGGGACTTACTCTTATTTTGCCACAATATACAAAGTATCAGGTCAGTAAGTGAGAAGGCTTATTTAATATGAAGGAAGGCTACCAAATAAATCAGCTAAGAACTTCTGAGAATGTTGTGAATGTTCTGCTGTGGGGAGATTGCAAGGAGAGTCTTGGGGGTTTGATTTTTTGTTTGGTTGTTTTGGATTTTTTTTGTAAAAATGCAGTTTATGAATTCCAAATTCTTTTGCTCACTCCCTACACTACTGATCAGCTTTCACTCTAAGACTGTTCTAGGGGAAAACTGCTTCCAGGTCTGTTGGGAAGCCAGAGCTCTGCCCCAGCCCTTCACTGCAGGAAGGTCTGCTGTGAGCATGCGGAACTGGAGCCTGAGAACTGCAGCTATTCATTGACAGAACCATCCTTTCCCATCACCAGAGGGGCTGCTGAGACCCACACAGCTTTCTCGGCTGTTCAGTTTCAGAGCCCACAAGGGGTGAGGACACCTGTGAGCCCCTGGCCCAGCATGTGCCTGTCCTGTAACATGTAACCCACCTGCGACAGCCTCGGGCAGGGCAGCCCTGCACTCACACCACAGAGCACCTGCCAGGACGGCACTGAGCCCTCCTCCTTCTTTCCAAGGCTCTCTGTCCTGCAAATGACAAACCATTCTGAGTGCCAGCACTGTGCCTGCTCGTATCTCCATTTGTGACCAGCTCTGGATTACTCTCTCCATGCTGTAACACTCAGCTCCAGCTGGAGCTCGCTGCTTGTCTGGTTTCCTCAGCTTGCCTCTGACTTCTCCAACCTCAGCTGCAATACTGCGCCTTTTTAACATGTCCAAGATCTTTTTTCTGGTCATAATTCTTGTTTGCTGCTTGGTCCTACTAATTTAGGGGATAGTTGGATGCTTGGCTCCCTTGACTCTAATTGCATTTTAAGCTTTTTTTAGACAGTGAAGCACCTTGTGGATAACTTTGCACTGCTGATCTGGACAGCCTATGCTAGGACAGAATGTCTGTCAAAGCTCTCACAGTCAGGCCAATGGTCATTCTGCACACAGCATTAGCATTCTGCAGTAACAAACAGTACTCAGCCTTTCCTGTTTAAATTCCTGATGGTTCTTTCTCATCTAAAAACATTTCCTGTTTTTGTTCCCTTAGACAGTTTTATCAATAGATAGTTTTCTTAATCTGGGTTCTCCAAATTCTTGCAGCAGAGGCTCACAACTCAGTTTTATAGTTCTGCTCAGCCAGGGAAATATCTGGATCTTCCAAATTTCCCTCATGAGAGAAGCTTGAAAACAGCATCTATTTTCTTGGGAATGAATCCTAGATGAACTAGCCAGAATTCAACATGATGGACTAAACTATGTAGAGTGGTTTGCCAGATTATTCAATCAGGTGATCTTGTGACAGACAAGGAAGAATTATTTTTGCACACTGGAGAGAAGAAACTATTTTGTTACACAGGGTTTTTATTTCTAGCTCCTTTTACCACTGTCTCCAACATTGTGTAAGGCAAAGCTACAAGCAAGTTGTACAGATATTGATGACAGTGATCATCTTTCTTTACAGGGGACCTGGGATTTGGTATTAATGATGTTGACAGTGTTTAGCTAATGTATTTTATTTCTATTGTTAATAATAATATTTTTCAGACAAAACATTTCTGAACTTATTTTCATGTTTTTTTACAAGTAGATGTCATGACTTTCACCTTTGCATTTTTATAAAAAATTGCTTGTTTTGCTTGGTTTTATTTTGTTCACCCAGTTCATTCTACATAATTTACTCAAGAAAAGAAAACCTTCTTTCAGGATTCTCCTCTGGCACATGTAGGTTTTTTTGCGGGAGTGGAGGGGTGAGATTTAAACAGATAAACAGAGTACTCCAAGGCAAACTGCTTAGCTTTCAAAGTAAATATTATGTTCAAAATGTAATTCATAATACCAGGTACCATTAGACATAATATATTATTCAGCTGAATACCATAATAGTATCCAATTCACAGTAAAAATTAAAAATTAATAACTTTGCAACCATTGATTTTCTATATTCTGCATAGATATGAGAAAAATGAACTAGTCTACTTGAGAAAAAAAGTAACAGGCCATTATTTCTACAAGCTTTAAGGACATTGGACATGTAAACAAACAATAGTATGAAAAACAACTGGGTAAAGAAGTTACCCAGGCAACTTCTACTAATTTATATAAAAGCAAAGAAAAGGCCAAAACAAACAAAGGGGCACTGGAATATAACCAAATATGTGCTGGGTTTACGTGTTCCTGTTTGCAAGACAAAGGAAGTAACATTTGAAACCGCTATTTCCTGCAATAAGGCTCATACCTGCTTGGCTCTGAGAAATTATTACTTTCAGATAAATAAACAGGATATGACCAGTCTTGTCACTGCATTAGAGTGATCTGTATATTTATCCAGGTCTTTGTGATGACATGAAGTGTTCTGCCTTTTTTAGGCCATTTAAAGAGAATTAAATGAGAACATTACTCAGCCAACAAAACCACAACATTTTGAATGGAAATAAACTTGGCTGTTACTATTTCTAGTTCTAAAATTTAATTGTATCTTTCCTACCAAATAACTTAGGATCAGATTTTATACAAAAAGTATAGTAACCTTTTTCATTTGCCCAGTAAAACCAATGTTTTTGTAACACAGTGTCAGCTTAATTTGTTTAACTACAAAACAATTTTGAAAGATGCTGAGGAGTTTGGCTGTAGATCGGGAATTCACTTAAACACGTGTAACTTGAAGCACTTGAGTAGCTGCAAAAGAGGCTGTATTTACATAAAGTAATGGTAAAGTAATAGTAATAGTCACATTTCCATTGACTCTAGTGTATCCAGAACCATGAGCTTCATTGCTTCTAACAAAATGCCTAAACCTAAGGCTTGTTGGTTTATTTAGATTAACTGGTGTAGCTGAGGAAAAAAGACAAAATTTCAGGTACACAAGCCCTTCTGCAGTATTCAGAGCCAATTACAAGCTTAGAGTAAAAGAGAACATAGGTGTAAGTATAACTCTGGATTGGACCTGGGACCTGGTATGACTGAGAATGAAGAGAAACATTTTGCAGATTCAGCAAATGTGTAAACATAAAACCACAGCAAAGGACTTCCTTCAGACCTATTTCATGCCACTGCTCCACAACAATCACAGAAGAAGGCAGTCAGTTTTAGCACTTTAGAGAATATTTTGGAGTTGTAGAACAAAAATCCCCAGGTCTAGTATTAGAGTATCTGTCATCATTCCTAAGGAGAAGGACAAACCCACTTTGATAAATATTTCAAAGTTATTTTACTTGGTATTTATAGATCAGCACGCACAGTTGTTCAGCATTCTAAAATGGAAAGACTACTTCCATAGCCCACACATGAAGAGTTGCAAAAATAAAAAGGACTACATATTAAAAAAAAAAAATAAATTCATTTCCATGTAAATATTGTTCCACTTTCATTTGAAACAAAAAAAATAATATTTATTGGATAACAAGGTCAAAATCCATTCCCTTCAATCAACACACTTTACCTGCAATTTATTTTAAAATTGCAATTATTGAAAAACTCTCTGAATTTCCATGAGTAATCAGTCCTATTCTTTGGTTTGTTGATATATTTTGTCAGCAAAATCATTGCTGGATTTATATTATATTTACAACTGGAATTAGATGCCTCTATTAATACATTATAAATTAATCTATCATAATAAGTAATCTTCACATATTTTCATATGCAGTAAAAGAAAACTGATATGAGCTGCCTTTCAGAGCATGACAGTCAATGTGTTCTTGCATTGTCTTGCAGTGAGATAAAAATTGACCATTCCACCAGCAATTTTTTTAATGTCTCATTTAATGTAGCATCTTATGCTGTTGTTTCATTTACTGTGCTTTTATGAATCTTGAATAAATATATATTATTGTAAAGTCATTTAAAAAGACACAAATTTATGAAGACCTAGTGTTATACTGGTTGATAGTCTTGCTTATATATGCTGATATTTACTTCCTATAATTCAAAATTCATGCAGCCACTATAAGAAAGATTTTACAGGAATTAAATGATTTCCACTTTATAATTTTAATTTTTGCTGGTGTGACAATTGCACATGAATGTGCCTATTTATGTATCTAATTTTTTATTGACATGCAATAACATTTACAAATACAGCAATCAGTGTTTCAGTGTTGTTTCACACTAACTGGGAAATAATTTCAATTTACCAATATGTACAAAGGAACAAAACATAAAGTAACCACTTGGATCACATCCCAAAACACCATGTATTTCATAATATTACAGGTTTACCTGATTTTTTGTGGTTTAATTAATGTATAATCCATTTCTGCTATGGATATACTAAAGACATTATGTCCTGAAATTCTACAGGATTTTGTGCTGGCCTCTTAGCACTATGGAAACAAATGTCTATGAGTGTGTGTGTCTTTCTCCTATAAATTAATATAATCTTTATTAATAAAGTGTTCAATTTTTCAATGAGTTTTTCCTTTATTTATATTATGAAGTCTGTACCATGATTAGTTAATTTGCAGACAGTAGATTATGTAGTTTCTTCTGCTATAACTACTCAGAATTAAATCTAAAATGGTAATATTTCAAAGACATGCCGACCGCACAAAAAGAAACCTCCTTTGCTGAACTTTTACTCCTGGTTATATCATATTCTAGAAGAGGACCTATCTACAGTGTTTTGAACATGAAATCATCAACTTAGATACTTCCACAACTCCTTGGAAACCTGGTCTTTTGGAAAGATTAACATAAAATGAATGAAGTGTCAAATTCCCCTCTTCCACATTGCTGAGCCTTCTAGTAAAATACATGCAGTCCACCTCCAAGGACCTCTGGATTACACAGCACACATACACAAAGCTGATTTTCTTCCCACATCCCTGTAATTACACTGCCTTCATTAAAATAAACAGAATTCTCACTGTTTATTTCAAGGCAACAGTGAGTACTAAGATGTGCATAGCACTCACTGGCAAACACAGCACACGTCTCCTCTCCCTGCCAACAGCACCTCCCTCACATAACACACACCTTGGAATCTCCCAAGGCTGACAATAAGCATTTGCATCCATATTAACAAGCACTATAGGTGTTAGAATGCTACTGAGCTACAGCTTAATCAATTCAGTTTTGCTCAGCTACAACGCTGGGGAATTTTAAAGACAAACTTGTTTTGTGGTTCCAAGAAAAAATTTCATTTTGAATTAAGCATATAAAATCTCTTAGTCAGAAAGGCCCTTCACAGACGTATTGCATGAGCTCTGCCCTGTCATTAGTGACATTGCTGAACAGGGACATTATCCTAGCTAATTAATATCTAAAGTATCCACTATCCATTAATTAATCACAGTAATGTGAGAGAAGAATGTGTATGCATACAGTGTAACCCAGAGGTTCTTGAAGGTGGACTACAAGCACTTTGTCAGAAGAGGCAGCAATGGGGCAGAGGGGGTTTGACATTTAATTCACATGGACAGTTTGTATTTACCCTGTTTAATCATTTTTTCATCGGTGTTTCAAATTTAAGTTTCAAATGGTATAGTACAGCTGTTGTTTTAGATTCAAAAAGCCAACCGTGTCCTGGGCTGTGCCTGGAGCACTGTGGGCAGCAGGTCAGGAGATGATTCTGCCGCATCCTGAGCACTGCATCCAGATCTAGGATCCCCAGCACAGGGAGACCAATGGACATGTTGGAGCAAACTCAGAGGAGGAATACCAAGTTGATTGGATGGGTGGATGAATGGAGCACTGCTCCTATAAGGAAAGGCTGAGAGAACTGGGTTTGTTCAGCCTGGAAAAAAAAAAAAAAGACTTTGGGGTGACCTCACTGTGGCCTTTCAGTACCTGAAGGGAGCCTTCAAGGAAGATAGAGAAGGACTTTTCTCAAGAGTGTGTTGTGACAGGACAAGAGTGAATGGATTTCAACTGACAGAGAGCAGGTTTAGATCAGATATTAGGAAAAAATTCTTTTCTGTGAGGATGGTGAAGCACTGGAACAACATGCCCAGGGAAGCTGTGCATGCCCCATCCCGGGAAGTGTTCAAGGTCAGGCTGGATGGGGCTTGCAGCAACCTGGTCTAGTGGAAGGTGTCCCTGCCCATGGCAGAAGGGTTGGAATGAACAGTATGGAAGAAGATATCTTGCACCATACTTTGGGAACATTTTATTTTCTTAGCACAAAAGGAAATTAAATAACCTAAGTAAAAATATTGTAGTTCAGGCATTGAGCTATAATTATGCATATAGTTACATGCTTTATTCAGAAAGTATTTTACCCTGCTCTATTTACTTTTTCAAAGGCTGGAATTCAAATTCTTGAATTCTTGCCAACTTTCTTCTATTTCTTTTGTAACAACTGTAAAAATTCTCACACATCTTTTTGTGTACTGTGTCTGGTTGAAGATGAGAGCAAATAAGGTGAATAAATCAGATAATTTAAATTAAAATCTGAAAAATAGTGAACTAGAAGGCTGAAGGCTGATCATTATCCCCATAAAACACCGTGTATTCCATAACAAACACAAGAAATTTATCTATTAAGCCCATGCAGCAGTAGCTAAAGATAATCTTACAGAAAAATGAGCCTTGGAGCTGGTGATGCAGACTCAAAAGGAGGTCATATCAAACAACAGCTATTTGTTGTTAAACCAAGCAAAACAACAAAATCTCTTGAAATAATCACCTCTCAGGAATGAGGCCATGAAATACAAAGCTCCTGAGCAGTCTCACAACTTGTCAGATGAAGGTAAAAGCTGTACAGTTCTAACTGCAGGGATGGAATACACTGTCTCACATAACCATACTGCTGTTAGACAATGCTAATCAAGGAGTTAGAGCTTACACATTCCCCGTGTTTTGGGAATTAAAGGGATCATTGTTGTACTGACCAAATACAGACTAGATTTATCTATTTAGCAATAGTTTCTTTCACTCTCTAGTAGACTGTCTTAGAAGAAATACTTTCAGACATCAGGTACAGATCTGTGGTAGCTCCAGGCAGTGATTCAGGCCTACACTGCTCTACAGCACCGTGTAAGACATTATTTGTTATAAAGCAATCCACTGACAACCTTTGTTCTGAATACTGGGAGTTTCCTTTCCACAAGAGTTAGTACAATCATTCCTCAGCCTTCCTGGGCACTGTAAAAAGTTTCTGCTATTCCATGATCCTGAGAGCTGCTATGTGTGTGAAATAACTAGAATACAATAATTTATCCCCTGGGCCATTATTGCATAAGTAGAATTAAACAACTGACATTGCTGAGCATTGTTGAAAAGATCTCTTATGGTTTCAAAGAAGACTGCATGAGGAAATAGTATTGGTGAATCTGTACCATGTAGTACTTCCACTTCTGAAAAATTAAAAATCAATACAAATTGGCTTCAAATTTCAAATGAATGACCATTAGATACTCAGGAGTTGCCCTGTTTTTGTTTTTGGTTTGTTTTAAATATTGCCCACATACAACAGTGTACAATTTATCCACAGGGTTGTAATAGTAAAAGATAGTAGAAAAGTCCTAATTATGAAAATAAAGTGGGCTTGGGTTAAATAGAACTAAAAAGAGAATTCAATCTTTTTTCAAGACTAAGCTATATGTGCAAAAGAGGAGATCCTATACAGTTCTGTTTTCCAGTAACAGGGTGATAAAAACAAAAGGAAATTGGGTCTATTTCATGCTTTTCCCCTATGAATCTAGTGACAGTGTTAGAGGGGGAAAAAGGATGGAGAGAACACCCTTTCAGATACTCCTGGTCAAAAGTATAGAAATGTATGCTCTATGCATGTGATTAAATGAAACAAAATCCATGTAAAGTTGAGGTGTCCTACTTGTAGTATCCCCATCCTTGTAACATCTGCCACTCTCATTATCACATTATTTCCACCTACTATAATCTCTGTTTACTACTTTCTTATCCTTTAATCTCTACTTTCACTTGCAAATATCCTAACCACGTGTTGTTTATCTCAGAAATCATTCTTTATCCTTGATCTCCAAATCAGAAAAGTATCCCTAAGCTTATTAATTTTCATCTCTGCTAACTCTGTTCTTTCCTGAGCAGCAGTTGACATCACTGTCTCTACTACAGCAGAGGCCAGGAACCCTAAAACAAGACTGGGTTTCCATATGTGAGATGAATTGTTTCATAGAAGCTTTTATCCCATGCAGTACCAGTGTCAAAGTCTGCCCAAGAGAGCACAAAATGGAATAACTGGAACAACTCAGGAGGGCAGAAAGCAACAAACACCTCTCAGGTGCCTTGACATTCTCCATAGCAGTAGGACAATGAAGAAGGCCAAATAAAATGTCTCAGAGGTCTTAAAAAGTCTTAAGAACTGATGTTTTTGGGGGTTTCTTTAAGAAAGAATTCTATACCATCCTTTGCCAGGGCTGAGAGCATACCGACCAACCAGAAGATGTGAAGAATATTTAAGTTAGAGTGTTATCTAGTTCATTTTTTACACCATCACTTATAGTTTATTCATCATCAGCATCCAAAGACCCCCGCAAAGAAGAAAAACCAAGACCTCCAATAAAAATAGAACATTTGATACACTTTTCCATTGAGTATTACAGGAAAAAAGCCTTTTAATTTGCTAAGTATATATAGTAATAGCTGAGTCTGACTTAAAGTCTTTGCACTCTAATGCTAAAACACCTTCTGTGCTGTAAAATGCTGCTCTTTTTGAGCTCGTTCTGGGGGCAGAAGTTCTTGAGATTCTATAGAAACACAAAATCCTAAGGACTCACTGGAAGGATGCATCTTAATTTAACAGATTTGCCTTGTAGGCTTTTGCGCCTTATGTTTTGACTGAAGTTTTCCCTGAGATTCACCGAGTTGTGCAGAGTTTTATCTACGAATTTCAGGGAAATCACTGCTTCAATCAGTCCCGGTGGCACCGCAGCTCAGCTGACCTTGGGCTGTGTTATCCCGAGGTCCCTCCAGCCCCGTTTGTTCTGCGATCCTGTTATCGGGTAACGGGATCTTTCTCCTGCAATCCCAACAGCGCAAGATGTGCACGATGGGGAAAGACTCGTAAACATCGCATAGTTTTCTTAGGGTTTTTAAATCAAAAGAGCAAAACAAGTCATAAAACAACCTTTGACAGGTCACAGATGTGCAGACAGCCCCATGCCTGGGCTCGGAGATAGGGCACAGAATCCCAGAGCGGGTCAGGTTGGAGAGGACCACAGTGGGACATCTGTTCCCACCTCCCTGCTCAAGCGGGGTCAGCCCAGAGCACTCGGCCCGGGATTACTCCAAATGGCTCTGGAGTATCTCCGGTGAGGAAGGCTCCACAGCCTCCCTGGGCAACCTGCTCCAGTGCTCGGTCACTGCACAGTGAAGCTCTTTCTCATCCACACGTAAACCGTGATGGCACCAATTTCCGCCTGTTACCTCCCGTGTTTACCACCGGGAACAGCCCGGCTCCGTCCTGCTGGCACCCACCCCCCCATTTAAATACTTCTATACACGGACGAAGTAAGGTCCATAGGAAAAGAGCGGGATGAGCAGCTCTGAGCCATGGGGCGGGATGGTTCGTTCGGCTTTGGGCTCATGAGGTAAAGTAGCGCTGACGGACCAGCCCAGGTAGGAGCCGGCCCGGCGACTGCCCCTCCCGAGGGCCGACTGCCAGCACTGTGCCGGCGGGGCCGGACCCTGAGGGGCTCCCCTGGATCCCGGCAGCGGAAACAGCGGGACAGGGCGGGAGGGGACGAGGAGCTGCGCTCCGGCACCCACTCCGCACCCCTGCGGGTACCCATTGGTACGGCCCTGCCCGGCGCTCCCCCGGCCCGCAGCGCAATGGGGCCTCCCGCGCGCGAGCAGTTTAAACTCGAGCCCCACCCCGGCAGGTGCCCGGGGCTTCAGGGCGGTGGGGGATACGGGCCCGCCGATTCCAGCCGCATTCGCCTTCCGCTCCCAGCCCCATTCACGTTCGGACCCCGCTGTGCCCCCGTTTCCAGCCCCCGCTGATATTCCGCTCCCCCCATCCCGCCCCCCGCCCCAAAACGCCTCGCCGGCGCCGTGCGCACGCGCGGCCGCGCCCGCCGCGCTTCCCGCCGTGCACGCGCTCCCCGCGCCCCTCCTCTCCCCTCCCGGCGTGGGCGGTGCGCGCGCGGTCGCGCGCCTCCGGCGGGGCGGGGGCGGTGTCGCGCGCAGCAGCCTCAGGGCCGGCGGCGGGAGCGGCGGCCGCGGTGCGAGGCCTCGGTCCGCCCGTCCGCAGCCCCGCTGTCCCCGCTCCGCGCTCCCCGGGCCGAGCCTACCCGCGCCCCTCCCGCTCGCCGCCTCCCCTCTTGGGCGTGAGGCGAACCGGGCGCGCGGTACCCGCGACGCCGCTGCGCCCCAGGTGAGGGAGCGGGGGAAGGAGAGAGCGAGCGGGGAGCACCCGCTCCCCCTCCCTCCTCAGCGCCTCCCCGCCGCTCCCGGCGCCGAGCCCCGCCGCTCCCTGCTTCACTTCTCCCGGCGGAGCCACACGGCCCCTTCCCAAGATGGGCTGCACGCTGAGCGCCGAGGACAAGGCGGCGGTGGAGAGGAGCAAGATGATCGATAGGAACCTGCGGGAGGACGGCGAGAAGGCGGCCAGGGAGGTCAAGCTGCTCCTCTTAGGTAAGGGATGCCGTGAGGGGAGGCTCCTCTTGAGGCGGCCGCCCCCCGAAGCTCCCTCGCCTGCCGGGGGGTGTAGTTCCATAGGAACCGGCCGGGCTGGGCGGGGGCCGTGCTGCCCAGGACCCCGGGTACGTGCTCGGGGCCCGCAGGAGTTTTGGGGTCGCGGCGGCTTCTTGCAGCAGGTGGGCGCCTGTGCCGGCTGCGGGGTGAGAGGCGGCGGCCCGGCGTGGGCTGTCCGGGCCCTGACCGCCGCAGGAAAGGGATAACGCCTGAAACTTTTGACCTGGATTCTCCGTTCCTCTGTTGAAAGGAAGGAAACGTTACGTTGAGGGGATACTTAATCTTTCTTGTAGATCCGAACTCCTAAACTGTTGCTACGAGAGTAAATTACAGAAAAGTGTCAAAAGAACAAAAGGCAAAGCACCGTTTAACTTTTTGGTGGTTTACTTTTTTTTTTTTTTTTTTTTTTTTTAAATTTTGTGGAACTTGCTAATGTTTCTGAGATCTTACAACGGGAAATACCACCCTGATGGAGCTACGGCATGTGTAATATAATGATTTATAGCGTGGCATCGTGTGTTCTTCGGTTTTGCTCACAAGCACACGAAGCTTGCCTTTTTGTGTGTTTTAAGAGATCCTTGTCTGTAAAGATAAGGTTATTTTAAAATTTACAAGAAAAAAGGAAGTGAGGGTTTTAATTAGAATACATTTGTTCAGGACTAAAACTACTGTAGGTTGGGGACAACTGAATGCTGAAAGATTTGCATTGAATTAATATTGTGGGAAGTTTTGCAATAGATTCTGTATAGCTAAACTGGACTGGATGCTTCTAATACCAAGTTAAAATAGCTGTTGAGTTGTAGCTTCCTTCTCATTGGTGAAGTTTCCGGCAAACTTTTTAAATGATGCACAATTTCTCACTCCCCTCGACATTGATTTTGCTCTCCTGCAGTGCTCTATTCACTACAAACGTAGTAGACCTCTTGAATAACTTTCTATTGCTAAATTCTAAGATGGCTCCAGAAAGGGACAAAAGACTGAGCGACTTTTATTGCAGACAAAGAAACGAAACAAACCTAGAACGGGAAATACAGAGATCCTAAAATGGTTTTCTAGATTGAAAATTTACCTTGTGAGATAAGCCAGAAACAAAAGCTTTAATTGTTTTCCGGGAAGTTGAAGTGGAAGCCTTAGTGGAAACCTAAATCTGTTAGGTTTGGTGGCTGGTGCTGTGCCTAGTCCTGAACACCTTTGGAATCCTCAGATTGTTGTATGGAAATGTTTTCTTGTGTGTGATCATAGCAAAACTGCAGATGCCTTTTTAAAAAGTGGCCGGGTAACACTTTATGTGTCATCTGGCAAGGCATTTGAAATTAATTTTCAGTATTTTGCTATTCTTTTTGTTATATGGAACTTGTAGTGCCTGTAGTTTGGTGCTCGTTTTCCTGTTTTTCATCATAATTCTTGGACACAGATGATATCTGTTTAAAGATGCTTTAAACTTAAGAATGGATTTTGTCGCTGTTTTAATGCTCTTACGTGCTAAGTCTTACGTTATGAGCTTAAATTTCATAAACTCCCTGTTTCTAATGCTGGAAATGCCCCTTTCTTCTGGGCTCTCTGGGATGTAAGAACATGGACCAAATGGTCAAATCCGTGTGGGTTCTCAGGGTGTTGTGAGCAGCAGCGTGCCGGGTTTAGCCTTTCCCTCTCCCCTGCTGAAAGGAGGTGTGAAGGCTCCAGCCCGGCTGCCCCTGGGACCAGCGTTTAAACAATGATTTCCCGAATGGTTAGTGAGGTCTGGATGAGGTTTTGTGCACACACCCGTGGATGCATATATGTAGGTCACATGTTTGGGAATGCACATTTTTGCCTTCCTCTTCCTTGCAAGTCTGTCAGATGTCTTGAATGTGATGGGAATGCTTTATCTGATGGCAAAACTATTTAAAGTTATTTCCACTAGAGTCACTTTCCTCTCACCACTCACTTTCCCAATTGCTTGTTCCACCCCCATGTCATAGTTTATCATCTACTCCGTTGTACTCCTACATCTATTTATGGGCTTGTTCTGCTAAAAAGATACTGGAATGAAAGGAAAAGTACAATTTGTGGTCTGCTGCCAGGAAAATGCAATGTGCCAGTGGCATCTGAAACACCTTGTTTATGTGGAAAAAGGTCATGTAGCTGTACACCTATTATTATTATTGACCCAATAAATTGGATTTATTCCAGCATATGTAATTTTTTATTTTTTTTTTTTTTTGCACGGTGATTAGAGAATCCTACTGAAGTTTGATCTGGAATGCTTAGTTGAGGGAATATGTGTTCATATAATCAGACTATTTCTTTTTTTTTCCTAAAATAGGAAATTGCAGGGATTCAATTGAGAGAGATGTGTGTGACATTACTGTACCTGAACCATCACTGTCAACAATATCACTGATCCATGTTAGATTTGTAGTTTGTTGTCTAGGAATATTCTCTAGGAATAAGCAGATATATTTAATCTGTGCAAAATACTTTTGAACTGGATTATTTAAGTTCTTTTGTCATATCTGTAAATTAGTTTACTTCATAAAATTTTGAATGCAGGTATTAGGAATAAGAATACTGGATTCTAAACATTATCCATGTACAGGTATTTTAAATTTGTAATTCTGTGCACTTCAGTGTGCTGTCCCAACAGCAGGAAAACCTTTCCTGAAAAATTTCTGAGAAGCGTTGTTCTTAGAAGTAAGCTAAATTCAAGCTTGTAGTTGGTAAGCCAGATGGAAAATGCTTGTTTATACTTGAGATTTGATGATTTTCTCTCTTAAAACCATTACATAAACAAGCTTATTTACTTTAATAATATTTTCAATCAATGTGTAACAGAGAAATATTTCAGTTTTATGAGAACTCAACAAAAAATGTAAGTGCAGTACAGTACATTGGCCAACACTAAAAGTTCAACATGCAAAAGTATGTACTTTTTGTTAAGCAGTTTATTTGTGACAAGTTGACAGTTCCTAAACTTCTGTGTCCTACTTGAAATAATATTTTCTTTTCTTGTTTTTGTGTTTTTGTTTTTTTTTTTTTTTTTTAATTAACAGAGAAACTCGTATACTTATTATTTTTGAAAAGCAGTTTATATTTTGCCTGGCTCCCAGGCAGAGAAAGTAGTAGATCCAAGTTGTTTTTTTCTTCCATGGTTCTTCATCTTAACTTTTAATATTCAACAAATAAAAATTCTAGTAATGCTTGCAGAATGAAATTGTGCTCATGCTGGGAGGTGGTGATTCTGGGTCTGTGGGCTGCATTAATAGCTGTGATCCTGGACAGGTGTGCATCTGCCAGCACATTTCTGTTGAATTGGCTGGAGCACACGAGACTGAATTGATGCCAACTGCAGGAGAACAGGCAGTATCTGGTTTAGTAGAATGCCTTCTGGTATGGGGTTAAACTCGTCAGGTTTTATCAACACTTTCAAATTGGCATCATGAGTTTATAGGATTAGCTCTTTGTCTTTTGAATTACCACATCCTTCACCTAACAGCAGAGTTGGTGTTAAGGGGCTTTGTATCTTGGATGAAAAAGGCAACAGATTTGTGTTAAATATTCTTTAGGAATGGGTGCTGGGATCCAGGAGGTCACAGGCCTGTCTGACAGCTGCCATTGTGTGTCTCCTTTCTGGATAATCACGGTTGTAGGTGGAAGTTCAGTGGACACCTTCGTCCTCATGACTAGCAGAGCCACTCTTCTGTTCCTGAATAGATCCCTGTGATTCATACTGGAATGTGTGCATGTCATGTTCTCAAAGATAAGTGACATTTCACTTCAGGCACTGCTGCATTTAATCTTTTCCATTGCAGCTTCCTGTTCCTTAACATGGTAACTAGAACAATTCTATTTAATTGTTTCTCTAATTCTTCATATCTCAGGCATCTTTTTCTGTCTGCTTTCCTTTTGTTCCAGACCTCCATCTTTCTGTCTGCTCAGCCAAACTGGCTGCTGCTGCCTACTCATCTTTTCAGCAGCACGATCCTCACAGAGCTTGGTAATACCTGGCTTCTTCTAGACCTCATTGCACATTGGACTGAAAAAATACATTTATGCTGTTTGTACCATTACTTCTCTTGCCTTTCCTCCAGAATATTCTTTTTCTCTACTCTGGCAGGCAAGAAAGACTTAAGAGAGCTCTCAAAAAAGCCTTATTCTCACAAACAAGTATTGCACGTTTCAGAGATGTTGACCTTCATAAATTATGCCAGTCTAGTCTAAAAAAATTCTAACAAGTTATTTCCTGTCATGCCTTCAGAGACAACTATTTACAAATGCTTACAAAGTTCACCTCTTATTTAAAAACTGATTTGTGATACTTAAAAGAAGTGTTTAATGTTCGGGTTTGGTTTTTTGCTTGTTGGTCTTGTCTGTGTTATGTGGACACCCGTCCCCCCCATTCCTGCCTATCTTCTTAGATTTAGCAGGAGTTCTGAACTAGGAGTTCTCTTGAATTTTCATGTGGTGCAGTTGGACTCTGCCAGGCTGGATGTTATTCATGTGGAGTGACTGGATCCTCAGAGTGTAATAATCCCTATGCTTTTGTGAAGGGAGACTCAGGGATGTGCAGAGAGCACACTCATTTAGTTATCATTGTGTTTGCATAGTCATTCAAAAACAATCTAAAGCTGCTGCTTTTTTTTTTCCCTTTTCTGAACTCTAGTAAGGTATCTTTTGCTAAGCTGTCCACTCCCAGCAGCAGTGGTTCCTCAAGACCGCTCATAAATTTTGTAATATGCTATGATCTAATTAGTGTCTTCCTAAGTTTTTCTGGCAGCACAATTTATTGTATCATCATTGTCATATATGACAGTTTATTCTGTCCTGTGGATTATCTCACCAAAGTGCTTGTGTGTTTCAGCTTTCACCTCCTTTGGTGAAGTTATTTTTAACTCACATCAGAACCAGACTTTACAGTCCAGCTCCCTGCATGGTTGTGTTGGCACAACTTGAACTCAGGGCTTTGTGCTGTAGTTAGGCTGTAGTGATTTATGTACTCATTTTGCCAAAGATGGGTTGTTCTTTTGCTGCTACATTTCACCCTTTAGTTGTTTTGGTTCTCTGAGAAGGCATAATTGAGTAGCCAGCACATCCTAAAGTCTGGCTAAATAATTTGAAACCAAGCCATGAGCCTGGCTCAAAGGGCATAAAATTCTGAAGTCAGTTTTTGCTGTCTGGCTGCTGGATGTCTGCAGTGTTTCCTGTAATGTGCTATCTGCCAAATGTTGTGGTACAGCAAAACTGGGTGTAGAAAAGAGGTATTTAAGATGTTCTGTTAAGGGATTTTTTCCCAAGACATGTATAGGAGAACCTATATTAATAAACACTTCCTATTCTGACTCTTAGTCCAGCTTTTACCTAGGTTTGGTGTTCTCTCTCTTTCCCTTGTTTGCTCAGTGTCCTACTGTTACTTCAGGTTTTGTGTAAATTACACAATTATTCTATAAATGGAACTCGGTTGGCTTTACCGAAGAGGTTTTTGTATCCACAAAATCCTGAAGTTGGTAAAGTATGTAGAGTAGTTGGAAAAATCAGAACTTTGGATTTTTCTCACTTAAAACTTTTCACATTCAGAAGTCTAGTTTTTTAAGTGGTTTAACTTAGTGACATTTCTGAGTGGAAGGATATTAGACTATTAGGAATTAGACTGTTAGGACAAAAATAAACTGTTTTTGCTGAGACACTTTTGTGTATACCAGGGCTGTATGCATTTGCAATAAGAGGTTTGAACTCTTTTCTTACTGCTGAACATTTTATTCTCCTTGACCATTAAGTAGGAGCAGACAAGACAAAATACGGTGTTTCTTAGTTAGGATGGGAAGTAAAGGAGTGATTTTTGTAAACTAATTGCCTGTATTTGTGACTGCTCCTAGTTCTTTTACAGTACAGGTGTAGGATGCATTAGAGTTGGGGACTTGGAAGATGCTTCTCATCATCACAGCTTTGCCCTTAGAGTTTGCAAAGCTGTAGAGACAACTTCAAGGCCTCAGGAGTTATCTATAGTTTAAAGCTTATATGCCCAAGTATCTCCTCGAGTCACAGATGTCCATATGTACCAGTCCTTGATTTGAAAGTTACCTACTGAGGTTAGATTTTGGATTTGGTTCATTTTGGTTCAATTGCTGACTACCATTTCCTTTGAAACATATTTCTGTGGGGTTTTTTTAAAGATACTTTTGGTATAATTCTTTCAGGATCTCAACTGATGGAGCTAATTGACAGCAAGCAGTTAAGAACCAATTCTTTAAATAAGAGACTTGTTAAACGTGTGATAAGCAAGTAATTCCTTGTTAAACATATGATAAGCAAGTAATTGGTTTTCTGGCTTTGGTAATTGAAGGGTCATTGAAGCTTTAAAAAGACCACCTCTGGTATGTTTTGGTAACAACCTGATAATCAAGTTGCTGTGTTGACTTATGGATGGATGCTTACATGGGCACTCAGTACTTATATTTACCAATACATGGAAACTTCCATATTGTATGTAACTATAAAATTGATACTGAAATTAGAAAATCCTTTTTGTGAAGCAGCTTATTTAAAGGAATCAACACCATTCAAATATGCTGTGCTTCAACTACTGAAACAGACTGGATCTCATTACTTTTTCAGATATTCTAATTAGACATGTAGTGTTGCCTTTGTAGTGGTTAGTATACTTAGCAAAGGTACCTGATTAAATCTTTAGTGAAATATAACAGTATCTAGGCAACCAGAATGGACAGGAAGTCTTTACAATCATTGCTCTAAGCAGGTTGTTTTTATAGAAGTAATCAATGTACTGTAATGAAAATTCCCATTGAAACTGTGAAGTGGGTTTATAATTAATAGTCTAGAATTTAATATGACCTGTTTCTTGAATTGAAAGAACTGTTGCAATCAAATGGCCCCCTGTAATCTCATCTTCCTTTTGCAAAGTTGATAAAATAATGTTTTGCATACGGCTTTGGGTGTATTACATGGATGAAGCTGTTGTAGTTGTTTGAATCATGCTACAAGTTTTTATCAGTCAGGGTTGTGAGGACGTTCTGAATCTCTGGGGTTTTTTAATAGTTTCCAGTAAAACTCAAGAAGTTCTTGCCTACTTTCTAAATCTGCATTGGAACGCTGGAAATAAGCAGTGGATGTTGTCTGACAAGCAGCAGAGCTATTCTGGAAGTTGTGTCTTGCTAAAAAGGAAAGCTCTCTTGCAGCATCTGGCTGAATAGCTCTGCCCTCTCCCTGTCACGTTTAAATGCTTAAGTCAGGTGTTTTGCTGGTTGACTTGTCAAACTGGCTGTCCTGATTGAACTTAGTTTGCTGTATTCAACTGGTGTTTCATACTGGTCTGCTGAGGACCTGACTGAAAGCATGATGAGGAGCAGGGATGTGCTGGAAATGCAGAGGAGCAGCTGGAGGGGAAAATGGATGCAGAATAGGATACTTTCAATTTCTGTATTTCTATGTCACAACTCGCTGTAGAATTGAATTAGGAATAATGAGAAATTGTGTTCACCTGCAGGATCCACTTGGTAGACATGCTGAACTTTATTTAAAACCCACTTTTTAAAGACTTCTTTGCTACCATAGGAGATAGGGACAGCCTGCCTTAAGGACTGCAAATTAGAGGTAGGAGTTTCTTTTCCTTCCAAATCCAGGGAGTATCAGCTCTGTGCTTCTTTATGCTCGTCTGTTTTGTAGATTGTAGGCTTGATTAGGAAGAATCCTCTTTTAGCACTTCTTGGTGAAGAATGCAACCTGGTAGTGGGCAAGAGGTACAACTGCCAGCCCATTGTCTAAACAATAGAGAAGAGAATGGAGGCAACAGTAAAGTTGTAGTAATATTAAAACAGAATACAGGGTGAATGCAGTATTGGAATATTATTTTTTATTATTATTAATATTAATATATCCAGTATTTTTATTGCTGGAAATGTGGATCTTGCAGTAAACAAATTGGAAGTAAACCAGACAATTGTTTTGAGCATTTATAGATTTTATTTAAATAAATGCTATTTTGAATCTTGATTTCATGTCTGCCAGTAATATTTTATACAGTGGTGGACTGAAAATAAGTTGCTAAATCTCATCTAAGTGTTGTCTGTAGTCTTGATTCATTAAATATTTCTTGAAGCATGTTGAAAGTGGATTTCTCATCTATATGCAGATCCTTAATAAATCTGGTAAACTCTTGGCAAACCTTTTATATACTTTCTAAAGCATATAAATGCTTAAGCATAAAGCTCTTAAATCCTTGACATGGATCCCTTCTAATATGCTTTAGAGCTGCAGTGTTAGGTAGCAAAAGCTGTCAGCTAATTCCTAGATGAGGGTCTATTTACATTATTTTCTCTATCTGCTCTTCTGGAGCATGGAAGCATTTGGGGCTAGGTCAGATCAGCCTTTGATTACATTCTTGTTTGAAGCCTGACAGGCTGCTCTTTATGTAGGTGTCCTTACTCCTTCCTTCTGGGATTATTGGGTGCAACTGTGTCTTGGAGGGAGTTGAAGTTTTTATGTACTTCAAAGCTGTCTCAGTTTAATATGAGACTGGTTAAATACAAATTCTGTTTAAACAACAACAAAACCCAAAAGAGCCATGTTTTGAAAGTACTGCTCACCTTACTTGAGGGTTGTTTCAAGTGCAAAATGCATGTGCATGTAGCAAAAAATAAGGCTGGCTATGCTCATGAATTTTCTTTCTTGCTTCAAATACAAATAGGAGTTATGAAAATGTTTGTATTTGAAAGCAATTGTTCACTGATATCTAGGATCTTTTTACGTTTTCATCTTTGTTACTTAAAGTCCGTACAAGTTCTGGTGGAGTGGAGACATTGAAGTGAATTTAGGTCAACTATCAATAAATATGCTTATTCTTATTTTTGTAGACTTTAGTCCTTGAGCTACAGGATGAAAAACACTTGTAAGTTAGATGTGGAGGAATACTGAAAATTTACATGAAATGAAGTTCATTGCTTTGTTTCTACAGTAATGGGACAGCTTTTAGTGTAATTGGTTTTTCTCTGGTATAAACTTTGACAATATCCATTTATCACATTTGCAACTAATGCCTTGGTGTTGTGTAACAAGCAGAGCTTTGAATAATATCAGTTGAGATTTTTGTGAGAGAACTTTTTCCTGCTTTGGCAGAAATGCACACACAGTTTTCTGCTCAGTTACATAGTTATATGAGGCAGTGGGTTCTGTCAAAATCCTAGATAAGAACAACAGTAGTGTTGTTCTGGATTGGAACCAGGGCCTGCAAGGAAAATATGTTGTTATTCCAAGTTGTTTTGTTGTATCCCTCTGCCAGAACAACCTCCATAAAGTATGCCTTTGTTGTAGAGGAGGATTTTTTATAAAGGATTTTTGATTGTGATTAATGATAGCCTGCTTAGTAAGTTTGCTCTGGTATCTCTGAACCTGCCATCTCTGCACACTGTATTTATAGCATGCTGCAACTGTAAAAGGCCATGAAGGCAAATCACACTATGGAGAGCAATGTCAAGGCACTCTGCATTTTTGGAAGGTTTATTAGATATGCATTTGGAAGTCTGGATGAGGCGTGCTGTACTCTGTTGGTGGAAATTGATGGTAACTCTCATGATAGACATTGTAAGAGTAAAGGACTTGGTTCTTTTTGTTGGAACAGTCTGCATTTATCTCCTAGATTGGGCTCATATACAATAACCACTGAAACTCATGTTCAAGAAGGTCTTTAATCATATTCTTTCATACCATGATTTTAAATTATGTAGTAATTGTTTCTGAGCATACTACTTTGTATGGAAGAAGAAAGCAATTTGACTTTTTTTAAGTAGCAAATTTAAATCTATTCTCAGTTTAGTAGAGGAGGTATTCATTTGCTATATCCAAGTTCCATTGAAAATACTAACAAGTGTTTGGACTTTGAATTTTGAAGAGATTCCCAAGTATTTTAGATGACAGTAGTGTGGATGCTGGCCTTTGATACATTTAAGTAGCCAGCTGCTAATCTTACCAAGCTAGTGTCAGTATCGACATCTTAGATAAACCTGAAGCCACGAATGTTTAGTTCCTGGTGCTGTGCCACAGAGCTGTTGGGCAGCCAGCGTATTTGCCAAGTGGTTTTCATGTCCAAAGGTGCATTAGTGCCTGGATTTAATTTCTGGCATAAGTGAGAGTTTATTTCCAAACCTTTGGTTCTTGTCATGGTCCTCCTGGGTTTGGCGCTTCACATGAAGGAATCCTCTGCCTTAATGGAAGGAAAAACTCCAGTGGCACTGTCCCTGTCTAAGGCTGTGATAATGGTGTTGTGTTTAAGAGCTCTCTTGTACATTCTGAGCAGAGATAACTTTTTAAAGTAGCTCCATTTCCAAGGTACCACATTTCCTTTTGAATGTTTCACAAAGTTTCTGAAATGTGACACTTGGCATTGTACTGGTGCTCTCCTTTAGAGTGAGATGACTCCCCAGTCCAGTTATGCTGTTAGTGATGCACATAATGATAAAAGGGTTCCTACTATGTAGCAGTAGCTACTACTTTAAAACAGCTGAGGAACATAGAAATGGTTTTGAAGGGCTAGGTAGAATTTGTATTCAAAAGCTGCATGTGTTTAATTTTGTGTGGTACATAAAATTGCACATAATTTCTGCTAAAGTATCTGCTTATCACATGATTGAATTCTAAGCAAAAAACTCTTCATAACACTTTTGTCATAAAAAGATATGAAGCACTAATTGAAGATTACAAGTAGCTCAAAACTCAATTCACGCTTACAAAGATGAAGATGTGAATAGAAGTTACCTTCAGGTTGGCAAAATGGAGTCTGCACTCTCTTTGTTTCACTAGAAGATTTATTTTTAGAGTTCATTGGGTTCCAGAGGTTATACTGAATATAATCCATATTTTTTGCTTGTTTCAATCCTAATTAACACTGTCTTTATCACTTGCTTATGTGTTTGCTCTAGTAACAGCCTAGGTATTTCAGAAACTCAGAGCAGTCTATTAGACATCTAGACCTGAATAAACATACAGGGTGCCACCATGAGTTTATACTTGACTGCTTCTCAAGGTGACATTTTATCTTAACAGTTTTCTTAAATGATGTTTTATACATAATAGATTGACTATTTTATTGTATGTGGTTGATTTCAAACATCTATTAAAAGCAATGTTGAAGACCTAGGAAATAAATAATTGTAATTAATTTTTTGTTTAGTTCGGGAATTTACAAAAGTGACAGAGGCGTATGGGTGTAAATGATGTGGCTTCTGTAGGACTAAGCATGCAGCTACTGAAACCTTAAAGGATCTGAGATGATTCTCATCTGAGTCAGTGCCATAATTTTAGAGTCTGTCACTTCTCTGGTTTGAATCAGTGACATAATCTGGGGTTCACACTATTACTACATGGTTAATATACTGAAATAGTTTCTGACAGATACTAACCATGTAGATTCTTAATTTGTTGGAAGATTCCTGGCACATTCGAATTCCAGTAGCTGTGGAAATTCCAAGACTGTTGCCACCTTAGAAGTGATGAGTACTATCTACCTTTTGTTGACTGTAGGAAAGCAGTTGGGAAGGGGAAAAGGGACATAAACTGCAGCTGCCCCAGAATAAGGAGAATACCAAGTGGTGGTAGATTATTGTTGTGTGACTTAAAAAGAGGGAGTGGACAAAATAAGAAAATTCAAGCAGACAGAGCAGTGTGGGTTTCAGAGAATGTTCATTTGGTCTTCAGTCTGTCCAGAGTGTGTTGTAGCAAAGTTTCCACTGTGGGTTTCCTGTACTAGCATTGATGCATTTTGAGTATCGTAATACTGATTAGCAGCTTGCATTCTAATTTTAATCTCATGTCTGCTAATGTGTCATGAGGTGATAAATTTAAGAGATTGTGCCTCTAAGCTACAAAGCCTGTGTTTTTGTGAGAGATTACTGATCCCATAGCAGAAAGAGTAGAAATCACTGGGTGTTTAGCTTGTGCTGTGATCAGTGGCAGCAGAGAAACAGACTCCATTCAGCCTGTGCCTTCTACTTTGGAATTCAAGTGTCTGACGGAATTGGATAGGAAAGTTTTGGAGATAGAACTTTATAGTACCTGAATCCAAAAATTTACATGTCCATGTATTTTATTTTAAATTTCACATGTGTCTTTATGCTTAGACCAGATTGATTTAAGTGTCCTATTCTACAGGCTTAAAAGCTGTCAAACATCTGTTGAAAGTTTTAAATTAATTACTCTTGTCCATACTTGAACTCTCTTCTGGCAGCATACAAGGCTGCTCTACTTTTCTGTGGGTTCTGTTCCTTAGTCTGACTTATTTGGTGTTATTTCAAAGTTGGCCCAATTTTTACTCTTTAGTTTTTATCTAATGCTTAAGTTATTTTAATTTAGTCTGCATTTTTTTTCCATTTTAGTATTGCAAGGAGTATATTTATTCTCTTAGAAATAGTTGTACTTGACAGATGATTTCATCCAAAGAGGGATACTGTGAACTTGAAGTTTGCCTTGCTTTTTACTTGGTATTTGATTGATTTCTTCAGTAATCAATTAGCTAATGTGTCACAAGTTAGAAATGTTACTATTAAGCTCTCAGCCCTTCCAAGCAGTGTTTTTGGTACTTGGGTGCATAAAACATTTGTACCAGAAATTTGTAGTTCTGGAATGCTTGCTATGTAGGCAGTGTGTGGGATAATAAATCATGAGACATTCTAAGTAGTTTAAAGTAACATTTTTGCTTACGTGTTAATTTTAATCAAGTTATTAAATGTTTCAGTTAATTTTAAACACAGATTTCCTCTACTTGGAAAGAATATTCAATCTAAGATGGTGTTTGCTACAATTTCATAGTAATGAGTCATAGGGTGATAAAATCATTTAGGTTGGAAAAGAACCGTAAGATTGAGTCCAACCCAGTCTTTTTAATTTTTTTTTTTTTCTGTAAATGGCCAAATCACAGCTTGGAGAATCAAATATTGCTTTAGCTGTTGCTTAAATTTATTTGAACTCTGCCTGTCTTACTTGGTTCCTTCAAGGGGAAGATTCATTGAGACTGTTCTGTTAAATGGTTTAAATGGTTTTTTGATTGTTTGGCTTTTTTAACATGAGGATGCTGTGATTTTTTTTTTTCCCTATGTTTCCAAAGCAGAGAGCTGGTTTTGAAGGAAGAATCATAATATGAGCTTAGCCCCTGTTGTTTAGCTGAGCATCAGCTTCACCATGCTGTGGGTGGTGCGGTAGGTTAGTCACAGCCTGGGTTTGTGTGCTGCTCTGAATCCAGGGAGTGTTGTCAGAATTCATGCTGCATCCAGGTAAATGGCTGCTTTGGACAGCACAGTACTGGCTGGGAAATAATGACACGTGAAGGGAGAGCCTGAGTGTTAAACTTGGATGTAGAAGACCCTTCACATTATAATGGAATCCATGCGGAAAATGTGACGTTTTGCTGTATAAGTTGGATGTGCTTTGCTCCCATTCTTTGGCAGTCTGCATAATGAAGCATAAGGATCTACCTGCTTTCTGGCAGGCAGGTGTAGGAAGAGTATTAGATTTAATTCAAGTTACATTCTTACTCAACTTTGTGGACAAAAGTTTTAAAATTCTTTACTTTAAATTTGATTTTTTTGTAGATTGTGTTGCCCATTTTTTGAGGAGCCCATGAAGGATATAAAATGTGCAAGGGGAAGAAAGGACTAATCTGTTATTATAACTTCCATTAATGTAATGACCTTACAGTTAACTTAGACTTCCATTTAAAAGTAGACAAAAAATGCCCACTACTCTTTTAAATGCAGAAATTGCATGCTGCTGTTCTTCTAGTTTAAGCAGAACTGTCATGTCTTTTTAATAATATTTTTGTTATAAATAAGTAGTAACAGAGCTAGTAAGACTGGTCGAATTGTTGGCAGTAGTGATCTGAGATCAGGTATATATATATATATATAAAATACATAAATAGCAAGCAATAAATAGCGTCATTTACTAGATGACTGAGGAATATACAATCAAGTCTGTCTAAATTTAGGTAGTGTTTGGTTGTGACAGTATAGCTAGCTCTGACATTTTATACACAGCTGTCACATGTAATATTTAACACTGCTTGCATCTTTCTAAAACTTTCTAAACTAGTTAGTTCTCATTTTGCTGTATGGGCAACTTATGCTGAGATAGAGGAGGAAATTTTATATATTTTATATAATTATATTTTATATAATTTTTTAGTATATCTGTCAGAAAACCTGGCAGAGTTCTGTATCCAGGAGTGCAAAACTACTGAATTTCCTTTCAATATGGGACAACGAATAAGGTGAAATTTTCACATCTACTTTGCAAAGATTATTAGGAATGCTGCGGTCATTTGTGTGCAGTTAAAGGAAAAACCCAAACCAAACACAATTATTTCTGTTTTCCATTAAATAACACAGGGGAATGCACCTTCCAGGAACTCACTGCTGATGTTAGGTACTCTGTAATAAATGACTTAATTATTCTTTTTGTTTATTATGGGTGTTTGTGGTTATGTTATTGAGGATGCTTTTATGATAACTGTAGGTATTTGGTAGATGTGAATTCTAACACCACAGAGAAATATGCATCTGTGACTCAAAAAATGGAGTACAAAGTGTATGACAAAAATAATTAAATTTTTGTACCATAAATAGCCCTGACACTGACATTCTTCTTTAGTCAAATATGATAAATTTTAAACAGAACATTTTATGGGGTTATGTAAATTAAATGCTGTAGTATTTTTCTTAATATCTCCAAAATTGCTGTTGAATGCAGGGAATATACTGTGTTCAAAATATTTGAACAAAAATATTAATCCAAAGCAAATTATAATAATTTCATTAATAAAGCTAATTGTTAGACTTCTGTCACTTATTTGTGCTTAAGTGCATAATCAGCTATTTTGAGATTGTTAATTTGCTTTATAAATGCTTCAGGTGTCTAAATAACAATTGACTTTTGGGCTGGTGTCTCTGATTTCTGTTTATCTCAATGTACTTCCGTGGCTGCTCAGATTCTTGAGAACTATTGCTGCTCTATAAAGAAACCTGCAGATTTATAAAAAGTCTTTTGCTTTGACATGAGCTAAAGATGGCATTAAGCATTGTAGATTGATGCTGACAGGCCTGCTCTATTCCTCTGAGCTCAGTGTCTCCTCTTGGTGCTGCATTCATTCTGTGGTGTTGGAGGAAGAGAAATGTAACCACATCAGTTCCAGTGCTGGGGAGGAAGTGGGACAACTTTTGACAGCCAGTCTTAACTGGCTGAGCCTGTCCTGATGCTCCGTATTTGGTTTATTAAGAGGAATATCCTAAAAGCATCACATTACAGTATTTAAGTATAGAAATACTTTGTTCTACAGAAATGAAATACTTGAGTAGGAGGAAACCTCCTGGAGGTTGTGTAGTTTAGCCCTTGGCTCAAGGCCATCAAAATAGGTAAGGTTGCTCAGAGCCTTGTCCAGGTGCATCTTGAAGGTCTCCAAGGCTGAGTTTCTCCTTCCTCTTTGTGCAATACAACCTCTTCCAGGGAATAGGTTCCTGCACCTCCTTCCCTTATATGTCTCTGAAATTGGCTGTGCTAGAGGTTCTTAATTGGCTCACATCTTGTTGTGTAGGTCTGACAAGTTTACTTCTGCTTTAAGCTGTCCTAGGTGGGTGTTACGGGAAGGACAGAAACTTACAAATACCCAACCTTCTCCCCATACCAATTTTTCTAGGATTAAAATGCCCAAGTTCCATGTAACTTTTCCTTGAATGTCGTTGCCCTCTAAACAACTAATGTGACCTTCAACTGGTTTTTGTCTATCTCATTTACTGGGTGCTGAGGGGGAGAATCGTACACAGGACTTGGATACAGCATAATGAATGCTGACTGCTGGGGAAGGACAGTGTCCTTTGACTTGTCTGCACTTTTGCCACTGCAGCAGTGGGAGCTGTTGGCCAGAGTCAACCCAAACACCCACACAGCTGTGTGATCACTCTCCTCTCCCTTGGCATAAGGGAAAAAATAGAAGGAAGGCAAGAAGACTCATAGATCAAGATAATGATGTTTTAATAGGGAAGGCCACAGCTTGCACCCACTAACAAGGCAGAAAGAAGAGTTGATTTCTTCCTTCTCACTGGGAGGCATGTGTTTGGCTGCTTCCTGGAAAGCAGGGCCTTGGCATGCATAATGGTTGTGTGGAAAGAATCACAGAATTGTTTAGTTTGAAAAAAGCGTATCATGTCATTGTCTCCAACAATTAACCCAGCACTGCCAAGCCCACTGCTAAACCATGTCCCCAGGTGCCAAATCTAGAGTTTATAGATACCTCTAGGTATGGTGATTTAACCACTTCCCTGGGCAGCCTGTTTTGATGCTTGACAGTGCTTTTGATGAAGACATTTTTCCTGATAGCCACTCTTAATCTCTCCTGGTGCAATCTGAGGCCATTTACTATTGTCCTGTTGCTTCTTACCTGTGAGAAGAGACTGGGCCCACCTGGCTAAAACCTCCTTTAAGGTAGTTGTAGGGAGTGTTGAGGTCTCTCCTGAGCCTGCTGTTCTCCAGGCTAAAAAACCACAGTTCCCTCAGCTGCTCCTTATATAAATTGTGTTCCAAGCCCTTCGCTGTAACCACAGTTCCAAAGGCTATAACAATAAAAGGTTCAGACAAACACTATCACAACAAATGACCACCCCTCTTCCTTCCCTGAGTTTTTACTGCTGAGCCTGGCCTCATGTTGTATGGAATATCCCTTTGGTTGACTTCAGTCAGCTGTCTCAGCTGTGTCCCTTCTCAAGGTGTTGTCCACACCCAGCCTACTCCCTAGGGATGGGGACATGGTGGAAAAGAGAAACTGCCTTGATGCTGTGCATGCATTTTTCAGCTGTAAGAGAGCCATCAGTTTTTCTTACTAGTGAGTGTTACCAGCACTGGTTTAGCTACAAGCCTGCAGTGCAGCAGTATAAGGGCTGCTGTGAGGAGAGTTAACTTTGTCCCAGACAGAGCCAGTACAGCAGCCTGGAATGTGATTGGCCTTCATCACCACAAGGCCCCGCTTCTGACACTTCAGTTTCTTGGCCCCCACAGTTTTTCTAACCCATTAGTCCCAAATCTGATGTGTTGGGTCTGTTATTCTGTGCCACTTGCAGGACTTCACAATTGTCTGTGTTCCCTGTCATGAGATTCCTCAGCTCAGTCCTTTAGCATTTGAGGACCCTCTGAATAGCACCTCTGTTCTCTAACACTGGCAACAACTTCCTGGCTTCCCTGGCTCATGTCAGCTGCAAACTTGATGTCAGGGCATTTTACCTTTCCTTTCAGATGCTTGGTGAAGATGCTAAACTGTATTAGCTTGGTATTGTCTCCTGGAGCCTGCCTAAATGCCTTCCCATTGGATTTTTGAACCACTGACATGAGCCTTTGTGTGTAGCTGTCTAGGCAGATTTTCAGACACCCCGAAGGTAGTACTTAGCTTTGCTTGGCGCAAGGGCTGCCATGGAAGGTGGCATTGGAAGCCTTATTAGAGTTGAAGTAAATTACATCTGTTAGTGCCTTTCCCCCCAAACCCACCTGTTTCCTCATGAAAATTTATTAAGTGCAGTTTGTATTTTGTAAACCTGTGTTGGCACTTCTCAATAACATTTATTTTGTCCAAGATGAGTTCGACTGTCATGCATCAGGTTCTTGCCCTTTCATTTGGAGATGAATAAATACAGCCTTTATCACTGCCTTTCTGTGGTCAGAGTTTTCTTTGGTTGTATTGGAATTGGACAATGGGTCATGTCTTTGCATTACAAATGCTTGTAGACTGTATGAAGATTATACCCATTTCTGTAAAGCTTTATTGAGAAAGGGGAAACAGGAATTCTGTTTCACAGAAATTTTACAGGAGAAACTGTGAGAGAATTCAGCACAAGTCACAGACAAACTGGGAATGTGCTGTCTGAAGGGATTAGACCGCAGCTGTAGGAGTTCCACGTATTTTTTAGAGTAAGAAGCAGACTAAAGATAGATTGTTGAGACAGCAAAAACTGCCTCTTTTTCCCTGCCTGTTGACAGAGATACTGTTTTTCTAAGCTTTGTGTTTTAATATAGCTTTTGTTCTGTTGTTGTTAAGCACTTAAAATGATATCAAGTTGACTGACAAACCTCATGTCATCTGTTCTAACCAAAAGTAGGCTGACTGTTGGTTTATTCATGCAAGGTTTAAAAGAGGGTTGCAAGGACTACAGCCCTGAAGAATTTTGAGGTGTTCATTTGCCACGTGGAAGACCATTAACACAGTGTAAGGATTGGATTTTGGTTAGATTTTGGTTTAAAAGGCAGTTAGAGGAATTAAGCTTTAGATCCCTTCGAAGTTGAGCAACTTATCATCTGTTCACATTAGAAACATCAGCAGACTGTGTAAAGGTTATGCTCGCTTCTGTAAAACAAAAAGATTTTTAGAACTGAGGTTTGTTCAAGTGGCTTGATTTTGCAATTTCCAGCTGAAGATGCATTTTTATATTAAAAATCCATTTGTAACATGTTCTTTTACCTGTTGAAGGTTTTTATATTTGTTAGATAAATGAAGTGCAGAATCAAAATTTATTTTCTTAGATTAGTAAAACCCTAATGTTGAATTTCCACACATTTATTTTTCAGGAGCTGGTGAATCGGGGAAAAGCACAATTGTCAAGCAAATGAAGTAAGTGTGGTGAAATACTGTGATAAAGGCATATTTTTTAATTTGAATAGAGAATTTATTTTTTTTTTCTTTCATAGGATTATCCATGAAGCTGGCTATTCAGAAGACGAATGTAAACAGTACAAAGCTGTTGTCTACAGTAACACCATTCAGTCCATTATTGCTATCATTAGAGCAATGGGGAGGTTGAAGATAGACTTTGGTGATCCAGTCAGGGCTGTGAGTATTGAAGTACACACACATACAGCTGAAATATCCATACTGTTTCCTTCAGAAATCTTTGTGAGATAGTGTTTGATAATTAAATGCCTTTGTTCTTTACGTGGCAAGGTGACCTGTGGAGCAGTCAGAACTGGGCTGATTCACAACAATTATTTGGTTTAGATACTATTTTCTGAATTCCATCTAAATTTGGAGAACTAAACATCTGAATCATAAGGAGTCCACAGTCATGTCTCTATTTGTATGGACTTGTGGGCTATTAGGTAGGTAATTTAAGTTAGACATCTTAAAAAATACAGCTTAAATAGGGAGGCATCTAGCTACTTCTGCACTGTACTGTCTGCACTTCTCTATTAGGTCATAGACACAGCAGTGCCTGAAACGTTGCCAGCCTCTGAGCTGGATCCTGTTTCATACTGATTTCTAGTGTTGAGCACTTTTTTCTGCTCCAAGAGACATGGGCATGGACCTGCTGCTGGGATCCCATTTTTTCATTATACTAATCCTGGGATTTTTCCCAAGCAATGAATCCTTTTCCTAAACTTTTCTGTACCTTTTTCATCTTACTTTGTCTAATGTCTCACATGCAAAGGTCTGATGAGTTTAGTTGCCATCCCACCTATTGGTATCTCCAGTCCTAATCCTGTGCTCTTACTTATGGTGACCCTGATTAAATCCACATCTGGTCAGGCGGGGAGATTTTTGGAATATCTCTGTAAAATGCTCAGTTTATGTGGTTTTGCTTGTCCTCTCATTCCAAGACTCTATACAGTCTGTGTTGCAGTGCTGAATTGATCTCCAGAGTTTTTATTGTGAGCAGCAGTAGTTAAGCTTAGTTCAGGATGTTTGCTTTTATCTCCTCCCCAGAGAAATCACTCACAGTGGGAAATGCCTGCCAGTACTGGTTTTGAAGCTGGAACTTGTCACATTGTGAGTGTCTCACAGGAAAGATGGAGGAAGGATTTTGTTCATGAACATGTTCATAAGTAAGGTATAAGAAACAGTATGCAGATTTCTTCTGCATACTGGCGGGTTTGAGGCAGTGTGATGTAATCAATCTGCCAGGCCTCCCTGTACTTGTACTTAGTATTCTTCATTCTTGACAGCCTTCAAGATCTTATTGGTTGTTTGAATAGCAGTTTATAAATGTTAGGCAGTATTCATTCAGTAACCTTGTGAAATGCAGTATGTGTGGTTGTCATAAGGAAGATGTTTACAAGATTATATATAGTGAGTCATGAAGCTGTATCTGAAGTCTAAATCTGATTGACAGCCAATTATAGCCATTATTTTATGTACATATGTTAATTCTACCTGATGTCTCTTCAGTTGTAAGCATACCTAGTAAAAGCTTCAATTTCATTGGTTATTCCTCTCTACATTTGGTCTCATGTTTCCTGTAGTGTGCCCTTAAGACCCAAGTTTTCCAGGGCACTGAGAGTATTTCACTGCTTGTTAGTTCAGTGTTTGTGCAGTCCTCTCTGGAGTCTGGCAGTTCATGTTGGAAAGAGGCAGATGGTAGACTTAGGTTACTAAATGTGTGGTAAGAGAAAACGGAGGAGGAGGAAATTTGGGTGTTAGCAGATAAAATGACTAACAAGAAGACTTTGAGGGCTATGTTATATATGATGTCAGTTTTAAGTCATCTGAGTTTCTCCACTTGAGAGAGCTGTATAAATGATGAGGCAAGCTTGTGTCAGGAACAATCTTAAAATAGCTGTCCATCCATTTGTACTTAGTCAGGTCTTGGTGGTCCAAATCCTTTTTTTTTTGTCAGATGAACATTACTATGGAACATTAGCACTAGATATTAGCAGTAGTATGTTTATGCCTCGATTATTTTCAATTTTGTTTTAATTTTGTCTTTTGCAGAAAAAATAACTCAAAATTGTAACTCCTGGTGTAAACTGTTATATTCAGATTATTTTTCTTGAATTTCTGGGGTGAATTTCTGAGGGTTTTACTAAATAGTGTAGAGGTTTTTCTGAGAATCACATAGTCTTATTTGTGTTGTAACACTAATGGTAGAGCAGTGAGTTGAACATTCTCTTTTTTCCAGTTATTGGCTCAAGGGAGCATAGATAACACTAGCAGGTCAGTTGTAAATCTGGTGTATCTTCTGTGCTACAGGACAGTTCAGGTAGAAACTTTTGAGAAGCATTCAGTGAATGTGCTTCAAAGGACTGTGGACCACTTTCTGAATGTGAGATTTGCACTAGTTGGAGTGATGGTTAAATTAGGTTTTTTATATGGCCTTATGTATGGAATCTGGTTAGAAAAGTGGCACCTGTAGAGGAAGCTGCCCTATTTCAGTATAACTAAGGGAAAGTATCTAGCATTGATTAATAATGAAAATAGGACTTGATCATTGCATACCGCCTCGCCTGTGGTGTCTGTGGTAGTTGCTATTTTTAGCAAAAACATTTTAATGTTTGGCCTTTTAAAAAGCTGAAATCAGTTCTCTTGTTCTAACTTACCTTTCCCCACTCCCCTATTTGTGAGCATGAAGAGATAAATGAAAGTCAGACCATCTTAGGTATAAAATGTCTTCGTCTTTTGTGACAAAACTTGTCAGTTTCTAAGCTGTTTCCATCACATGTCTTTAATATATTGTCTCTTCCCAAAGATCTGCTGCTTTTGTTAGTTGTAGGTCCTTGTATTTGTATCCACAAACAGTATTGAAGACTAGAACAGTCATTCAGGTTTCTTTTATGCAGCATAGTGATCAAATTAAAGCCCCTGAAATCTGACTATCCAACCCTTTGATCTTTAAAGCTCTGGATTTTGTATGTAATTATTAGTGCTTTCTGTTAAATTTTTATTATTGTCTATAGTTTGTCCTGTAAATGTATAGTAATCAGTATTTTTGTTTGATGATTATTCTTTTATATTTCAACCTATTCTAGCTTTTAAAAGACATTTTTAACTATACATTAATAACCTGTTCTTCATATGTATACCTACAAATGTATATATATATTTAAATCTCTTCAAGTTTGGCTGGAGTTCACTGAACTGCAAGCCTTTAGTTTTCAACCTCTGAAATTCAGTATTACGCGATCCATCTGTAAAAAATTTCCCTGTTAACTCACACAATCTTTGATTATTGAAGCCTACAGTGCAAAGGATCTTTAGAACAATCACTGCTTTCTGTGCTTATCCTGAAAATGTTTTTTTTTCCTCCACAACTTAGTGTTGGAACAGCAAAGTGACAGATTTCTCTACAGATTTGCATATGTGTCTTCACTTACTGTTTTGTGAGAATAACCTTATATGTTGCCTTTTTAAATCCTCCTCTTGAAATAGTTTCAGTTCCCAGCTGACATGTCTGAGTCTCCCTTTTCTCCTTCCTCCTTTCCAGATTCATTGTTCTCTTTCTGTTAATTGCTGGGCAAACAGTACATGCTGTGGGTAGTAGTACAAGCTGATTTTTCTGGCTGCTGTACATTTTGGCATTGGATCATGTTCTGCTAATAACCAAGGTGAAGCAGCTACCCACAGGAGAGTACTAATGGGTCTTCCCTATACCCATCTGCTGTCTTTCCTTCAGTGCCTTACAGGTCTAAATGTAATAGAAATACTTTGGAAAATAAAATACTACGTTTTGTTGCTCAGTCAAAATTGGATGTTGCTGGTCAACTGGCCAAATGCTGATAAAAGGGGAATGATGGATTTACATCCTGTCCTCCATTAGTCTCACTCTCAAAGCCAGTTACTATATATAGTTTTTAAATCTAGCATTTGTTCTTAAAAAATCTTGATGTTTGATATTGGATTACCAAGAAAACCTGGTCTCTGTAGAATAATTAAGGCAATGGATATTTGTAGCTGATTTATCTGGAAGGGTTTTTAGAAGTGTTTTTTGAATTACTGATTCATGATTTGGAAAGAAGTGATTATTTGTCACTGTCAAAGTCGTGTAATTAATTAAAATTAAGCAATTAATGTGTTTCCTTCAGTTATTCAATATACAGCTACCCTTCTGAAGGGTCTAGTCTGTATTTTTATCCAGTATGTGGTATTTTATGAGCAAATATGGTTAACTTTAGGTTTGAGCACGAAATTTACTATTCCTGTTTATAAAAGCTAACTCGAGTTACAAACAGATCAGAAGCTTTATCAGCTAATGATTAATTCGATTTGCTACTCTTTTTCTGTTGTTGAAAAATGTGGGAATTAATATCCAATGCAGAACGTTAAAATAAATAGTTTTCTTTTACCTTTTTTGGTTTGCTTACATTCACATTTACAGGTTTAGTAGTGCATTTGTTGTATCTAGTTCTTAGGTGATAATAGTTCTGTTGTGTTTCTCAATATTTCTCCCTTCACTCTGTGTTTACATCCTAAAGGATGATGCTCGTCAGCTCTTCGTGTTGGCTGGAGCAGCAGAGGAAGGATTTATGACTTCAGAGCTTGCAGGAGTTATCAAGAGACTGTGGAAAGACAGTGGGGTTCAAGCCTGTTTTAACAGATCTCGAGAATACCAGCTCAATGACTCTGCTGCCTAGTAAGTACAGTGTGACAGACAAGATTCTCTTCGCCTTCTAACTAGTAGCTAAAGCAGTATGAGGTGTCATCTTCTGACAAATTCTGCTCCTGTGTAGATGGAAACCACAGAAGTATCTGGACAAAGATAAATAGTGTCTGCTTGGATCAAAACGCTGCAGCAAAGCTTTGGGGTTGGAAAGGAAATGGTATAGCGTAATTATGAATTTGTCATATTCTGACAAAGTGTTTCACTTCCTTAAAGAAGACAAAATTAGGTGTCAGGTTCTTTAATAAGTTTTCAATTACAAAAGCATGACTAAAGTACCTTTTTAGTATCTGATTGTGTCCAAAAATGTGATGACATGATCTGTATCTGTAATACCAAGGATACTGCTTTCTTTTGTAATAGAGGTTTTTCCTGTTTCAATGTTACTGTGTTTTCATTGTTAATTAATGGTCTCTATTGGAAATGTGTTGAGCCAAGAAACAATTAGAATGTATCTTCTGTGCTAGGGCACTTCAGTGAGAAAATAAGATATTAAGAACTAGGAAGGCAAAAATAAGATGTTGTGACAGTAAGTAATGGTAAACAAAAGAATCGACTAAAGGAGATATAAGATGGCAAAGAGTGGTAATAGCAGTGATACTGCCTTGTAGTTCAGTTTTTTATGATTTTAAAGTATTTTGTAGTGCTTGAAGTTGTTTCTCAGTTATATAAACTTTTTCCATATGGAGCACTTCATTTGAAGATTCACATAGTCTCCTGTGGTAACCTCCTGTGTTCTGGTTTGTTGTTTTAGACAACTGTGACTCAAGTTTCACAAGAAAACTGTTCTTCTGGCCATATAAGTGTATCTGTAAAATTGTTAACTTCTGGTTACACACAAAATAGAACACATTGCCTTCCCTAGTTACTATGGGAAAAGTACAGGAGCTGTATAGTTTTTTGGAAACACTGGCCTTGGCCTACATTGCGAGGATTTTGGCAATGAAAGAATACTGATTGTAAAAAATATGTGCAATTAGGAATCTCAATAGAAAGTTAATCGTTATGTATTAGGTGTTTTCTTAGACACATTAAGTCTGGCCAAAACACTGAGTTACTCTTTTCATATCTGTTATCAAATAGAGTGATTTTGGGCTTTTTTATGGTTCAAAGTAACCTGCAGTTCAATAGGTTGCAAAGACAAAGATATTCTGATTTGTGCCAATAACACTGATATTTATGGAACCATGTTTGCACTTCGAAATTTCTAAAGAAGAATTCTTCATAGTGGAATAAATTGCATAAGTTTTCTTTCAGCTAGGATGAAATACCATTGTGTCTCATAAGCTTATTTCGAAAAAACTTGGAAATTTGACTAGAATACTGTGTCTTGTGTCTAAGAGAAAACTATTTTATAGAATTCAAGCACAGTGTAATGAATCTATTTAGAGCTTTTATGATTCTTTGTAATTCTTTTGTTGCTGTTTTGTGAATAACTGAGAGCAGTGTTTATTTTTACCTTTAGTTACTTGAATGACTTGGACAGGATAGCACAAACCAGCTACATTCCAACTCAACAGGATGTTCTCAGGACTAGAGTGAAAACTACAGGAATAGTGGAAACTCACTTCACTTTCAAAGATCTTCATTTTAAGTATGTAAATCACGCTGCATGATTATCTGTCCATCAAAGTTCATGTAAAATTATGGAATATAGCATTCAGTAGTGTAATTTAACAGATTTGTATAACCACAAGTTTATTTCCCCCCACTGTTTATGGGAGGAAAAAAAAGAAAAAAAATTCTTGTGCTTGACTCAATTTTCTGAAGGCACATGAGAGTTGTTGGAGCGCCAATAAATGTTTTTGTTATATTGGAAATGTTTTGTAAAGATCCTTTTGATATAAATTAAATCTCAAAACATACTGCATTTTCTGCCATGTTAAGTAGCTATTCTATTGGATTCTTGTTTTGAATTCTGTTGGAGAACTGGAAGCTTACAAGAGTTTGCTGGTGTTGTATGAAAGAGTAAATCCATTTTTCCAAACAGCTGAATTTAAATATGTCCTGTACTTTAAGGCAGTATTTTAGAGATGAAAGAATGTAACTTACATTTTCTGTGGTGCAAGATTTAGAAAGTACTGATAATATTCTGAGCATTTTATGTCTAAAGATGTAGAATCATAGAATGGTTTGGGTTGGAAGGGATGTTAAAGGTCATCTAGTTCCAACCCCACTGCTGTAGACAGGGACACCCTCCACTGGACAGTTTGCTCAAAGTCCCAGCCTAGCACTGAACACTTCCAGGAATGGGACATCCATAACTCCCTGGACAAATTGTTCCAGTGCCTCACCACTCTCATAGTAAAGGATGTTTTCCTAAAACCTTATCTGAAATTAAACTCTCTTTCACTTTGAACTCCTTCCCCCTTGTCCTGTCACAGTGTGCTCTTGTAAAAAGTTCGCCCTGACACACGTGAAGCATTCAAGGTGAAAACACAAGATAATATTAACCATCAGTGTACTCTGCCTCCTACTGATGAGGAAGAATGAGGAGAAAACTCAGTAAAACACACATTAAATATGAATTTAGATTCTGCAGAAATTGTTCAGCATGTTTGTATGATATATTAGCTTAGTATCTTTTTATCTGGGAAATACTTTTCTCATAGAAATGCATGGGAAATACTGAAATTGGATACTTTGGAAAAATTAGTACTGTGGAAATCTGTTTTGTTTCCTAGTTTCAGGGTTTAAGAATACAAAATTTGTATTTAATCCACAAGAGAATAGCTGATAAATGGTAATGAATCTCTTGCAAACGTAAACAGAGTAGTCCTTGGCCAAGCCTGAAGAGAGGACTTCAGTATTTTCAGGAGCTCATCATATTTTCATTTACTTTCCAGTGTTTCTTGTTCCCTACTGTAGATGGGTCCAGTCTGTACAGATTATTGGGACTGTTACGAGGAGAGGTTACACTTCTGTAAAATGTGTCTTTGAGCCAGGCCTGTGGAGTTATTTATCTGAATGTTGTACATTCAAACACCTGTACCTGTGCCTTAGGCAATAGGCTTAATGAGTTACTGGGGGGGCTTGAAGTACACTCTTACATAACCTTGAAAAGAACTTTTAAGATCCAAGCACATGAAAGGCTCAATAATACTAAGACAAGGTACACAAGTGTGACTAGCTGCACAGGATCAATTCCTTTCATTATCTTTGCTTTCCTGTTCTTCTGTCTGTCTTTGGATTCCTTTGGGTTGAGCCTCAATTCAGTTGCTTCTCTGTAAAGCAATTAGCATAGCTCTGATTATTGTTTCAATCCAAAATGCAAATAGCAAGTCATCTTCATCCTGTTTCTATAGACTAGTCCAAAAGTTGAGTCTGATTATTTACTACTTTTGTGTTCAAAGAGCACTTTTTTTGTTGAAATGTTAATTCTTATGGAAAATCAGTTCTCAGTTTAAGGCATAGCATTAGTTAAGCATTAATTTAAGAGATTAATTAAGATATACAGGTACAAAGTATATTTTATGGATGTAGCCATTGCTAATTATTTGAGAACTAAGTAGAAGTAGTCAGTAGCTGGCTCACATTTATATAGGCTGGTATCCAAAGACTTCCCTTCCAAGATTTTTCTGAAGGTAGGGAGCACCTCTAAGGAATCCTTTTTTCAGCAGGAATAATCTTTCAAGTGGTTTTAAAATGCATTATCCCAATGTAGAACATAAAAAGGGCAGTGAGCACTGTCACTTCTGCAGTATTTTACCCAAGCAGAAGACCTTGTTAGATGTTACATTGTTTCTGACAGTTTTCCATGAGTAAGCAAAGGGTCTTTCTTTTTCTTCTAATTTGTTTCCTTCTCTACCTATTTTTACTGTGTTTTTTTTTTCTTTTTTCAAATTAAAACCTAGCAACTTGGAACACTTGAAGATATCTAAAAATAACAACTGTAATTGAATCCCTTCAAGTGCAATTTGCAGTGTTTCTGTAGTACACTAACATTAAATCAGTAGGGTTTTTACCTGCCCTATACTTGCAATCTTAAAACTCCTAGAAAACAGGAGAGGGAGATAATAAAAACAGAAGTCAACTTTGGTAAGTGTGTCATATGTGAGACTTAATCGCATTTCAAAAAATGCGTTTATTGGAGGAAAAATGAGGGTTCTTTTTACTACATAATGCTTACTTTCTCTTCTAAGATAATCTCTTAAAAATATCCCATTTAAACATGGCCAGTTGAAGAATAGATTTAAGTTGTAATTTGACTTAGAAGAGAGGGAAGCTAAAACTCACCAGGACTGACAGTCCACATTGTTGATCAGTATCTTTTATTATGGTAGACTTCTTAGTAAAGCTGACTGTATGTTTTTGTTTTATACAATAAACTTTGTTAATGAAATATAATATTGTAAATAGTTAAATTTTTTTAATCTTTCATTTCATACTTTCTCATGTTCTCTAAAATGTATAGGAGGACTTTTAAGGCTTTATTAAAATTGAGGTGTATATTGAGAAAAATAGCAATTAACGATACAGGGATTTTGCCTTCTTTTTAAGATGTTGTTCTCAGACTTACATGGCTGATAATTCCAGATTTTGTTGATTAATATTCAGGAAGCTAAAAATTCCAAAGTTTATTTACTGCTTTTTATTTCTGTTTTGCAGAATGTTTGATGTTGGAGGCCAAAGATCAGAGCGAAAGAAGTGGATTCATTGTTTTGAGGGTGTTACAGCAATTATTTTTTGTGTGGCACTAAGTGATTATGACTTGGTCTTGGCCGAAGATGAGGAAATGGCAAGTACTGTAATTTTGGAGAAGGGAATATTTGTTGGACAGAAGCTAAGCTTGGATGGAAAGCTGTAAATGGGTCTTTTGAAGTATTACTGCTTTATAAGATGTATGGGGCTTGTGCAAAAGGTCTCAGTGAAATGGTGATAGAATTCATGCTTTTGGGTTCCAGAGTATTTCCTCATATTCTCAGAAGGAATACTAATAGCTACACTTCTCATGTTTAAAGGAAGCATAAATTAATGAGGATACATTGTCAGTAATACACATTTTAGTCTCTTTATGGATGCTAGAAGTACATAGTAAGAAATTTTTTTACTGGCCTGTATCTGCTTTACCACATTTTGTTTTCCTTTCCTTCCTCAGTCTTCCATTTTTGTTTCTTTATAACTGTGTTTCTCCAATCTCTTGTCATAGTTGCAGAACTGTTTCTCTTCCTTTTCCTTTCCACCACCCTAAGCTCCTTTCTCCTCTTTCAAGAGTTTACTCCTTCTGTGTCACTGTGTATTTTACTGTCTTGGGTGATCTGAAGTGATGCTTTCCTCTCTCTGTATGTGAATCATTAACAGACTCTTGTGCTCTTCTTTGTGTTCTGCAACTTTCTATAAAATATAATTTGGGGAGGAAAGAGAAATAAGAAAACCTTTCAAGTCAAATATAGTCAAAGAAGGTCATAGCTAGCATCCTGCTACTTAAATGACTGGAACTTGGCCAAAGTACTTACATGTTGGATAATTTTTCTACAGAGTAAAATATTATGGTAAGAGTTAAAACACCTGCTTACTTGATTCTTTAGCTTTGTAGAACTTTTTTCCTTATTCTTGGAATATCTGCTAGGTGCAGAATTTATTTTCAATTTCCAGAAGGTCTAATCAGTGTTAAGACAAATTCAGGTAACTCAGCAATTCTTGTAGAATATCTGTACTGCAAAATGTCAAAACACACAAAAAAATTCTGAAATATTCATAACTTAAACCTGGAAATGAGAAAAAGTAGTTGCTTAAACCCTGCTCATGGAAGTGATCTTTGTGGTAGTCTTGGCCTCTCTGTATTTGTCTGCAGTAAAATGTGATTTTGTTTTGTAACTGGTTCATTTGTAAGTAATCAGAAATGTGTATCCTTATTTTACTGCTTAAGTCTGATAAAATAGAAAATGATGGCCTTTTTTTTTTTTTTCATTACAGAATCGGATGCATGAGAGCATGAAATTGTTTGACAGTATCTGCAACAATAAATGGTTCACAGACACTTCTATTATTCTATTCCTGAACAAGAAAGATCTTTTTGAAGAAAAAATTAAAAGAAGTCCTCTCACTATTTGCTACCCTGAATATTCAGGTATTTGAGGGATGCAGGTGTCAATGGGGTTTTTTGTTGTTAAAATACCTGATTTTTGATGCACAGATCATGAGGAGTTGTATAACTAGGCATCTAAAATATTTATATGACCTGAAATTTAAGATGGGGGTTGTTTTGATGGATCACAAATAAAACAGTTCTTAAATCTTTTTAACCGGATGAAGTAATGCTGATAGCATTTGAATGTTACTGCTGCAACTGTTCAGACTAATTTATTTTGGCCGTTCTTATTTTTGATGTTCTCCTAGTTTTGTACTTTGATATAAATAGGAATTCTTGAGATACATGAGAGATTTTTGAACAGGAGTGTACATACATTTTGACATTGTGGCTTACTCAGGAAATACACAGCAAAAGAGCACAAATTCATTTAACAAGCCTTAGCATTTTTATGTATCTTTCTCGGGGTAACTTCAGAGAGAAAATAGCATGTTGGACGTAAAAAAGCTTGGGAGAAATGTGTTTGCCAGTGTCTTTAACTGAGTGTGGGAAAATCCCAGACCTTTTAAAAACAGAAAAAGTGAAAGCAAGTAACTTAAATGAAGGAAACAAAATATCCTAGACTAGGAAAGTGATGGGTCATTAATGACTTGTTCTTCTGGCACTGAAGTAAATGGAAAGACTATTTCTGAACCTGGAACCAAATTGAGTGCTAAGATTTTACTATTACAGATGCATCCAAAAGGTCTCCTTCCAAGGTTTTTTTAATGGTATCTTAAAGCAATGGCTCTGGAACTTCTCTTTACTTTTAGGTTTCCAAAGAGCCCCTTCCTTCAGTGACAGTGTGCGTCTTGTTCTTCCTCTGTTGGAAAACTGCTTACTGAGCAATTTTCTTCTTCTAGGGTCAAACACTTATGAAGAAGCAGCTGCTTACATTCAGTGTCAGTTTGAAGATCTGAACAAGAGAAAAGACACAAAGGAAATCTACACTCACTTCACGTGTGCCACAGACACAAAAAATGTGCAGTTTGTTTTTGATGCTGTAACTGATGTCATTATTAAAAATAACCTTAAAGACTGTGGCCTCTTCTGAGAACAGATACAAAGTTGTTAAATGGTAAATTACATCCCTGAAAACAGGACTTAAACGTTTGGAATATGCCCACGCTGTGTAAAACCTGCCTAGATATACTTAATTCTTTTCTATTTTATTTTTAGGTTTGGAGATCCACTTCGCACAATTCTAATTGATTCTTTTCAAGGTGAAAGAAGTACAAAATGCATTGTGCTCAATGATAGATCAGTACTGTACTTGCCTGTTTTAACAGCTTTATTTATGTTTGTCTTGTAAATTTAAGTAATTAGTTAACACTGAGATGTCAATTAATTGTATGTAAACTTACAGTTGTAGTAATGTATTTGTATAAACGTTGAACGGAATATTTTAGTAACTTGATGTCCTCTAAAACATTCCTCTAAAATTTCCATGTTTTATGAAGATACTCTTAGAGGAGACAGATACTTTTTGCCTTTGGATTATTTAAACATCTTGTAAAATTAAATTTTCTTTTCATCTTAAGGGTGCATGCTGCCTTATTCTTTACTTTTGTTGGTAATACTGTATATGGCATTAGCTTTTTTGATATTTAAACAGCCTCATACACCTTCTCAAACTTAAAGAAACATAACCAATAAACTCGTTTTTTGCCTTAAGTTTTGAAAAAAATCTTTTTATAAATTTAGGATAAATGGAAAGACTATTTTAAAATTTAAATGAAATCCACAGTTTATGAAATCCTGGCTTGCAGTCTTTGCAGTGGAAATGTGGCAACACTGGGAAATTGATGTTTAAGGGTCAGCTATCACTGAAGCTGATGGAAATGCAAAAAGGAAGTTGTTAAAACTATTCTTACCAATAATAAAAAAAATTATGCTGTGGTCTTTACTTAGTGGAGTGAATGGAAAAATTACTTTTGGGGTGTTTTAAATAGACAGCAAAGGCTGGACTTCAGAGTAATGTTTTTTTCTGCTTACTTAAAACATAAATTCATGTTTTCCTTAAACTTTTTGATATTTTCTGGTAATAAAACTAGTTTGATAACTTAATACCCATAGAAGTACTGGGTTCTCCCACAAGATAAGGGGGCTTCAGAGATTAAAGCATATTCCTGTTGCATACAGCAAGAATCTTCAGTGTTTGGGGTAGGGTGTTTTAGTGACTTAGAAGTGCTGATTCTTTGATTTCCTCTTTAATTATAGCCTCGGAGTTTCTTATAAGTTAAAGATGATTTTCTTCTGGTTATGCTTTCATTATGTGATTTGCTGTCTTAGGTACCTATCATCCATTGCCTTAGGGATAGTGCCAAACCTGATTTTTTTAATACAGATTTTAAAAGGAATAAGCTTCTAACTGTAAATAAGTTGATGGTTGTCTTAAATGTATGTTGTCATCTAGAAAACACAAACGTACCAAACCTGGAGATACAATTTTCTATAACTGTTAAAATATTTCAGGCAGCTACAGTACACCGTAAGTTCTTTGAGAAGTAAATAAGTCTTGGAGCCTGTGGCTATTTTTCTATATTATCTTAGCATTTATGTTCTTAGAAATGTTCAAAATATTGAAGTCATTGTTCTGTTGTTTAATTTTTTGATTGTGTATGTGTTTAAGTTAGGCCTCTGCTTGAGTAAAAGTCACCTGCCCTTCTCATTCTTTAATGCTTTGTTAGGTACAGAATTGCAAAATGCATTTTAATTGAAAGATTAGAAAGGAGATAAGTTATTGCTGGAGGTTGTTAAATATGTTGATACATTATGAGCTCTTTCAGCAGTTATGGTAAGCAATCTGTATATCCTGGGCTGCTTTTAATTGTGCTTTACGGTTCTGGTTATGATTTTAAATCTCACTGAACTACTTTGTGGAATTGTATTTACACCTACGTTCCAGCTGGTTTTTGTACTTAATGTAAAACAAAAATTGGGATTAATCAAATTAAATAAATCTAAATTTTGTGCCTTGCTTGAAAGAAATGTTTTTCATTAAAAGTGCTGATGGAAATCTTTTTGCATCCATTCTGTGGAGGAAACTAGGAATGAAAATGAGAAGATAGGAAGTCAGGAGTAAATGTAAAAACTTTGTGCTAGAAGCGTTAATATTTTTATTAATTAATTAATACTTTTCTTAACACCTTCAGTTGGAGAATTTTTGGAATTTTGTAGCTAGTGGTTTATGAAGTCTGCATATATTAACACAGAAACAAAACTGAAGTAATTTGGCTTGCTAGTCCACAGATAATGTTGGGTTTTGTGACCTGGTGCATGTCCGGAAGGCGTGTTTCCTTGTAGAGGTGCTATGCTGGTAGATCCAGCTTTGTCCAGAAATAAAGTTGTCAGCCTAGGCCAATTCTCTAGCTACAAAAAAAACACCGCAAGAGGAATTGCATGTAGTTGTGGTGGGAGCCACACACTTAGTTTTCACTGCAGCTGTAATAAGGCTCCACATCTCTGTTCCATCAGGAGCTTCTCTGTCAGAGCACTGCAGAAAATGGAGGAAATGCTGCAGGTACACCACTGTCTAAGGGTGTCTGTCTTAGCCCTCAGCAGCCTAAGCTCTGCTGTCTTCTAGTTCCCCATTCCTCTGATTTCTTCATGCACAGTGTGCAGGCAAACTGCTTTCTCTAGCCTGTCACAAAGAAGCTCCCTGTATTACCTATGAAATTGCTTCAGGCTATTGTAAATGTAGTAAATGTAAGCAACCAGACCTTTGAGGAGACTTCTCCAGGCCTGTGGTCTTGTGCATATTTTTTGGTTGAAGTCTCTCAGTAAAATGCAGCTGTCATTAGGCATGTAGTTGTTTTTGAGGGGCTTAACACTGTGAAAAGGTGCTTTGGAAAATTTGCTATTTGGCTTCATTATCCCGTGGAATCTGGAGGTAATTTGGTGTTAAATGTAGTAACCTTCCATTAACTAAAACAAGGTCCAGGATCACAGCATAGGAACAGTGTAGATATGCCGGATTGCTGTTTCTGGTTCCATGCAGGCAATTAGCAGCTTCATGATTTAAAATCTACATAAAACCTTAGGGAGCAAAAAAGATCCATCTGCAGCATGCTGAACAGCATGGTGGCTGGTGTGCATTCAGAATTGGGGAAAATTAAAGGATAATTGTCTGTTTCAAATCAAGCAAAAAGGAAACCCTGCCAAGATGCTGGCTATCCTACTGTGTGAGTGTGTCTTAAAGTTGTTACACTTCATATTAGTAACTAAGATCCTGTGGGTCAAAGAGTAATGCTAGGGTTGTAAGCTTCAAAGCCTTAGCTATATTAAATTTTTCAAAAAGTGTAGAAGGTGCAACAGGAGTCTTAAGCACCTCATCCTTGAATAATGCAGAAGTGCACTCACGGACCATGAATGTGGAAGGTGAGACTGGTAAAAGAGGAACTTAAACAGTAATGGACTACAAGCAGTGTTTGTTGGTTTTGCAAAAGTGTCGAGTTTTTGGACTCTGATGAACAGTAATATTGAAATTTCAGTTGCACAAGTGCAAGAAAACCATTTTGTAGTTTTGTCTCTGGAGTTCTTGCAAAGAATCTGGCTTGACATAGAGGGAACTAGCACCAGAGGGTTTTTTAGTTATATTTCCAGATCATGAATATATGCTGTTCTTAAAAATGGCTGTTAAAATGCATTTATCAAGCTTTTTATTCTTAGTGTATTTAGAAGCAGTGCTTTTCAAAGTTGGTCATGATTCCAGACAAAATGCTTCTGGCTGGTTTGTTCTGCTTGTGTTTACTTTTTTGTGATATTGAGAGGACTGACTGTTACCTGACACAACAGAGATCAGCATTATTGAGCAGTTTATTGTAGGAGTAATTTATTTGATCTAAGGCATAGTTAGGCTTATTTTTAAAAGTGCAGTCAATAGGCTGAGATATATATGGGGTAGTGTAATACTATACCATTTTTGGTCATACTCCCTTCTGGGTATTAGGACAGGAAAAATTGAGCCCACAGTGAAAAAAATACACTTCTGTAGTAGAACTATTTCTCTAGTGCTATGTGACAATTCTGAGATGAATTTCAGAGCATCTGTTACAAAAGAAAGATTTATGCATGCAAGGATGTACTGATAAGAATGTGCTATCTGAAATTTGACTCCTTTTAATTGCAGTGGAACAAAAGACATTTAAAACCAATTATGTCCTCACTGGAAGTCACTGCAGCTTCACAGAACTAGCTGTTCCCAGCTACCTTAGTCTTCCTCCTTTTCTGTCCTCCCACTAAGAGAAGTTTGGAGAGAGGTGGTGTCACTGTACTTTCCCTCACGGGTTGTGCTATTTGTGTCGACATCTGAGGAATGGGTACCTTGAGTCGTGCAGAATATGCTGATCTGTACTTTCTTTTGCAGATAAAGGATATGCAGATGCCTGATGTAAGATTATTATTAATATGGTAATGTAAGAGTATGCAGATAGATTAGAAAATAAGTGTACTTAAAACTGCATGTGTTTGTATTGAAAAGCATGAAGAAAAGTCTAGGAAACCAGGAACCTGAGCAGGTGAAGCCGTTTTGTTCTGTAGTTTACAGTTCCACAATGGTGCACAGTCTGATCAGAAGTCCTCACAACACAACACCAAGCACATCTCTAATACCTCCTCCCCCTGTCTACAAAATCAGAATGCATTGTGAGACAGTACAGTACAAGTGACTGAGAGGGAAACACATTGCAAATAGAAACATACTTTAAGTTTTTTCCATTTGTCAAAATAAAGGAACAGTTTTCTAGACTAAATCAAATGAATAAACCATCTATTTTGTGCATAGTTCCATCATAATTTGTCTCTGGAACTTATATCATCTTCCTGTGGAAAAAATATGGGGAGATACGGTCACAAATTTTCACTGTTCCTCTGTTCCAGTGTCATGATTTTCTTGAAATGTGATTAAAACAACCCCAACCCACAAAATCTATTCTAAGAATGCTGTGAAACTGTCAGCCTGAGAATGTTGAATAGTTTTGATTAAAAAATGCTGATACTTGGCCTGTTAGTCAGGATTTTTATTTTAGTAGATTAAAACAAAGATGAAGCTATTCCTTTTTTTATTCTTTAAATCACAAACTAATAAACCTTGTCTTTCATCAAGAGCTTTATTAAAACACAGGATTTTTTGTGAGAATGCTATTAACTTTGACATGGTGTGAATTGCCAAAAATATATTTCAATTCCTATTAATGACAATTAAAGGTGAGTTCATTAAAAAAATACCCCAAACTATAGTTATCAACTGCATAATCTAGAATGTAAAACAGCACAACCAGAAAAAAATTACATTGTGATTTTATTGTTATAAACATTGGAAGCATATGTTGAAAATGTGAATTTGGCCTGCAGGTCTGTAAGTCAACAAGGACGCTTTATTACATCCAGTCTCTAATTATGGCCTTTCTACTGGTTTTGGCATCTAACAAAAATGTTGTTTTAATCCTTCATGATTCTAGACAGATTTGAAAAAAGATTGAATTTGTTAGGGACTGCACATGGTCATGAGAACATTTGATCAAATTCTGAAGTTGTTGCATGTAGATTCAGCCAGTATCTTTCATAGCTGTGTTGCATTGGTTTGGCTTAAATGCTGTTAATTTGCCTTGTTTTTCTACCTATTAACTTAATTCTTTGTGAAGTTCTCAGTCTTTGGCCCTCTGACTCAATTTAAGGAATGGAAGAAAGTCATAAATTTTATCATCCACTGAGATTAAAAAAACATTTTCAAGATGTTTGTAGTCAGTTGGGTATATATGAGATTAATGTTCTGGGAAAGCATTAAAGAAAGCATTCAGCAATGATCTTCACAGCTCTGTCCAACATTTGAAGGAAGCAGCTTTGAGAGTGTTGTGGCATAAAGTTGTTTTTTGGTATGTTCTTGCCTGCCCTTGTTATCTGGAGCTCTAATCGTGAGACAGTAACAGTAAGGTATCTGCAGATGCTCAGCTACTTATCCTTTTCCCAGGAAAGGCTGTTGATGTCTGCGTTAAAGGCTCAAGCTGCTTCATCTTCTATATATTGAGGGAAAGGGTTCTGGGCTACTCAGCCAAAAGAAATGGGTGGGAGGCACCCTGATCCTCCTGGAGAGGAGAGAGGGAGCACTCTTCAGCAGAGTGAAGAGAGGTGGAAGAGGAGGAGGGACACAGCTGTGCTTCTCATGTCCTGTTTTAAGCTTGTATTCGAAAGCTATTGGCACTTAATGCAATTTTACAAGTAGAGATGATGTATTTGGGTGCTGCTAGGAGACAGCTGTTGGTATGTTGTACACTTAATCTTGGAGCATGTTGTCCTATCAGATTCTCAGTCCTTCAAGATATTTCTTCCTCTAGTTAAAAGCAATGCCAGAAAGAATAGCTAGCAGAGTAATAATTTGCTATTCTTGAAAGAGTTTTGTCTTCACCACCAGAAATGTTAGTGTTGCAGCATTTCAAATATGATCTGAAAGATAAATCATGAGGTTAAATGAATTTTATAGTGTTTTAAATATTAAAGTGCAGAGACAGGAACAAGCTATTTTATATCACTTCATTTTTCCCCAAATAAATCTGTGAAATGAAGATGAATAGAGAACTCCAGGTGCACTGTGTGAGTCTTTCCAAGACCAGTGTTGAAATATGACACTTCCTTAGGCTGTAAGAAAAGCAGAAGGAGGCATTTGTGTCTCCTGTGGAATTTCAATTAAGAACTGATAGCACTTCCTGATAACACTGGTGTTGTTAATCCAGTATACTGACAGTTGACATCCTTGGCAAAGAGGAAAGAAATTCTGGAATGGTATCAATGGTGTAGGACCCTGAATTACAGAAGTACAAATGTTCAGGTCTTTTGAGGCCAAATCCTGATGGCTGCTGCAGATGGGCTGTTTACACAAACTGGCTTTCTCTGAAAGCTTTGGAAGGAGTTACCTGTTCCATCACTGTAAAAGGACTGCAATGAGCAGAAAGCAATGAGCAGTTCTGCTAGAAACGCATAATTTGTTTCACTTTAATGTTCAGCATTTCAAGGGAGCTAAAAGAGTTTCAAGTGATTGCCTGTCAGGTGGCATGGGGTAATATGTTTCCTGAGCATTTGGCAAATGAAGTGTAGTTAATATTATTTAAAATAACAAAACTTGTACTTCTGAGAAGTGAGGAAGGCATGATCACTAAGGAAATAACTTGAAAAATTAAACTTACATATTAGGTAATTAAGGCTTGCATTCTTCCAAAGACACACACAGCATCATGTTATGCCAGCATTTCAGAAACTCAATTTTTGAAATAGATCTATGCCAGGTAGCATTTCTTACTGCCTTACTTTCTACAGAAGTGAAGGGATGATGACACTAAGAGTATTTTTCTAAAGTCCAATTGCAAGGATGTTCCACTGGCAGTTGGGGTGCTAAGTCTCAAACTCAGTCTGATATTTGAATTACACATGCCTGCTGAAATCTGAGAAAAATCTTCCATGAAATCTGACATGGTGGGCAAGTAAATATTCTGGAATTGTTATTTTTAACCTTGTCATGTTGATTTGATTTCATTTATATGATACTGACCTCTTGCAAGGACTAGAGTCTGTGTCACAGTTACCAATACTAACTATTCATTCCTTTGCAGCAAATGTCTGTATCTTCTACTAAGTAAAATGTGTCCAGTAGAAGGTCTCAGAGTGAGACCCTCTCTCAGCCCCTTGCTCTGAACTGAAGCTGAACTCTGTCGCTGTCCTGAGGGAGGACCTGGACTGGTTATGCTCTGTTGTGTGAGAATATTGCTGTCCCTCCTCTTCACCTTTGGATAACAAAATCATCCTTTCAGACATTTTTTTCCACCACAGAGAACATCTTATTTATAATAGTTCACAATGTCTAATTCAATTTGAAATTAATCATTTTTGAGCTACCAGTGCACTTAAGACTGGCCTGGTCATCTTTTAGCTGTTCCTCTTGAGCTGGATGGATTTGGCCTGAGGAGACTTTCTGTACAATGCATTTTTAGTCCGATCATTCTTGCAGTTTTTTCTTGCACCAGTTTCCATTTCTCCTTGTGTGTCTTGGATTGTGAGTTATTCATAAATGAAAGGGCTTTAAAAGTGGAAAGCTTTTTTTTTTTTTTTTTTAATTTCCTTTTGGTAGGATGGATGGGGATGGAATATGAAATGAGTGTTTTACTAAAAAATACCAATTTGAATCATCTCAACAAGCTTCAAAATTTTCCATTCCTAAAGATTAGACATTACCTGAGAAGCTTGTAGATTAGTAAACAATTTAATATGCTTTTCTACAAAAAAAACTGAAAGGAAAACTGATAAAATACTAAACCACCTTTTTGCCTCTGTCCTCTTTCTGGTCAGACAAGAATAGTTAATTGATGGCTTCATTAACTCATCATGCCATTAGACCAGGGGGAGACAGACAAAAATCAGAATACTGTGTTCATTCTGAAAGAATTCAGGTAGCACACTGAGGAGAAGCTGTATGATGAAACAGGACTGCAGGAGTTTAGATAATGGAACAATTTTAAATTCTTGAATGAAGGTGTGCAGCTTCCTTGCAAGGTGTTTGTCCCTTGCCTGAATTGACTTTAACTAAAGGCTGCTGTGAAAGCATCGCCTCATTGCCAACCACTGTCGTGCTTTAGAGCCATTAATCTTTACTGTGTTCAAAAAGAGACTCTTAGAAAGTCAATTTTCCAATGGCCCAGGAGGTATAAGCTGGACTTCTGAGGCGGATCTTTCTTACGAGTTTTGTTCTAGAAGGTAAAATTGTAGAGTTAATGTATCTACACTGGCTTCTGTGCTTTAAACACGGCAGAGTGATGTTTATAGTGTTTCATTATACCAAAATAAAGTACTTTGCTGGCCATTCTATCAGCACACCTCTTCACTTGTATTCTTTGTTAGGTGCCCAGTGATGCTGACTTCTTTGGAAGAGAAATGCCACATGAAGTATGGGGAGGAGGTACAATAATTTATCCTCCTATACTGATTAATATCTGATTTGGTTTTTTATTGCTGTTAAACAACCTTGAGGTCATGCTGCAGAGAATGATAATCATGAAACAGCATCATCAGAGTGTGTTTTGTCACAAGGATGAGTTTGCTTTAGAGGCCAAAGACTGCAGATAATGGAGGAGCTTGAGCTGAGTGACAGAACTCAATAGTTCTGTGGGATATTTGAATAGCTTTGTTCAGTGGGACTTTGTTTTAAATCTGAGCTGCCTGCTGCTCCCTGGAGGCTCTTCAGCTCAAGAGGCAGGTAGGTAATTTTGTGGCCTTAGTAGTTTGTAGTGCTTTAAAAAAATTTCCTACTGTCTTTGTTGGAAAGTTTTCCCTCATCACTCTCTCTCTTCTGGAGCTACGATCTTCCACAATATATGGAAAATGCCTCAAATAACTATACTAAGGTTTTTCATTGTCTTGCTATGGGTTTAAATATTTACTTGGTCTAATTTAGAGGTCTTTTTTCCTTCTGTGGCTTCCTTTTTAATTTTTTTTTTCTGTTGCACTCTTTTCTGTGTTCTATAGTACTGCAGCTGTGCTTAAGATATTGTCAAAAAAACCCCACAAGTACTTACAGTCTTGCTGATACATCAGTTATTATGGACACAATAATTGTTTCCTCTGCAGTTTAGAAATGTCATGCATGTTTTCTTTTCCTGTTTTAGTACTGCACTTGAAGACTAGTGCTTTTTAAAATTACTCTTTAGTGCTTTTCAAAATTACTTTTTAGTTCAGGCTGCCTGAGATCTCTCGGTAGTTTAACTTGGGCCATTAGCTCTCAAAACACACTTTTATCAAAGCTGAGTAGTGCCATGAAGCTGTGATCAGTGTACCTTTCTATTTGCAGGGCTTTCTTGCCCCCTCTCTCATTATTTATCTACAGCTACAATAAATGCACTTGCCAAGTGATGAATTGATCTAGGGGGATTTTTATTAGGAGAGGGAGGTAACAGGAAATGCAGTGAATGGATCTTGGGGAAGAGGAAGCAGCTGGGGGTGCTGGTGGCTGTGAGATGTGTTATAGCTGAAAAATAAGATCTTAACATCTGTCTTGTGAATGCTATATTTAGTGTTTTGGAGAGGAAGCAGAGGGAAAGAGGCTGTCAGATCTGCACTCTGTGGAAAAATAAAGAATAAACCCTTTTAAAGCAATATAGAATCCTTATGTGCTTCCTCTTCTGTAACAACTTCCTGTGATGATTCCATGGTCACATACACAGCCGCTGGCTGTCCTCCATGCAACTCCTGAGCTACACGTCCTATGTATGATTGAAGGTTTTGGTACTTGTTTCTGAGCATTTGCTGTCTTGTGTTCTTAAATGCTTTATGCTCCACTCTACACTGTAATCATGGCTTTATTGGGATTGGTATTTTAAAAGTGTTGTTTTCAGTCACTCTTACCCTGCTGATGGAACAAAAACTCCCGGCTGGCTTCTGTTTTAATGGTGGGAGACACAGCTGGTCAGTCTGACCCAAGGCAGTGGAGTGCCAAGTGTGAAACCATGCTAAATCAGGGATGAAGCAGTGATGCTTCAAGACAAATCAGAGGACTGCCAAAGCCAGACTTTGTAGGTCTTTTCCATTTAAAGTGAACAAACTCATCCTGAATTGGAAGTTGCTTGATTTCCTACACAAATACCTACTCTGACCTCGTAAGCAAACCTCTTTGTGCTTTGTTTCCATAAATGATCATTTGAGGTGAATTATCTGGAATGGCATTTAATGAGAATAAGACATGACATTCAATTCCCCACAGTTATTTGGGACATGTTAGAAGTCATTTCACAAAGTGAATCACAGCTGAAGGAGTCTGGCGCATGTGCAGGGACATCATGATTTATCAGTCAGACAGAGTTTCACTGCAGTAAATAAGCTTGAAATGTTAGCTTAGTCTGGAGAGGGATACAAATCCTCTTTAGGGAAATAAAACTCACAAGCATCAGAACACATCACATTTCATCCCTCAAGACCAGCATCAGAGGTTGGGAATTTCTCTCAAGACACAATAAAGGGGTACTATGACTAGGATACAATGCTAAAACCTACCTGACAATGCTGCCCATTGCTTTGCTGGCAGCATAGATGGGAGTTTTGTGTTCAGTGTTGTCTGTCCCACACAGCAAATTCTGCTTCTACTAAGGTTAGAGGATACCAGCTAACCTAGTGTTGACTTACCTGTGATGACCACAAAGCCCCATGCTGGCCAGTAAGTCAAGTAAGCATCTACTTTTTAACATGGCAGGACTTATAATGGCTCATGTGTCATGGTTTGATAGCAGAACTTTTTAGCATGGTATTTAGTATCCAGTGAGCACTTAAGATGGTCTCTGTTTAGTCTGATGGAATAAAAATTGAAGTGCTGTTATAAACAGTAACATCAGGTAATACTAGCAACAGGATGGTGCTTCTGTATATTTTAACACACCCCCTCCCTTTTATTCTGAGTTCAGTTTTTTTAAATTTATTATGTATGAGTATATAAACAATACCATGTGCAGTATATGTGAGAAGAGTTTTACCTGTAAAACAGTCCCTTTTCATGCTGTAATGTGCTATCATGTATTAAAGGTATTTTCTGTAAGAACAAACTGGAATGAACTTCTTTTCCACTGGTGGAAATGGCATGAAGTATTACTCTGTTACTGAAAACAGAAGCCAAAACTGACTTCTGCAGAATCTCTGAAAGACCATTTCCTGGCATACCTCACTCATTTTAGTAAATTTCTTACTTGAAGTTGCACGTGAGGTCTGTGGCAGAGCAAGTGAATATAAGATAATCATATTCAGCCTTACTCTTTAGATATCCCTAAAGCTGCACTATTATCCCTCAGCCATTTCTGAGATCTGGATCTCTGAGCTGCAGTGATGTAGTACAAATAATTTATTTAGTATTTCATTATTCTCATGTCCTGTAAAGGTACTGAGCCTTTCTTTAAAGGCATAGGTTAGAAAAGCAGTCTAAACTTTTCAGAGAGACAGAGTAAAATGCTGCTTTAGAAACTATATCTGTAACCTTTTTCTTGGAAAATGTGGGCTTGTCCTTTTAGAAAACATGTTTATCTGAATCTTATCTTAAATTAGTTGGTTTTATCGTATTTTCTCTCTGATAAAAAATAGCTGACTTCAGAGTGGTATTAACTTCCCCATAGAAAATAGATTTCATAGCTTCTCTTCAGATATAGTGTTCTCAAATCCAGACACAAGGTAGTAAATGTTATGTACTAACGTTTTAGAATATGATCTATCAGCAATCCTGTTAAAGCAAAATTGAACATCTTTTCAAGGATTCATAAAAGCTGGTACTAAAACCAGCTGGTGGCTGAAACTGAAATTGCCAGACCTGTTCCAGCATGGCATGCTTTTTATATCCATTAGAGGAAAACAGAACACTTGTAACATACCTTGCAAATAGAAAGGATCTGTGCAGAGTTGTGTCTCTGTTAAGTTTAGTAGGGATCATCAGGGAGGGTATTTGAGTCCTCCTTCCAAGTATTGCCGACTGGCTTGTTGCCATGCTGTTCCTGTGTGTGCTCTGCAGTGCCTGGGCTGTACTGTGGTTCAGCTGGAACACTAACTCCAGCTTTTTCTGGAATGTGTCTCTGGTCCACCTTTGCTCGTGGATCACTTGTCTCACAGTCACCTTGGCTATACGTGGTAGCCAGCAGCACAGACTGCAAGAAGCCAATTTGTTCAAGTAAAATGCCTGTTGCTAAGGGTGCAATGCCCAAGGTCTCTGTTTCCCTGTTACTGTTCAGATTTGTTACTCTGAACCAGCTGCTCTTTTGGCCCGAGTGCTCCTCAGGAGCTCTGGGCGCACTCCTGGTACAGATTTGCAGAACTTATTTACCTTGGGAAACAATGAGGATTCATTTCCTTTGGAAACACATTCCTGGTGAAAATTAAACTTAATGTAGACACACACACACACCTTGTCACTCACTTGAGGGAGACTGTGCACAGATGCTCAGCCTTTGTGTATCACTGCTATAGAAACAAGGAGCAACCTGTCTACAGTCACTGTGCCCAGTGCTTATTTCCACTGAAAGGGCAGTCTCCTGGGAGCTCATACCTCTGGAAGAGAGCCTTGCCACTGCTCTCTGGACCTTGGGAATCCTTCACTTGCTCTGATCAGTGAGGAATTGACCTCCTCCTGAAGTAAGATGACCACCTGCTGGTGGCCTAAGCTTGTGATGCCATTTTTCACTTTTAGTATAGTTCAGTCTTTAATCGTTGTATACCCAAGATTAATCACTACTGGTGTGTAATTAATGATCTCTCAACTGAAAAGGAGTACGCATCTCTGTATGCAGTCTTCGTAATAAAATTATAATTGAATTAAGTAGTAATTATAATTTTGTCATTTCACAGGCCCTGTGAGCTGTTGTGAAAGGTCAGTTGTGTCTCTGAGTCTGCAACAAAAGCATAGAAAACTGCTTACATCACAAACTAGCTTTAACACCTCAGCCTTTTTCCACTAAAGATCCATTTCTTCTCCTCAAGGAAAAACTTGTTCTCCATGGTGTTCATTACTATTCAACTCTACCAATGAACCTAGAGGCTCATGCACTTGCTTTGAGAGTCTCCTAACTCTTCATGGTTGGCATGCAGAGTGTTTTCTGTCATCTCACTAAGGAGAAGGATGGTATGGAAAAGCCTTTCTACAAGCAGTGTAACGTGCTTGAAACCACTGTGCACAGAGCTGTGAGCTGTGCAACGATTCATCCCAGTGAATTGTTCAGCAGGCTCAGCCTTGTCCAAGGCTGCCATTTTCCAAACTGCCCTGTTCTCCTTCTTGCCCAACCAGACATTGCACTCATCTCTATTGTTTGTTTCCCCGCCTAGAGCACTGATCTGTTCTCCACAGTGAAAGCTTGCTGTATGCACAGAATATCCCATAACCATAAGGGCACTTTATGAGGACACTTGTATAATACAAGGCATAATCAATATGTTGCTGTAATTTACCAAAAAGATAATCCTTATTATATAGGGCTAGGAAAGTTTTTGTGAAACCTCTTACGCTGCTGGGAGGCTGCTCTTTAGCTATGACCAAACTTCTACATGTTCTGGGTGTTTCTCCTTACTGCTTGCAGCCTTTTATCTGTGGAGATAAAGCATTCCTCCATCATATATCTGTTTAGCAACCTTGATTTCTGTATCAACCATATCAACCATCTATTTGGGCTGCCTTGTTGGCAAAAAGCTTAGTATTTGTGAGAGGTGTAGGAGCAGAAAAGGCTCCCATCAAAACACTGAAACCAACTTTTTTTGAAAGAATTTTTTTTTTTTTAAATAAGGATCCAGCCAGCCTGTGGGGAGAGGAGACTGGAATGAGGTATCAGTTGTCTTAGTGGCAGCCTACTCGACCTCTGCCTGGAAACTTGCTACACTACTGCTCCCTCTTCTCTTTTTTGTAACATTTTGGCAGTCAGCCTGCTGCTGGATGACCCACGTGGAATTTTATGTGCAAATAAAATTTGCCTGGGGAGAGGTGAGGCTGAAGTCTCCCATCTTTTTGTGGTGAGGAACTATTTTAGTCTGAAGACATGCACTGTTGCTGCTATGTATGTTTAGCTTACTGGGATCTCAAAAGTTTTGGTAAGAATATTCAATTTGATGCCAATACCAAAAAAACAAACAAACAAAAATCTTCTTGGATAAGGGTCTTTATTGAAATGATTTATTAACTATTGTTAAACATCCTTTGATGTGGGGAGGGAGAGGATGGCAGTGCCCTGTGTGCAGTATCTCCCTGTTTTCGTAATAACCTAGAGATGAGAACCTGAAATGAGTTTTTCTGTGGGAAAAGCAGTTGAGTTGGGAGTGTTTGGCTGGATCTGCTGTGGGAAGGGTTTGATACTACTGGTCAGTTCCTGGTTTTGCCTTGTTGCCTGCTCAGAAGGGATTGGATTGATGCCTTTTCACTGGTGTAAGGATTTTCTCTGTCATTAATCACAGTAGCCACATCATCCTTTGAGGAAACATGCCCTTCTTCTGGGAGTTGCTCTTCTCAGCCACATCTGGGACTATGGAATCTGCTTCTGTTTCTGGTGGAAGCAAAATGCCTGGCAAGGATGCTGCAGGAAAATCTACTGATATTCCTTCTTCTGGGGAGGTCAATATTTGGGATCCATACCATGGCTGGGCTGTCCTGGTGGAGGAGAAGCAGTCTTAAAAGCTTGGAGGGTCTTGTGAGAAGAAGATGGAGTGTGGAGGGCAGGGAAGATGCCAGTGGGATAGTAATCAGGTATACCATCCTGAGTGACTTGTGTCTTGTGATGTCCCTTTCCCACAGCTGCTTGCTTTCATCCCATACCATGTGTCCCCAGTGCTGCTGTTGGCACGTTCTCCTGCTCACACAAACATAACCTAGGCCATGCAGGGCTCCTCCTGCTCTCTGCCTTACAGTAGTGGGGCTGGGCTGTTTGTGACTGAGGCAGAAAGGTGATGTGGGTGTGTTTAAATCCTTCGGTGGCCCCAGAGGTCCATGTAGTTATAGCATATGGAATACTTAAGATTTCCCAAAGCTACAATAGAGATGTGAATTCTGACATGCCAAATGGCAAATCTTAGAACCTGCAACCTCTGTCTTTGTCTCAATTCAAGAAATACTGATTCTGAACTGAGGGATGAAGAAAAATCTGGTGAAATAATACAGAATTCCTTTCAGGATTTTTTGGCAGATTCCATGGCAGAACAAATGCTGTTGGTGTGAGAAGAAAAGGGCAGATTTGCTGCTGGAGGTTTCTGAAGTCAAATCTTCTGAAGCTGGTCTGCATCTTACCACAGGATTTGGTTGCATAGTCTGAATTTTGTAATGTTTTCATAACTGTAGATATGAATCATTCTTTTTGGAAAAATAAGTTGTGACCTAAATTCGTCTTAGTTTTTTTTCTTAAAAAATTAATTAAAAAGAACATAAGATGATTATATTTTTCTTTCCAGTCTGTGGTGTTTGATTGTGCTATATAAATCCACTGTCCTATTCTATTTACCTTTGTTCTTCAGTAACAAAAAAAATCCAGAGCAATGAGATTTAACAATTGTCCTGTTTGCTTCTATATCTGCACACTGGTCGAAACATTCAAGGATGTTGCTAAAAATAAGCATCCTCTTCCTGCAAAGCAGTGAACTTGGACTGTAAAGTGCATCTTTCAGGGAGGTACACGAAGTAACAGGAAATCAGCTCGGTCTTATTTCAGTTTACTGGTGCTTGGCAATGATGTCACCCTTCTAGAACAAGGGTTAAGCCCTCAGAGCAGGAGTAATAATTCTGTTCCACAATCCTGTGTTTCAGAGACATGACCTCTGGTTAGCTATGAGGCTGAGCCAATATGCAGTGAAAATGGGAATGTTGGGTTATTTAAACTTTCTTCAGGGATATCTGTTGTAATTTGGAAAAAAAAAAGTATACCTAACAATGTAGACTTTTTTCTTTAAGTGATAAAGCTGGTGAAAAACCCCAAGTATTAATGCTGTGTTCCTTATGTCAACAGAATTAATAATTTTTTTCATGTCCTTATTTCCTTTATTTCTTCATTTAATGAAATCACCTGATAATGTGAGTGACAAATTTTGGGCTTTCAGAATTTTTATTTGTTGCTAAAAATATGGCAAAACCAAGCAAACTACAAAAAGAAGGAAAAGAAGAAAAACTACTATAGTGTCCCAATAAAGGCAGTTCAGTGTCTCTTTAATTAACCTCCTGTTTTCTAGAAAATAATGATAATTTTAATTTTAAGAGATGAAAAATAATCTTTTGAAGTGCCTTGACTCAAGCTAAAGGTATTTGTTTCAAATGAAATTTGTAACCCATGAGCCTGCTCAAGGAGATTACTTTAACAGCAGTGATACTTCTGTTTTAGCAGAAAGATTGTAAATTCCAAATTCCAGTGAGTTTTCTTACTTTGGTTTGGTTTGTTGTGGTTCTTGGGTTTTTCCCCCTGCCCTGAGCAGGTTGGTCAGGTCTGCGTAAGTGTGTAATAGTAGCACACGAGACTCCCGACAGAAATCTAATTTCAGAAATAATTAAATTCCAACCCCAAAAAATTTCATTTGTTTTCTTATTTCCTTTTTTTCCAAGCAATAGACATTTTTGGTACTGTTTGAAGTGTTTGATGTTCATGTGTACTTGGCTCTTAGAGGAATTGTATTGATAATTTTCGGCTACGTTTTGCACTGTGCATTTTAACAATATTGTGAAATGTTTTATCTTAATGCAGACACTTAATCAAGATTCATATGAATCTTATTAATCCTTAAGTTCTTCATATATAAATGTTATGATACTTATGTAACAGAAATTATTGGGAGTGCAATGTTAGAGTTTATTCACTCTACAGAATTTATTCATATAAATATATTAATATTCATTCAAAGGAATTTATTAAAAGAAATAAATTGTTTTTCCCTTCCTATGAGTGAAAAACTGAAGAAGACAGTGAAAAGGGTCACTGGGCCAATGCATCAGCCTACTGTAAAAATCAGATTGTCCTGTTTTCAGAATTCAGTGTCAATGTATCCCATATCATCCACATAGGTGGTGTATGTACCCACCACATAGGGGAGATCCAGTATCCATAGGCAAAAAAAGTATGGTCAGAAATTAAGGGTTATCACTGTGCTACACAAAAGACAAAAATCCTGTAGATTATGGCAAGTTTGCTGCAAAGAGCCAAAACCTATATGTGTATGACTCCCTCTGCAGGAGACCTTATATCTATATTTTATATAACTGTTCTGTTCATGAGATATCTCTGTCCTGTCACGTTGAATATGGTGGGTGAAGCTCTGACTTGGTTCTGCCTCACACCAAGACTCAGAGTTTCTGCATGTCTGATGCCAGTTTTATTCATCTTGTTTAATAAGCTGCACTAGCTCTGAGTGTCAAAGGCAAATGAAGATTTGCTCCTTTAGAAACTGCAAGAATGAAAGGGAAGAAGTTCCCAGGGTTTCAGCATCCAAGTGTCAGAGTGCAATAATGAAAACAGTGAAAACCTCTTTCTGCTGATAGATCTGAGTTGCACATGGTGTTAACTCAGGGTGTTTTGGGGTGATGGAGACTGATTCAATATTTGGGATTTGGGATCCGATAACCCCAAAGTGAAGATTGCACCCCGTCTGTTGGAAACTCTATTCAGTCTTGGCAGTCTAATCCTTTTAATTACATTCAAAGATGATGTAAATCACATGCTCTGCACTGCCAGGCATCATTACTACTTCAAGGTAGTTTTGCTTATAATTCTGTCCTCAAAATATTATATTTTTGCTTTCAGATGAGTCCAAGAGGGAATATTGCTTGACTAAATCATGTAATTAAATAGGCAGCTGAAGTCTAGCAGGAAGGGTTCTCAGCAATGTATTTCTGTTGCTTGAACACTGCAAGCTGGTAGTCTGCTGACTGCGTTTTTCCTAAAGGAAATACTATCTTGAAATTTGTATGAAGACACCTGTTGAGAGAGAGGGAAAAAAAGTTGAGGTTTGTGGGTTTTTTCATCTCTAGGGTAATTAAATGCATCCCAAATTTTTTAAAATTTTGTGAGGCTTTCAGGAAGAGAGGACTCTAGTTAAGCAACCTCTACATTGCATTGCTAATTATGACTGAGATCTGTGAGGTGTTGCATCTTTAAAAAGGTGAGTATATTAAATCACAAACAGAGTTTTGAGAACTTTTCATCTTCTACTTCCTGTGAAAATGTAGATGATCCAGCCGAGAGAGGAAGACAAGTGAGCAGCTCTTGATCTGGCTGAGCCAGTCCCCAGACAGCTCCATTCACAGCTCAGGGAAAGGGCTGCAAACTACAGAGAAATGAGCTGGAAAACACACATATCTTGTGTGTACTCCCCGGTTTGCTGCATACAGACCTGACAGTATCTTTGGGCTGCAGTGTGTAACAGTAAGGGAGGTGAGGAGAAAATGTTGAAGTGGCTTTCCAAGATGTCTTTGAGTTGTATCTGGAGTTCAAAGTACAACAAATAACGTTCAAATCATCAACTTATTCACAATGAACAAGTTCAATGGCTTTCAGTCTAAAAATCCAGGCATACAGGGACATCTTTGTTCTCCCATAAATGACTTTAAGGCCTGATATGAAGTCTATTAATGTTATTCAGAACCCTTGAATTGACTTTTGTGTGCTTTGGATGTAACACTTTATAAACAGAGTAATTCAGATGAGATGAATCCCTTTTCTCTTAGGAAAATAAATACAGAAGTCTCTTATGAACTTTTCACATATGTGACCAGGGACTTAAATATTCCTCATGATTTGATTTCCCTCAGGAAGTAGAGAGAAATAGACACTGAACAGACAAAGCCATTACAGGAATCGTTCCCCTGGTGTTTAAGCTCAATCATCAAGAGTTTTGGAAATGTGGTAAAAGTGACCTTTAAAAAACATGAACTGCAATCCTACAATGTATTTTTTAAGATGTATCTTGATGTTATAGCAAAGATGGAAATTACGTCAGAAGCAAAGATGCACATCTGCCATTTAAAGCTTAACATTTTAGGATGGCAAATTGTCTATTATATAGTAGAAATAGATTTTTATGTCCATGCTGACTGATATATTCTTTCTGGGTTTTTTCATTCTGTCCATACAAAGCAAGTGTGATCAGGTGTTTTTCAGCAGAGTTTGTGGCCAATTTTCTTCTTTGGGATAGAATAAAACCAATACAGTATGTTAATGAATTGGATCTATAACTTAGAGTAAAAGTAAATACTCCAAGCAAATACGTAACATGTCTGATAATCAAAAATAAGAGGCATAAAGTATGTTCTAAAATTATTCTTTCTCCTTTTGCAACTAAACCCTTGTTTTCTCAGACATAGATTTAGAGCTATCTGTGAGTAGAGAGGGAAAAGAAAAGAAGCAAGATCAAATGCTCTTTGGACTGTTCTAGACTAGACATTCCCTAAAATTGACATATTTAAACAATTTTGATATTTCAGGCTTTTGTGGATTCCTTGTTTCTACTCTCTCCAGTCAATATCCTGTTTCACAGCAGCAACAAGCATATTGCTGAAGCAAAACTGCACAACTGCACCAATGAAGAAATAGAACATCATTTTCCTTTCTTCTTTTTTTCTGATCTGTTTTAATTCTTCACATCAGCCTTCCTTTCTGCTCTGACTACTCCACACACCTGTAGAACAAAATCTATTTTAAAAATTCTTCAAACCAACTAAGTGTTTACTTTGCTACTCATTAATAAATGCCACTGATGACAAGTGGGAGAGTTGCAAGGTCTAAAGGTTGTCCTGTAGGTCTCACCATACTGCTCCTGGAGATCTAAACTCCTGATTCCTCTCGATGATCTTGAGACAACACAGGCTCTTGTGATAAGCCAAGCCTTCTCCGTCATGTGGGTGATGTTAAAGAAAAAATATTTTCTGCTCTCATCCTCTGTCTGGTAGAACAGGAGGTGGGATTCAACCCTTTCTGTCTTTCGGATCATTTTATTAGGTATAGTCAGAAACAGTCATAGTATAGTCAAGAGACAGAGCTGCTGCACACAGACAGCAGGCTGCCTTTGGCCCTGCCATGTGGCCATACCTGGACACGTCAGAGCTTTGGAAAGCTGGGGGAGGATGTTGCCTGGAGCATGGTGGTGTGCTCTGAAAGCACCTCAGGGCCACGGGTCTGTGCTTTCCCCTCCCTCTGAGCTCTTCCAAGCTGGATTTAACATAATGGAGAGTCTTTCCTTCTTCCCCTCTGTCAGCAGTTCTCACAGATGATTATCCACAGACAATAACATTATTGATATGACTTGCTATGAACTACAGAAGCCTAGCATGGCTTCTTTAGCTGAAGAACAGCATGGAAAACAGTAGCAAATTTAATTGGCATTGTAATATCTGCTACAGGGTGCACATAGAAATTTTGGAATAGAAAGTTGGGAGTTTTCCCTCTAGAAGGGCTGAAATGAAAAACTCATTCCACAATGCTAATGCAAAAGTGGCAGGCAGTGAAGACTAACTTGTGAGTTTTATATTTTTCTTTTGTTTAAACCAATTTGATCTCAGAAATAATATTTAAATCTGGTAATTATGCTGACAGCTTGGTTCCTGGGGAGGCATACACAACTGTGCACAATTATTAGTGTATATTATAGCAAGGGATTAAAAATTACAAATTTAAACTTTATGCTCGTTGTTTTTGCTCTTTTAAACACATGGAGAGATAAGTTGTTCAGCCATGTAATTAGGCCTGCTTACATTAAATGATTGCATGTTTATTGGGTACAGCAAGATGAGAATTTTCTGAAAATCTGTTATTCCATTGGGTCTTGCAGTATGATATTACTATGTGCTGTCATCTAAAATAACATTCAGTGGAAGAAAGGCAGTGGAGAGGATATTGTCACAAACAAATGGTCAAAAATATTACAGTCTATGGTGAATTTAATGGTTCTTGGTTCTTGCTTGCCTTTTGCCCTTTCTTGGCACAAGATTTTCTTGCTTTTGCAGTATCAGAGCTGGTTCTGGAGCAGTTAAAATGTAGTACACTGAAGTGTGGTTTACAGGGTCATTTCTAATGTTACCTTAATGTTCTGCTTCAGCAGGAGCAACATTAAACCTCTTCTTGGCCTTGTGAAATGATGCTGTAAAATATAGACTGCAGATAGCTAAAACTCACTTCTGGATCTCAATCTTCCTTTCATGTGAAAAATACAACTCGGTCCAAAGGCACAGGGGAATTGACTTGTTAAAGCATATAGAGAGATTATAATTAAGTGAATTAGTTAGAAACACAAGAACTGGGTCTTTCTGCAAAGTAATAATGAGTCAAGGAGTTTCTTGAGACAAAATAGGAACTGGCTTTTTCACACATGAGCATGCAGCCAGTGGAGCAGTGTAGCTGACATGAATTAGCACTGTCAGCTGAGCTGTGGGATTAACCATGTGTGTGCTCACAGTCCAGGGTAAATGCAAAGTCAATTTTCAAGGTGTTTTCAGTTCATAGGCTTTACTTTACAATGGCATTGGAGCAGCACAGAGCCGTCGTGCCTGGCTCTGCAGGCAAGTGATGACACACTGAAATCCCACTGTTACAGTGTTTGTTCAGGTAGCACATGTTATGAGTTCCTTAAAACCCCACCTAAATTCCTCACTTTCATCTGAAAATTTATGTATATAAATTTTGAACTGGAGGTGTGAACATCCACCCAGGGACCTCTTTGTATTAGGAAAGCATATTTGACAACATCTTCAATGGTTTTCTTCATTTTTCTTCTTTCTAAATATTAATGTACAAAAGGTTTCAGTTACCTTTAAGTTTATTTGGAGACCTCTCTCTCTATCTCGTACAGTTTTTATGATTCAGAGTGCAATTTTATCATGAGTGTTCTTGAAGCATTTTGAAAGCTTCCTTGTGAATTATTTCTGGCCTTCTGGTATTTTGTGAAGCATCGTATTTTGCAACTGAAATATTTTTAGCATGATTTCTCACACATCTGATTTTCCAAAATCATAGGGAGCCTCTCTTGACGCAAATGGAAAAGTGATAAACACCTGAAGGGGAGACTGGAAATAAAAGGAACAAGTTAGGAGTGATATTCTGTGTTGGTTCCCCTTCTATTAACTTCATTTCTTTTGATCTCAGATTCAGTCTGTGCAGAAAACTTGGAGCCTTTTTATATGTTCTTTTTTTGGGGGGGGAGGGAGTGTGTACTGAAGAGGGGAGGGAACATCCTTTGGGACATATCAGGCATTCATCTTCGGCAGCTGAAGGCAGAAATAAAAATCTCTTCTGGCTTGGTTATTTTATAATTTAGCATTATTATAAGTTTCTTCCAACCTCCCCTAAAATATTAAATACTGTTGCCGTAGTCCTGGCAGTGTGATTCTGTGTATGACTATCTTTGGGTTTTCTCCTTCTTAGAGCTGCTTTCAAACGTGTTTAATGACAGTAATTTGCTGAAACTGACTCACCAAATTTGTCCAGGAGGAAAAAAATACCATTCTGGATTCCTTGTTCTCTCAAAACAAAAATCGGGTGAATCTGAGTCCTCTCTCCCTGACTAACCATGAGCTCTGACTTGTACATCAGGTTGCCATCATGGGCTTTTCCCCTTCCTGAAAGGATTTCTGCCAGTTGTGTTTACTTCCTCAACATCTGGAAATGGCTGTGCTGCCTGGGCTTTGGGAGTGGAGCTTTGCATGGCTTGGCAGAGTCCTGGAGCATCCCCTGGGCTGGGCACCAGCTGCTGCCCATCCCGTGGGCAACACTGGAAAGACTGGGGGAATTTGAATTTCAGATGCATTAGAATTAAAATTCCAGCCCTGTAATTTCTTTCTCATGGTGTTTTTATTCCCACTGATGTAAATGAAAACAGGATCTGTCCAAACAACAATAATTATTTCCCAGTGATGGCAATGGGCACAGTGGGAAAGTACTCTTGCAACAAAGATTGTAAAGCATGAAGAAGCCAGTGGTTTTGGTTGCTGAGGGACTGCTTTAGTCCTTAGACCCCCTCAAGGCTGGGGCTCTCTGTCATGCTCTGTCACTGCAGACAGCTGGTGCACAGCAGGCAATGACTGTGTTGCTGTAGGCTTTTGTGTTGCTTTAAGATTTTTATAATTAAATATGAAGCAGCAGTTAAGTATAAAACAAACTCAACAGGATGTTTTCTCAGGAAATCAGTGCAGTTCCTTAGGCTTAATTTACAAGAGTTCACCCTGTTGTACTAGGATCCTGGCTTGTTGTGTTGATCAACATTTCTTCACTGCTTTTTCTACACCAGTGTATGTGTAATCTCTTGATTCTTGCTTTGTGCTGAGGCTACAGAGCATAGCCAAGGTCATGGGGCATCTTGAGTATTTTCAAAGTAGTGCTCTTCATGGTGTTTTATGGTGTTATGATAACCTGAATAATAATAATAAAAGTTCCAGAGTAAATGATAAGTTGGAGAGGCATGACGTAGTGGTTGAAGTCTGGTGTTTGTCAGGCTTCCATGAGTGGGGCTGGAGCTCAGCTGGCGAACTTGAGGGTCTCCTGCTGTGATCTCAGTCCTTTAGAAGGGGCTGTAGGCTGATTTGCTCCATAAGGAAGTAAAGATTTAGCAATGTTTGCTTTATCTGATCCAATCAGTTTGAGCAGGTTTGGCTGAAATTTGCCCTTAAAATACCGTCTGCTTTTTCTCACTGGCTTCTGAAGTGGTTTCATTTTAGTGAACGTGGATAAATATATATCCAAAACCCATGCATTAAAAAAATGTTCTAATATTTGCTGTAGTGGTTGGCTCAAAGTTTCCTGCCAATATAATCACAAAAATTAGTGTCACAAATAAAATCATGTCACTGGAACTGAGCTTTGCATAAGTGTGGTGTTTGACTGTAGTTTTCCAAAGCAAGCAGTTATTCAACCATTCCAGGTTCTTCTAGCATATACACATATACAATATTTTAACTAAATGTAGGACAAAATGTGTCCTAAGAATTTTCAGATTTAGTTTACTTGACTGGTTTTTTACATAGATTTTGGCAGGGAGGGTTGTAGGAAAAGCATTTGGTGTGTTCTACATTTCTTGGTTAGTTTTGCTGATTATGTAACTTTTTTATCTGGAAGTGTAAGACTGTTATCTATCTTTATCCCAAGCCCATGTTTGGTCTCCCATGCTAGGGTGCTATTCTTACTGTGGCAAAGCACACAGAGGTTTAAGAAATACAGCAAATATATCTCTCCAGGGCTTCCACTCTCTCCTTAGCAACTCTTATCCCATAGTGCATTAGTCAGCCACTGCCAGAAGTAGACACTGCTATATTCACTCAGTTATGCTCAAGAATTTGTGTCACTGGGACAATTTCACATCTGCTATTGTTGCCTAGAAAAGGCAAAAACCCCAAAACTTGTAATAACAGTGTTAAAATAGCAAGATAAAAAGCAGGTCCTTAATGGAAGCTTCCAGATGCCTCCATGGTTATGGGCACACCTGGCATCAGATTTCTACAATTTTTATAAGTTTAACAAATTTTTGTTAATCTAACAAATATTGTCCTTTTAGAAGAGCAGTTGGTTAGGCAATTTCCTCCCAAGTTCTGCCCCACTGGCGTTGTTCCAGAGGCTTTCTTGTTATGCCTCCTAAGTTCTAGTGGAAAACAAAATGTCTTTGTCAGGCTTTTTCTTCTTAAGAATAAGACTAAACAGAATTCCAAGTATGCATTAGAGAAATAAAATCCAAGAGAATAAAATCCAAGAGAAAGTGCAGGAGAAGTACAAGGAGCTGTATAACCATGCATTGACACTCTACAAAGCTAAAAAGTATGAACATGTATAAAAACCTAAAATCTTTAGGTATCACTTTAAGCATGGTGACAGTCGGAATTTATTAGAAAAGTGTTTGGTCTATTCCTCTGAGTGGGGTCACATAATTGCACAGAGCCTGTCTCCTGTGGTTTTAACTTGTTCCCAGGACAAGCAAAGGATGGAGCTGAAGTTGGAGTTGGGGAAAAAAACCGAAGATGCCAGAGAATTCTCACAAGTAGCTGTGTCCACTGCTGAGGTCAGTGTCCAGGCTTTCAACTGGATGAAAGCTGTGTCAGGACCAGCCACTGGCACCACAGCATCTGTCTCCTGTGCCTGGAAATGGCTCTGGAGGCAGAGCATCCCCTGGCACCTGAGCTGTGTCCCACCATCTGCTTGGAGTGTGAGAGAGACAAACCTATTGCAGGGTTGTTCTGGTGATGTGTTGGAGTGGCTGTCTGACACTGAAATGTGTTGATTTCTGTCATCAATTCTGAGTGTGCTGTGTTTGGGCTGGGGTACCTGATAAGAATAAACCAGTGGGAAGAACCATGAGTGTGTCCAATCAGGAAACAATGAAGCTGGATAAGTTTTGGACTTTTAAATTCGATTTTAATGGATCAGGGAGTCCTGAGTTTGGTTTTTTTTTTTTTTTTTTTTTCCCCTCTATCTGCAGTTTTTAATGAAAACAAGCAGGGATATTGCAACTCTTACATTCTTCTAAGGTATTTTTTTTGGATGAGGACTTTCAGCCACTGCACAAAGTGAGCCTGATATTCCTCCGACACTTTCCTATGCATCCATCCTCAGTAACAGGGCAACAGAAGTTAAATAGCTGCTACCTTGGACCTCTACCCCAAATTTTACTGGAGGCAGGACACTTTGTTTTCACTATTTCTTGTTTCATAGCACCTCATTTTCCCTCCAATAAACCTGAGGTATTTTGATGCTTTCACTTCCTATTGAAATGAGTGGAAGAATGTGCATTTGAATCCCAGACTGGTTTCAACTTGGAAGGAAATGTAACAAGACTATAAAAAGCAGAGGACTGCAGTGTAGGCAATCCACATGAGGCATTTTTCTAGAAGTGAGGCATCATTACTAAAGCCTGCTTATGTCATTTTGATTTTTCTGAATACATTATGAAAAGGATAACATTGCCATGACACAGTGTCTGGTGGCCTTTAGATTACTTTTCTGAGCAATTACTTCATGGCTGCTGTTCAGGCTCCTACATTATGTAGTTTCCCATATTATTCTCAGTGTGATCCAGATTAATTTGTTCACTGAAAACATTATGCTAACACTACAGAAATGTAAAAGATGCATCCTACCTCAGCTCCTGATTAAGCAAGGTGTCTGGTGGATGTAGCCATGATTGGTTTTGACATGTTGAATATTTCAATTTTTATAAGACTTTGATCAGCTACTTTGTGCAGACTTTTTTTTTTTTTTTTTTCTGGTATGACTTTCTGTCTTTAAATGATAATCAATTTAGAGCCCATATTTATTTTTCAGTGTGGAATAAGAACCAGCCATGGCTATGCTTAGGTCAGATACACATTAGAAACAAACTTACAGTAGCCTTTAGGAAAAAGAGATGTTGAAGAGATGTTTGAATCCTTATAAAAGGAAGGATAGATTTTAGATTAAAGCAGCCTTCCTGCAAGCTGTAGATGTGTTTTTTTCCTTCAGAAGATGTTCTATAGTTGTAAAGGTGTATAATTTCAGAGGATGTCACAGTTGTCATGGTGATTGCATTAATATTGCATGGGCATAAAGTGTGCAATAACAGCGTGTCAGTTCCTCCTGCCCTCAGGCTGCCACAATTTACTCATTTTTTTCCTTCAAAGTGGTGCTAATTTCCCCCTATGAACATTCCTTTTACAAATATCAGCTCTTTAATTGTTCCCTTTTAATTCACGTGGATCAATTGCCACTCTGTGCACAGTCTGTGACAGTGAGAGCAGCTCTGAGGAGAAAGACTTGGGGATGTTGGTTGATTAGAAGACCCAGCAAAATGCACTTGCAGCCTAGAAAGCCAGAAATGTCCTGGGCAGTATGGGCAGCAGGATGAGGGAGGTGATTCTGCCCCTCTGTTCCACTCTGGTGAAATCACCTGGGGTTCTGCATTCAGCTCTGGAACTCAGGAAGGATGTGAACCTGTTGAATTGAGTCCAGAGGAGGCCACTAAGATGATCAGAGGACTGGAGCACCTCTCCTATGAGGACAGGGTGGAAGAACTGGGGTTGTTCAGCCTTGAGGAGACCCTGGGGAGACTTTAGAGCACCTTCCAGTATCTAAAGAGGCTGTGGGAAAAAAGGAGAGGGACTTTTTACAAGGGTATGTAGTAAAAACACGAGGAGAAATGCCTTCAAACAAAAAATGGGAAATAGAGATTAGATATTATGAAGAAATTCTTCCCTGTGAGGGTGGTGAGGCACTGTAACAGTGCTGCCCAGGGAAGCTGTGGCTGACAAGCTCTGGTCGTGTTCAAGGCCAGGCTGGATGGGGCCTGAGAAAGCTGGTCTGGTGAAAGGTGTCCCTGCCAATGGCAGAAGGGTTTGAATTAGATGTTGCTGTAGGTCCCTCCCAACCCATCCATCACATCATTTTACTGTTCACCGTAAGGAAGGGACTTCTACAAATGCAAATTCATGATTTAGTTGAATTGCTGAGCTAAGACTGGGAGTAAGAAAGAGTTATGGATATGGTAACTAAAGTTAGGATGTGATTATTCTCCCTTTTATCTGCTACATCTTTGTCCTTTCCCCTCATATTTTGGCCATTTTTTCTGTCTCAGGTTTGAACTTGCCCCTTTTTGACTCGATGAGATCTTGGCCAATGGCTATCAGGTAAACCTCTACATTATCTTTTAGGATAAAACAATAATAAGAACCAGAAAAACACAGAGAATCCCATTGATTCAAACTGTGTTGCAATTGTGAATGTTTTGCTAGCTCTGCTCTTCATTGCAAGTTGAAGTTTCTGGGATAGGGAAGGTCATGGAGGTATCTTGCTTCTCCCTTCTTTTCAGTTAACTTCAGTGCTAAAGCTCCTAAGGAAGCAAGAGGTGTTATTACTTCTTCCTGCATATATTGGGTCTCACTGAAAGCGGAAAATGCTGTGTTAACAGCTGATCCCAAAAGCTTGTCCCCTGCCTGTGTACACCTGCCCTGCCTGTGCAGGGGTGAATCCCATTTTGTCATGCTTTGATAAAACCCATTTTGCAAGGGCAGCTGCTGCAGCACTGAGCTCCCTGCTAATCAGGCACTGCTGTCTGAGTCAAAAACCTTCTGCACCTCCATCTGTAGCTGTCTTTGATTTGGATGTTTAGTTTAGGACTTCAAAGCCCTAAGTAAAGCCTGTCTGCCCAAGCATATGTTTGTTAAGTGGCTCAGGAAGATTGATTTCTCTCCTGCTTCTGTGTGGTGACTACTCTGGCACCTTTGTTGCCTGTAGCAGAGTCCACAGAGCAAGTGGGAGAGGAAATCTCTGCAATGCATTTACACTTTATAAATGAGCAATGCATTGTCTGCTCTCCTTCCCATAAAAAGTGTGTTGATCAAATTTCCTGCCTGTGCGCCGGCCGAGCTGAACACTCAGTGTCTCAGAGGTGTTTGTTAGTCGTGCCTTTTCAATACTCATAAACACGAGGCTGTTTTTTCTGCATGTAGCATGCTGTGTCCATGTTGCATGAACTTGTTTTCACCTTTCCCTTACACTCTGGCTGCTTTCTGCTCAGCTTCAGCCCTGCTGGTGGGGAAGTGAATGTGCCTTTCCAGCCAGCACCCTTGCACTTGTCTCCTCCTTCCTCTGCACTGGCTGGACTTTGCTATCCTGCTGGCTCTGTTTGTCCTCAGCTCATGGAGAAGTTAGCAGCTGTCTGCTCCTGGTAGCTTTATAGTCCATTACATCCCTACTTTTTGGTACGAGCAACCTTGCCTGGAACTTGGCATAGACAACTCTCTGTTGGATGGAGTCATAAATACTTCAGTTAGAGCTGCAGGTGTAATGCCTTAGATGATGAATAATGGGAGATTGCAATCAACTCACTTCTAAGAGCCTTATAACTAACACTCATAAGGGAAGGCATTTTTCTTCCAACTGTTTGGAGCATTAAATCCAAAGCTCAGCATTAGAGACCTAGGAGGGCCCATCAGCAAAGTGTCACATGCATTAAACCCCGAGCAGAAAGCCTTTGCACAGCAAGCACCACAGTATTTAGGAAGATGTGCTCCAGATCACTTACTCTATATTAAAATTCAGCTCCTCAGCCTTCTTTTTCAGCACCTGAAATATTTCAGCTGACTTTATTTTCTGTTCTCTTTCTATTTAAAGTAAATCAGGTTTATTTTTTAAGCACTAGCTTATGAGTCACTGTTAATGGGAAGGTGGAGCAGGGCCAATAATGCATTTGATTGAGAAGATCTGTTCTGCTGGTGGTTTTTGTGAGGAAATGAAAACCACAAACTGCAATAAATTTACTTATTAAATTAGCATTAATTTTTTTGCTGTAAAATAGGATTCTTCATGATTTTTTCCCCAGGTCAGCGAAGTCTTGTATTTCTAGAAATAAGAAAGTGACTCATTACATTCAGCGAAGGATTTTAAACTGGTAATACTATAAAACAAAAGGAACACCTGGTCTACCAGCACAGATCAATTTCACTGATTTAAGAGATCACCACATCACCACAGATATGCACAGAACTCCCCTTATCCTTTGTAAGGGCTGTGGGGTTTTCAGTAGCTCTGTAGAACCAGAAAAATGAAAAACCCCTAAGTCTTTTAGTGAGTTCCTGGCAGTACTAGAAATGGAAAACATCAGAAATCAGGGAAGATGTAGGTGTCCCAGAAAAGACACCATTCTGCTATGCAGAATTATGCCTTGCTGACTACTTTCATAGGAAATTACTTCATCAAAATAAAACAAGAAGGGGTATTGCTGTCACTCTGGCATGGACCAGTAGAGCTTTTTTTAAGCACATGCCCAATATATGGAGAGCTTCATTGCAAATGCTGCTCCCAAGCACATTTCCTGGAGGGTATAAGGGCAACCAGAGCCCTCCTCTTCATTACTAATTCCTCTAGGCAATTCTTTCTGAAATGGTGGGCACAAACTGCAACATGACCTGTAGCCTGAAGGCTGGGAAAGTTCAGCCTTGCTATCCTGTAACAGTCCTTTGGTGCATTGCATAGCCACAGGTCACACTAATCTATTTTAAAAATATGATAGTGCTGCTGGTTTTAAAGCATGGCTTACTTCCATTCAGTATAGTTTTGGTACTTCTGTGTTCATATTTATTTGTAAAACAACCCCCACTTTTAGAGATACTGTCATCTATTTCTCATTCTTAGAGGCTGATAACCTTCCAGGTTAACTGATCGTAGCTGTAATCTTGGTTGGTTTTATTCCTGATATCATCCCTGTGTGCCCTGCTGGTGTATTTACAATAACCATTTTATCAAGATCAAGCATATTAAGCACAGACAAACCTGTAGTTTGAAAAAGGAGGCACCTTTCATACTGATGTGACAAGTCTCTATATGTGCAATGGGCACCTGTCCCTCGTCACTCTCACCATTGGTGTGTCCAAGGTCCCATTTGATTTTCCTGTAGTCAGTTGTAAATGCTCTACTTGCTGTGAACAGATTTAAAACACTGGCTGTAATTACTTTACCTTGTCCTGTAGATAAAGCCAATGTGTCCTAATCTAAACTCTTCCAGCTCTCTCTGTGTATTCCTAACTTGACACTTTATCCACCTACATAACTTTGTCTCAAAATGCCTCTCTTTGATTGTCTGATCAGCAAAAGGGCTGACACTGTTTTCATTCACTTCCACAAAAACCAGTGTTCTCATTGCACGGGCTGCTGGCCTGTGCTGGGTCAGTCTAGGGCAGGCTGCAGTAGCAGGGTCCTGGTAACATCACTCTGGATGAAGTTTAAATTGTACATAAATCTAGAAACATATTAAAATGTCTTTGCTTTCCATACTATGTAGTTGTAAGTACAGCTGGAAAAGGATATTTTCCTCTTTGTCTCAGTATAAATGTAAGCTAATGACAAATTTGTAACATATTCTTAACCTGTGACAAAAACCCTGCTGTGTATTGATGAATAAATTGATTTAATTTCCCCAAAGGGGAGCCATAGGCTCAACATTATCTGCTGGGGCAGCACTGCAGCAGGAGGGGATGTTGTACAGTAGTATATTTGGAATGAGATATTTCAGCATACTGTGTTATTGCTCACTATCCTGAATAATGGTCCCACACCATGACCCATTGCCAGGTGATCTGCAAAAGTCGTGAGAGGTGTGCCAGTGTCCCCCAGCCTGCTCTGCACTGGTGCCCCATGCTGCAGTGCAGAGACACAGTCTCTCACCCTTTGTGCTTCCTCCAGGCATGCAATGGGATTTGCCTCAGGCCCTGCTCTGGGGTGGTGGCCCAGCTGGGAGGAGGGATGTTGGAAGCCACTGACCCCGGCAGTCCGGCTGTACCGACACCTGGGACCAGATCCAGGGGTTGCTTCATTAAGTCCCTTCATTTGTCTGTCTTGTGAATTGCTGTCATTCTTCCCATGGAGAAAAGACACATCATCAAACTTGGCAGAGGGTGAAAACCTTAGTCATACATGCTTGCTTTGGCTCTGCTATCCAGCACGTGGACAGGGTCAGAGTCCTGGAGTAATGGTTCAGTGAGCTGAGCTGATAGAAGCAAAGATGTACATCCTGATTTTTCCTGAACGAGGAGCCTGTAATATAGTTTGCAAGTAAAGCTGTGCAAAGTCCCTCCCACCAAGCATTTTCCAAGATGGCAACTGGGATATCTGGAGCTTGAAGGGATGCCTGTGTTGCAAGTTTTTGGAAGTGGTGGGATAGCTGAGCTTTGAAGAGAGATACTGTGCTAGAAGTGAACAGAGAAAGCAATGTTCTGCTTTGCACTCCAGCCAGCAATAATCTATTTTCCTGCTGAATGCTGCATTTTTCCATTATAAAAACACTAATCTGTAGGGTATTGGGACATGGTCAGATCCTGCCAAGAACAAATTGTTAAGTAGTTGCTGTGCTCATTGCCTCTTAAAGCTGTAACTGTTGGTTTTCATTTTGCAAAATAAGTATCATGGGGCAAAAATGCATTGGCTGTGACATTATAACCATTTCCCAGAAAGATTAATTCTAAACTGAGAGACTTGGAAACAAATCATTCTTCGAAGGCCCTGTTTGTTTAGCAGCTGTTGTTTATATATTAAACAAAGGCTATTTGGTTAAAATTGTATGATATGCTCTTATATTTCAAAACAAGGCTGACTTTAAAGTCTTTATTTTCAGTTGACTTTAGGTCATGGTACAACACATGAGTTTCAAACTGACAAGGAGCTGGCCATTCCTTCACAGCCTCTCACCCTTGGAGGGGTCAGATGCAAACTGAACTGTCCAGAGGCACCACAGCAGCAATTCCTTTCTTAAATTGTACCCTCTGTTTTCTCTGGAGACTCCAAATACGTTCAGCACTTCGAATTCTCTCTGTGACTATCCAACCCCCCTAAAATACATGAGAGAAAGAAAGATTCAAACAGGGATGTGCACAAGCTGACCATCTCACTTAAAGACACTTTCTGAAATTGCCAAAAAAAGTGCAAGGGCTTCTGTCAAGTGTATTTCCAGCAGGTGCCTGTTTGTTCCATGGGGAAGACCTAAAGCCCTTCACATGTACAAGCCCATTCACTCAAATCAATTGTCTACTGGATCTATTACAGTGTAATAGCTTTCAATAAAACTTATGGCAATAATGAATATGCTGAGGTAATGAAATATGCAATAAAGGGAAGAATCTGGAAATGCACAGTTTGCCCCAGCCTGAGGGTTTGTACAAGCTGGCACAACTGCCAAGATCAGTAAGAGTTATAGTCTTCTGCAGCAAGATCACTTTGTCCTTGGACTTTATTGACAGTTAAGTTTTGTTGCAACCTAGAAGTGGAAATACTGTCAAATACTACATCAGCTCATCAGACAGCTTGTTTTTGCCTCCATATAGTTAGATATTGAAGCTGTTGCCAGTCAGGGTTATGGAAGATATGTCATACTGCTCCTATTCCCAAGTTATCACAATTTGGGAATGTTTATGTCTGTCTTCCTGTAATGACAAATTCTGCTGTTGCACTGATGATAAATTCTGCAGTGATTTCAGTAGTATTTTTGCTGTAATTTATAAGCATTTTTAAGGCTGAGACAACACAAGGGATCATTGAAAACCTGATTTTTAGGGTCTGTGTCTGAGGAAGAGGAGGGTTGTAGCTTCTCCAAGACAGGAGTCTTTGAGCCTTTTCATATTTGGCTGGATGAACTTTCCAGTAATTCCAGAGTATTGAGAAAATTCTGGATTTAGTGACAAATGACTTAATAAATCCTTTCTTTAGGCTTTTAGTTGGTTTCCACCAGAGACAGATATTTAATTTAATATGCCATTGACTACTCTCAGGTATGAGGCTACCTCCACAAATCTTTTTGTACTGTCACCTCTTGGCAGGTTATTAAATTAGTGCTGTCTACAAATTTATTTGGTCATAAATTATTTGGTAATTATTGAGAAGTTCCTTTCACCCTGTGTGTCAGATGGTTGTTGGGAAATAAAATTGAAATGAATGATTTTTTTCATGGTAATTTAAAAGTGCTTGGGAATAAGTGGAATATAAGGGAAATTACTATGTTAAATATATGAATTTTGCATTTAGTATAAATGTCAAAGAAAATAAAGTCTCTGGACTAGACATCAAACTTTTTATTTATAAATCAGATTATTAAGAACTGTTATATTGTTTCAAAATAACCTGATGGGAAATGTTGTATCTAATCAACTTAATTAATTGCTACAGCAGTCCTCTTTCTTTTATTCTGAAATTGGAAATGAATAAGAGCTTAAATGCCCTCAAAATATGTTTGGCTCCAGAAACCTTCTTCAGCTTCCAATGTTTGCAAGCAACTAGCAGCACAGCCATGGAGATGTTGTCTTTGGCCCAGCAAACAGGGATGGTATTTCAGGTTTTCTTTCTCTAGAAACACTGTGAGTGCCACTGGACACTGAGCACACTGAGAGTCTGTAGCTTGGCTCACCATGTCCTTGCACTGAGAGCCTGTGGTGTGGACAGAAGGATTTTGAAGCTGGAGGCAGTATGGACTCATGTGTGGAGTTCACAGCAGCACATGCTGCTAAGGTAGAGCTCACCTCCTGCACTGCAGAGCAGATCATAGAATATCCTGAGCTGGAAGGGATCCACAGGGATCACAAAGTCCAACTCAAGATGCTGCTCTGCAGGATCTGCTGCCTTTACACTCCTCTTGTGTTTCTCTCCTGAGGAAGCTGTCAACCCCCAGCAACCAACCATCCTCTAATATGAAATACAAGTCATCCAGCTTTCATTATTTCTATGATCTCATGTCTCATTTTTAGTGTTACTTGCCAAGAATCATTTACATGGTGGCATCCAGGAAAGAATGAGGGAGCATTTAGTAACTCATGAGAAGCAAACAAGTATCTCAAGCATGGCAAAGCATAAACCCAACTGCTGTATATTGATTTTAAAACAAGGTACTGCCCTGGTTCCAGCCAGGACACTATTAATTTTTGCAGTAGCCAGGAGGGGTCATGGAGGACCTGTAGGTTATTCTCTACCACCTCATCCTTTCTGGGGCAAGGTGTTCTCTTCCAGAGAGAAGGGGTCTCTTCCTGTTGAGTAAAGGTGGCTGAAGAAGCCTTTGGGTAACACCACTTCTGAGCACTGCTTGCCTCTCTCTTGTACACTTGAAACTTGAGAGGTGGTGATCATGAAGATGATTTTCAGTGTGTGATTTTTATTTATTTGGACCTGCTGTTCAATCTTAAATTTTCGTTTTTGTCAGACAGAACATTGCTATTTTAATATGTATGTATTTCTTAGTCTGAAAAGCTGAGCTGATTTCAGTGTTTTTTGGTTTTATTTTGCAGTTCCATGATGTTTGAAGAGTTGTGTGCAAAGGGGGTTAAGTTGGCCTTGGTTTAGAGTAGAATTATGTCAGTCACAGAGTGGGATCAGGTTTTAAAGTATGCACAGATGCATGTCTTTGCTGATAGGATCTGTCAGACCATATGAATGAGCATAAATAAACCTATTCCTGCTTGTTAGACATGGCAGTGGAGGATAAGACCTGGGGCTTAATGAAGAGAAAGCACAAGCTTCTCCTGTCACCTATGTGGAGATGGAAGCAGATAACCTGGAGGTTTAGCTGCACTTTCAGTCAATCCATATGAAGTTTAGCTCAGTTTCACATAGAGGTTGGCTGCAGATTCTGTGGACTCTCCTTGCCCTGTTCATTATCACAGTATGACAGTTCCTGCAGTCAGGATATTGCCAATCTGATCATACAGACAGATTGACAGTTCTCTGTTCATAGTTTATCTGTTCTTCCCTTCCACCAAGTTTAAGGCAAACACCCAAACCAATTAAAATATTAAAAAAAGAAATATTCAATATTAACTATTCAAAATTTGGAGGTTGTTGAATAACCCTAAACAGCATAAAGTTCTTGGTCATTGTATGACTTTGATTTGAATTTTATCTCATTGTTAATGTCAGGCTGGATAGAGCTCTGAGCAATCTGGTCTAGTGAAATCCCCCATGGCAGGGGGATTGAAAACAGGGTACCTTTAAGCTCCCTTCCAGCTCAAACCATTCTGAGATTCTATAATTCTATGTCCTGAGAACCTGGAGGATTTGCACATGGAACACTCCAGTACAGCTGGACAGGGATGTGCCATCAAGCCGAATCAGTCAGTAATTCTCAGCATTTATCACTTGATGATGTCTGTTACCACTAAGACTTTGTTCTGCTTTTACCCTGATCTTTGGTAGCCCTTTATGCTGCTGTAATACATTACATTTTTGGCTTTTCAGGTTAGTTGGGGACAGACCAGGCTTAAGGCTGTGGGAAGGTGATGAATGGCAGGATACAACCTCACACCTCTCAGTTCCAGGTGAACTCTGCTGAACTGCCAAACTGGGCAGTGGCAAGTAGGGGCAGATTCTGGGTGAAGCTGAAGCATCCCCTTAACTTGATGAGAAAGGCACCATTCTTCTAATTTTTATTTTTTTTTTAAATTCTCCAAGAGGCTCAAAATATAGCCAAAAGGCCAGATTTGTCTTAGAACTTAAATTCATTAATATTGCATTTCTTACCACCGTGTTTTTCTACCTTTTTAAAGTTAGGGGTTTCCCAGTGGAGATACTGAGCTGTTAAATGCTTAGGTGAGTGAGCAGGAAGGCTCAAATCTGCATGTGTATTTTACATTTGGAGCTCTGACATCCTTTCTCATGCCTTCAGGATTGAGACACTTCCTGCAAGAACTGTTAGATGAAATCCTCAGACTTTGGTAAGCAAACAAATAGTTCTGATGTTTGCATCCTTCAAACACGTTTCACCACACTCAGTTTTTTTCTGAACTCCAGGTCCTCAGACAATATTGCTGAATGTCACCATCCTGCTGCACAGGACTAAAAATGCATGTCTGAAATTGAAACTCATTGTTTTATTCTGATCCTTCTACTTCAACCTGCAAAATTCTTATTATACTGGCATATTTAGCTAAGAAAGTGATAAAGCCTCTTCCATGGATGTTACCACTTGAGCACAGTACTGAAATCTGCTTAAGAGAAGTACTAAGTGATCTGGAACATAAAACTTCTATTTAATTGTTTTTTGCTTTTCTGCTCTACTCTTCCTGATGAGCTGTTGATAAAGTAAATTTATCTCAGGTTTATGGACTATTTTTTTACCATGGGAGTGAAAAAAGGAATATTATTTGCTACCAAAAACGCTCTTGTCTCCAGAAGTTTCATCATGACTAGGATTGTCCTGTTGGAAAAATTCAGGAAAATATTCACTACAGATGTTGCACACTGGTTTAAACAGATGTATTTTTAAAACGATACTTAACTTATAACTTATATAATTAAATTATAACTTAGCATTACTTTCAAAAAAATCTTTCCTCCATGCCTCTCTTTTGCTAGGCCTTAGAAGGCTATGGTTACACCCAGTTTCTCTGGAGGGCAAGGTGGCAAGGCTTGTGAATTCATCTCCCTTTCTTCTGTAGGATACTTTTTTTCAGCTTTTCTTTAGGACTTCCACGGCTTGTAATGGCTCCTGTTCAGTAGAAAAATCCATGTGAGAGAACAGGAAAACAGGTGAACATCACTTTTGTTGCTTGCCATTGGCATCATTTTTTGTGTAGGTATTTGGGGGAAACCTGGTCAAACCAAATTAATCCCAAGGCCCCTTGACTGAAGAATGTGCTGAATTTCATTGTTTCCAAGGACTGAATTCTACACCACACAAGAAATGTGCAGCCCTGAGCTGGTGTCCATGGCTCCTGCAGGGTGTCCTGCTTTGGCTGTGATCATCACAACAGCTGCCAGCACCCAGTGTCATCCATTCATCTCTTTTGTCTCATCCCATCCTGTTCACCTTTTAAAATTCTCTGCTACCCTGAATTTTACCTCCTGCTTCTATGCCTTTCCTTTTAAGCCAGCTGTGACTTTCTCAGCTGATTGAACTCTTGCTGGGAGATAACTGTACATTGTTTTCATGATCAGCAAGGTCTCTCATCGACCAGCTTGTCTTACCAGAAAAAAAATCTGCAAAATATTCATGGTAGCTTTAGCTCAAGCCACAGACTGGGCTCGAGGATTAAAAAAAGCATGATGAAAAGAGAGAACTTTTCTCTGCCTGTTGTCCCTGGACTGTGAGTGATGCCAGCCAGCTCTGCTGAATGAAAGCATGGCTTCAGAGTGATGAGCATTCTGCCTTTACAAACCATGAAATTCTTCACAGACAGAGTCAAATGTATCTGTCCTCTCACAACCTGAGTTGTCTTTGTCAGCTGGCACCCTTTTTTTGCAGGCCTGAGGAAGCAGAGTGTTTCTCTGTATCTGAACTGATAATTTTCTGTGGCTATTTTTAGAGACCTGAGGGTGGACTTTTGTTTTTTCCATTTCTTTCGCAAATGAAATTTCGGAGTGCCTCACTGAGTTTTGACTGCTTGTTTTATTCCTTATGTCTCTTCAGTTATCATTACTCCAGGATGATTCACACTGCTTTCTAAATGCATATGTTTGGATGCCTATTGTGGGGAGCTTAGCAACTGCATCACGCTGAAAGCCCAGACTGGCTGAGACACGGCTGATGCTTAACCTTTCCTTCTCTTCACAGGAAAAAGGTCACTGCTGTGAGCTCATGACTGAGCAATGTTCTGAAATGTTTGATTATCCTGCTTTGTACCTCTGCCTTCTTCCTCCCACAGCCTTCTCCTTTCCTGGCCACAGTGACTTTTTTTGTTTTACTCTGTTACCTGTTATACTCCAAATGAGATTTTGCAGCACTGACAGTCGTAGACCGAGACACCACAGGTACATCAACAGAACCCTTATTCTTGGACAGTAGTTCTTAATTTTAATTATGTAACAAGAAGTCACAGGCCAGGCTTTCCTCTGTCACACCTCAAATTACTCCATTATTTTTTTATTGAATTTTCAATGAGGAAACTGAATGGACAGTCTTCAAAACTCATTACTTAAATCCCAAGCCTTGCCCACAAGTCACTTTGATAGAGTCTTGACCTAGAATAAATTAATTCTAGTAGACTTCAGTCATATCCTTTATTCATAACATTAATTTCTGGTTTTCTTTTCAAATCTGCAGGCTAGAATAATGTCAGATAGAATACTTTATTTCTGGTGACTGACTGACTGAAGATTTCTAGAAAAATTAAAAAAATAAAAGGAAAGAAAGGTAAAATGTAGCTTTTTAAAACTATGTCTGCCATCAGTGTATCCTTGGCACCCTGCTCGAAAGTAAATAGCAATACAGAATGGGAAACTGCTTGTTAGATTCTAAGCACAAGCAAAATCATAGACTGACAAACTGCAAAAAGCTGCTTGTTTTTAGGAAAAAAAATGGTCTGATAGAGAAAAAATTCTACCACAGTTTATATAGGGTTAGAATAAAAAGCTGTGTAATAGACCAAATGGAGAAGGCAGGCTCTGATAAATGGGTATCAATGATACCAGAGGCCCCATGTTTCCCTTGAGTTCCATGGGAAACATGAATAAGTGCTTCCAGGAAAGTTTCACATGGTATGTGCTTAGAAACTGAATTTACAGCATGAATTCTTCAAGCAATTATATTCAGACATTTTCTAGAGCAAAGTCTGAAGAATTTTAGGACAGCATGCTCTTTAAGCCAAAGAGGTGCTGGTGCTGGACCCACCCTTGGTGGCTGATGCCAGAGCTCCCATCTGCTCTCATTCACATCACACAGAAAGCTGCTGTATTTTGTTCATCTTTCCATTTTTATCTTTCTTTATCTATCCACCTTCACCATCTACTATAGATTATTTTACTGGGTTGTGATACCAGTGCAGGTCAGGTTTATCCTCTTTGGCAGCTTGGTGGGGTAGGAAACACACGACAGTAATAACAAGCCCACAAACCCTGAGTGGAGTTCAAGCTGAGCTTGCTGCAGGTCAGGCTCTAGCAGCCTGCACAGAGCAATCTCAGTCCTTCAACCACTTGTGAGAACCTCAATCCCAGAAATAAAATCTTCCTTTCAAACCCTGTGCTTTCCTAACCTTTTAGTGTATAAATTCAAGGCCTCACATCTGCAAGCCCAAGGGTCAGCACTGAGCCTGGGAGATTTGTGTCCCTTAACCACCCACCTCAGCAGGCACAAATTCCCTACATGGAAGGTCTTTCACCTCGCTGAAAGCACAAATGGAAAAACTTGTGGCAAGGTGAAGGAGGGTAATGACTTTTGGAAGATGTTTGCTGGGTGAGAACCAATATCAGCATCAAACTTACTGAATTATGTACAAAACCATGTCTTCATTTATAAAAGGCAAAGGGGTCTTCATAACTTACTGTAAAAACCAGAGAGTAAGTATAAAATTAGACACTAGATGTTACAAAAAATGAATGTGCTTATGATGAAATACTTACAAATTCTCATGGATAAGTATAAGCGAGAAGTATATTTTCATTTATTATGTGAACAGACCACTATGAAGGACACAAATCAAAATTTAAGCATTAAAACCAGCAATGGCACATAAAAATATTCTGTAGGCTTGTCCTCTGTTTCAAAATGGAATTGCTGATATTTTTCTAATGAAAGTAGAAATCACAGACCTGCTGTTCCTGCTCTTAATTGCAGCCTGGAAGTAAGGCAGTGTTCTGAGCTAAATTTTTCTGATGAAGGTGAATCCCTGCAATTAACAGTGTTAAATTCCCCTTTTTAATGAGTCTAGCAAAATGAATTTGCCATTTTGCATATGGTAGCACATGTGATTGTTCAGCATGAGAGCTGCTCTCACTTATCTTAGTATAGTTCATTCAACTCTTAGTATAGTAAACCCGAATGCCAAAACCATTAAATTGGCTGGATAAAAATAATGAGAATTTTACACATAAAAAAATCCTGTTCTCTCTTTTTTTTTTTTTTTCTTCTTCCCATGTTAAGATTTCTGAACTCAGTTTATAGAAAATAAAATCCAAATTTCAATGAAATATGAGCATGTCTTCTAATTAGTGCTTGATGGGAAACCATTTTTGGTTTTGGATTTTGGGGTTGTTTTTTTAGCTTCTGAATGAAGCAGACAGGCTGCCAGCTCCACTTCCCAGTCCAGATGTCTTTATGGCTGAGTTACCCACTGCAGAGGAATAAACTTCAGCCTCTCTGCTTGTTGTCTCTCTCATTCTTCTTTTCCACTTTTTCTTTTTTTGTTCTATCCCTAATCACATGATTCTGCAAACTATTCTTTCTACATCTACTGGGTGTCACAAGATTATTTGGTTTAAGGTCGTGAGACTTCAAGTTCTTCTTTTTTTTCCCTGCTTTTAACGGGCCTCTTAGAATTCACCCTGTTAAGTTGAACTCTGGTGAGTAAAATAGAAGTGTTCGGTATTGGTCAGACCTCAAATCTCAAATGAAGCTGTTGATAAAATGCAGCATTAAAAAACAATGGGTCCAGTGAGGCCCTGGAACTCCAGTGCTTGCAACCGCGCACTGCTCCATCCCAGCAGGGCTTGAGACATGACTCCCTTCTTCTCCTGATCTGAGCCACTGATCTGAGTGGAATTGTTTGAATTAGAGAGGACAGAGCTGAAGGCTTGTGCTTTCAGCACTGTGTTAAGCCAAACTGATAGCTGAACTGATTCTTGTGCTGAACTGTGGCAACAAAGTCTCATTTGCTAAATTTATTTATGTCCTAGAATGAGAAGATGGGTCATCATCATGGTGAGAGCCCCACAACACTTTTGTTGTTTTGGGTAATATTTGTTATTTTTTAACTCATGTAATAGTCTTCTAAGGAGGAGTTAGCCAACACAACTGAAAATAGTAGGAATTTTAGCACTCAGGGTCCGTCTGTATCAGACAGTGATTTCTGAGAACATGTCCATGCTTCCTGTTCCTCCACTGGCTCTGGAGTTAGATGCCAGCCCTGTCAGTCCCCTTGGCCCTGCTGCCAGGTCCAGAGCACCTCCAGCCCAAGGGGACTGAGCTGCTGCTGTGGCTTCTGCAGCACTGGGCTGTGTGGGCTATCCCAGGCTTCCCAAACAGAGCAACTGGGGCCTTATTGAAAACTCTGATGGCATTCCAAAGCTTGAGTTGGTGGTTTTAGTCAGGATTTTTTAATTAGTAAAAGAACAATACCTCTCCTTTCTTCTGTAAATCCATTTGTGCGGCTCTGTTTCTGTTAGTGGATCTAAGCTGCTCTGTGTTAATCATAGGCTTGTTAAGGGCTTGAAAAGAAGTGGCATGTTTGCAAGACAGTGCCTACACCTGTCTTAGAAAATGCCACATGATACTCTGCTTGAAATTACGTCTTTCAATCTTTCAATTAATTTTCTGCTTTTGCTTTTTGATTTTTAACACTAATATTTCCAAAGTGTGTGAATAAACTTTCCTGCAGCAGGCTATAAAAAGTTTAATAATAGAAATATAGATGCATTCTACTCTACTGTAAAGATACTTCAGGATTTCCACTGGCAAATCTCATTACCTTTAATTCGTTAGTATAAATTGTGACACATCTTTTGATGCTGTAGAGTAAATAATTGCATTCATAAAACATTACAGGGGGTGTTAAACACTACACCAAACATGACAACAGCCCTTGGCCACCATGCAGTGCTACATGAGACCCTGGTGGTGGATAGCCCAGGTCATTAAACTCATTGCTCAGAAAGCAGATATTGATTAAATTTCACTGTGATTATTACTGAAGGGCTCTAACCTCAACTCAAGATTCCTTGCAGGGCATTTGCTAAGGGCCTCTGTTCAGAGTTCAGGACCACACAAGGGTTGGTTGTTTGGGATTTTTTAAATTGAGATCACTGCTAATAAAACCCAATATTTGTCCTTGCTACAGTTTATTACCTTGTCTTTCCTTCATTTTGTTCTCTTATCTTGTATATTTGAGTTCCTCACTTCCAGCACTTAAAAGTTTAGCCTCCAGTGTGAAAAGTTCTGTTTATCTTCATAATAGAATTAATAACCAGATACATCAACAAGATAAACTTGTCTCATGGGAGAAAAAAATCTCCCACTTTCTTAACCATCCAGGGAAGTAGTTGCTGGATCCTGCATATATTCTGGATGAGATCTTATCCCAAAATGTTTTTGTACTACCCTGATGCTCCAAGAGCTCATTCAGAGCAAACATGTCATCCAGGAAACAAGGGGAGAGCACTGTATTCTTGCCAAGCCTCAAATATTTGCTCTGAGGCAGCCTTCATCAGCTGCTTTCACAGGCTGCAGAGGGGCCAGGCACCAAAACTGCCTTCAGGCTTGGCAACCACATTGGGACTGTCATGCCTTTTTCAGATATGGCCACAAATATTTATTTTCCTACTAGGGCAGTGGCTTGAGTGTAAATTCGTTCTGAATTCTTTAAAAGCTCTTTTTTTTTTTTTTTTTTTTTTTTTTACCTTCTGTGGTTAGATGCTTTTCAAGGGAAAAAAAAAAAAAAAAAAAAAAAAAAAAAAAAAAAAAAAAAAAAAAAAAAAAAAAAAAGGTGGCTTGAAATGTTCCAGAGTTGAGCAAGTACAATAAATCTGGTGGAGTAAAGATTACCACCCCAAAACATGGAGCTGCTCCCTGTGTGAGAGAGGAGATACTGGGCACAAATCTCCCTGACAGGAAGGTGGAAATCTGTCTTCTACCACGGCATCCATCCTCCAGACCACCCCAGGAGAAGCCACGAAAGGGCTCCTCATTCATGGCAGGTCTGGCAAGTGTTGAGGTCAGCTCTCTGTAATGCCCCAGCTCTGAGCTAAGCAGTTTCTGTGTGGGGGCGATGTTTTTGTTAACATCAGCACAGCAAGCACAAACAAACACAGGTTTCATGGAAATGTGATGATCTTGATAAAATTATTCAATCCAGAAGATAAGCAGCAGCACATTTGGGTTCATTTAATCTGCCATTTTCTTTTATTTTGACTATAAAAAATGTGAGAGCCTAACAAGGCATTTTGATCAAAAAGTGGAAAATTTTGATTAGAAAATGCCACATGATACTCTGAGAGGTAGAGGCAGCTCATGGCCGTGCTTTGTCTAAGGGATGGAACCCTCCCCGCTATGGTTGCAGATCCTGGAATCTTGCACTTGGGCACCAGCAGAGATCTGACCCTGGAACACCAGAAATCCGAGTGGCCTGCACTGCCATCCCCACAAAGCAGCACACCAGTACTTCTGGACTCTGAGAGTGCATAGCCTGTTATTTGATTTCAAATTTCATCGAAAGCAGCCACGTTTTAAAGAGAAATATTTTATTTAAAGAGCTGACTTTGTATTTATTTTGATGGGTAGATTTTGGATGGGTAACAGTTACCCATAGATACTGAACTGCCAGTGAAGCTTTGTAGGAGTGATGATACTGATGTTGTAATTCAGATTATGCTCCAGTGTTGGTAACCACAAAGTGGGTATCAACACTCCTCTGCTATCTTATCTTTGGAGATTCCTTTGCAGCTTGTTTCAATGGGTGTGTGCTGGTGAAGAGCACAGTACCATGTCTCTTAGCAAAAGAAGTTTGTATTCTGGCAAAACAGTTATTCAATAAAGCATATTTTGAACATGAAACACTTACATAATAATCAGGTTTCACCTTATTTTGGAAAATTAACATTTTCTTGGACTGAGATAAAGTGATCAATCTAAACGTAAGAATTTCATTTAACCTGGTGGCTAAACAGAGAAAAAAAATATCAAGTGTCAAATCCAGTTTGGACCTGCAGCTTTGCAAAGCCTCTGTCCTGAAGTTGTATTTCAAAGTACATTTTGGCTGAGAGATGGGGGGCTTTTCTTTTTGTGAGGAAGGTGATATTTCAGGCTATTTATTTTGCTGAAAGATTCTCAAGGTGAAATTCTACAGTAATAAGCAGATTAATCAAGCCTATTTCTTTTCTCCTGTGAAATTTACTGATTGATTCATCTCTCCTTTTAGTCCCATGACACGTGAGGTAAATTGGAGGAGGCAGTAACTCTATTAACAAATAAAAGATATAGGGGATGGTCCCTTTAAGTAAAGGATGGTTTACTACCTTAATAAGAGCCATGGTGTGATGCTTCTGCCCTTGAGCACTCTTTTTCTTCTTTGATGTCTTCCATCTATTTATAAAGTGCTCTGAGATTACAAGGATGAAGCACTCCATATAAAGTACAAGGTCGTTGTCTGTCTGCATTAAACAAAAGGAAAGAAAATCTATGTTTTAAAAAGAGGGGGAAAGAATTTGGCAAAGAAATCAGCTTGCCACGTTTTGTTATAAGATCCAAGAAAAACTGATAAAGCTGACACACTTTTCCATTACAGCCTAAATTACACACATAGCTTCAGAAAGATTCATCTGGTTTTCTATTCAGAGCAAAAGAACCTGAAAAATAGAAACTAAATCTCAACAATTAAAAAAAAAAAATCCTGAAAGTTGAAATGGATGCAGAATTGTGGGTTCTGGGCTGTAATTACAGTCTAATTCAGGCAAACTACAATTATACATAAATAATAAGTTGAAGTTACACTGCCCTGTGGAGATGAAGTACTGAAACCAATCTCTGCTTTAAGGGAAACTTGCTACACTGAGGTGGAATAAAACATGCTGAAAGAACTATAAAAAATGCTTGGTCTGTGCAGCAGACTTTATTTTATTAAACATGTTGAAAGTGATACATCTACAAATACCTAAAGTAATGCTTCTTCTGGCTGGTATCATGGATTTTTAGTTTTAAGGAGCAAATCAAAACACAGAGGATAACTCCAGGATCTGTTCAATCCCATGTGACTTTTTGATGCTGTTTCCAAGGTATGAGATGCAGGTAACCAGGGTGACCACCAAACCACAGCTGAAATGCAAGGAGTAGATTTATCTCATTACCTTATTAACAAAGCTGGGTGGGAGAGACATCAGGCTCAGTTCATCCCCATGCCCACAGGCACACAGGGACACAGACTGCTGCAGGCTCAGTTCATCCCAGCAGTGTGTGTGTGTGTGTGAGAGAGAGCCTCTGCCTGCCCCACTGTATTATCAAAGGGCTTCATGACTGTGCCCTTTATCACAAGGCTGTGCTGTTATGGTCTCTGAGCTTTTGGTTTCTCTCTCTCCATCAGGAGGCCCATTTGTATGTGTGTGAGTGTGTGTTATCACTACACAGGATTTCTATTTCTGAAAACAGGGAGAGGATGAACTGCACTAGGCACGGTAACTGGGGTTTCCCCACTCTGGCATTTCCAGCATTCTCAGCTGCAAGGTCTCTTGAGTGAATTTACCTCTTTGACATCCTTGTGCTTTCAACCCTTTCCTCCCAACACAAGGATATATTTTGTATTTTTAGGCTAAATCTACCATTTTTATGGTGCCCAGCTCCTCTTTGGCTGAGGGAAGCTTTGGAGTTTACAGATCCTACAAAGGCTGGGAGGAGTCTTGACTTGGCTGGGTTGGTATGATCAGGCTCTGAACCCCTGCTCTGTGTCACTGAGGCTGGCAGGCTGGATGCTCTGCACTGGGTGCAGCATGTCCTCAGGGAGGGCCTCATGCTGAAGAGCATCCCATGCTGGATTCCACCTGCCAAGGGGCCCATGAACCTTCTCTGCTCAGAGTATCCACTGGCAAGACATTTGGGGCAGTCTGGCTTCAGAAGGGCTTCAAGCACGTTGAACTGAACAGTCCCAGTTCAGCAAAGCTGCCAAGCCCATCCTTCACTGCCCTGCTGAATTACAAGTGAGTTCAGCTGTCGTGTTCATTTGAGCACAGAGGCCAATGAGACTGTCACACTGCTGCTGTGCTGGGTTAGAGAGAGAAGATTAAAAATGACACTTTTTTTTTTTTTCTTGTGTCACGTAGATAAGAGGTTTTCCAGTTCCTTTATTCTGAGGAGTTTGGGAGCTGTTTGAGACTGGCTGTTAGGAACAAATCCAGTCAGTTGATTTTCTGCTGTAAAACCACCCTAATAAATACCAAAGATTAAAAAAAAATAACCCAAAAACCCCAGCCCCAAGCTCTTGTGTTGTTTTTCTTTTTATTTGAAGTTAGCCATCAGCCCTCTAACTGACATATATATTACATCAAGTAGCAGAAATGAGTGAATTATTGGATATGGTGTTAATTTATTCTTGCCTGACTCTGGGCCCTGTGTGAAGGCAGCTATTGCTCTGTACATGGCAGATATTTGGTATGGTGTGTG